>NC_054868.1:37742019-38065270 GCF_018320785.1 Cheilinus undulatus | reverse complement strand
TTCATCATGCTTTAATCCCAGATGATCACTACAGCTCCAACAAAGACCTGATACTTTTCCGGACTTTTAAAATTAGATGAGCCTATTGTGACAGCAACATTAAGCCTACTAATGTAGGCTATCCAAAAATTTTATATCGTCTTTTGCCTTTTGTGAAGTAAATATATTTTGGGCAAAAAACACAGCCTTAACCGTGCACTCATATGAAGCTTGATAATATTGACCTACTTTTTCCTTTTCTGCACTTCTGCTGTTTGACCACTGGGTGTCAGTAAAGGAAAACAGAACTTCTCTGTCATGGCTCCTGAAGCTGCAGACCTCTGAACAGTAGGTCTATTATGTCAAAGTTTTCTTTTAAAAGCATGGAAACTAACTCACCACCAAATTAGATATTTAAGTTGGCTACCTGACGGAAAATAGTAACAGTTCCACATGTGACGCCAGGGCTGGATTTACTATTAATTTCCAATTAAGATTTCCTCTAAAAACATACAACACTTAGAAAACACACTACCTTCCGCAGGCCCTGTCACTCTCTGATAGGCCTCCACCTATTTGGCCAGTTTACCTCCCCACCAAAGTGAGGTCAAGGCGCATGCCATGATCCTAAGAGAACAGGCGAATCAATATTACATGGAAAAATAATCAACAGTAAGTTATTCTTTTTTAGAAAACGAGATGCATGGCTCCCCCGATACTTACGACAATAACGGACATTTATTTAAACTGAACTATTTCCTCTGTAGAAAGTAGTTCCAGAAGACTTCTCATGGCGGCGGATTATCTAGCCGTTAATTTTTTTTAAATTCTGACTGTCCGGATCTAACATACTGGTATACTTACTGAGATATATGAAAGTCAGTATGTCTTCATATTCGGAGAGGAGATTGAAAAACTAATTTAGATATTCGTATTTGGATGAATTGGCTTCATATATCCACCTCACAATGTGGTTTTGAGTAGAATCCAGGGCAGGGTTAGCCAAATGACCCATAAAGTAATTAGCCGTTTAGCTTAAGTAACTGAAATCTGAGTGGTCTCATAGTAATGCTCGGTCTTAAATTATTGAAAGTGCACAGAAATGTCCAGCACGTTTCCATAGATTGCTGCTGGCTCAAGATAAGGTAACGTTGAAGCTCTAGAAAGACAAATTACATTGTTTTTGAACACTATATTAAGGCTAACATTAAGCCAGTGTTGAAGACAACAAGCGAGATGCGCTAGGCTAGGTCAACATTTGGGGGCTAACATAAGCCATTAAACGACTAAATCACTCAAGAATGGTAACACTTCTCCATCATCATATACAGTTAAAATATCCCTTACATTTACTTTAACTGACTTAAGTATTCACTGGCTGTTTTAGTAATGTACTGTTTATTTTATTTGGAGAGCTGAGACCCCAGGGAGAACAAATTTGTACTTCGTGAACATTGAGGGGTCAGAAGAAATCACCTTTCAGCAAGCAGTTTTCAAACAAACATTGAGGGACCATAGCCACATATTTTGATGGATGTAAATTTAAAAATTAGGACAATACAAGTTTTTAGACCTACTATGAAATTCTTTCAATGTTGTCAAACAATAAGCCTCTTTTAGGAAAGGTTTGTTGTCTTTCCCTTTTATCTGTTATTAAATGATCAATTGCCTGGCTCTTACTATCATCAGTTATAATGCTGAAGTTTACATTGGTTTCCTATTTTTTCTTCAGCCTTGCATCAGGAGGGTCTGTTCAGAGTTAACGGGAATGTGAGGGCTGTGGAGACCCTTAAACAGCGGCTGGAGAGTGGAGAAGAGGTGGACCTTTTCTCTGAATCTGACTCATGTACAGTGGCCAGTTTGCTCAAACGGTACCTCAGGGACCTGCCAGAGGGTCTGGTAGACTCCACAGTCCAGCAGGCACTGATACATCACTACCAAGGTCAGGAAATGGTTTCTGTTTGCAGTTAAATGCTCAAGTCCCGTGCTTATGTGTCCTGGAAAAATTCTATCAGCTCAACTAGATCACGTTTGATATTTTTCCAGTCCTCATGTGAGACCTGTCAGCTCCCCAAATCCTGGATATGACATCGATACCCTCACAAGTGTAGTGAATATTTAGGTCATGACCCTGACTGGATGATAAGTAGTGCTATCTTTAGATGCTGAAACTTACTAGTAGCACTGCAGTCATCAGCACCAGGCGGTGCATAGAAAAGAACTGCTGAGTCCAGTGTCTGAGTGAGAGAGGGAGGGAAAGTGATGGACCCCCAAATTCTGGCCATGATCTTGGAGGTCGTAGAAGTAGGTTAAATAAATTGGCAACTGAAGTGTTAGTGGATAGTTTTTACTCTCCTCCATCACTTTTTTAATCCATTTAGTGGGATGAGAGTGAGCATCTTGGCTGCAGCATTGGTTTTTGCTTATATACTTCATAAATTGTCTTATTTCCAGGGAATTTGGCCAGATGCAACAAAAGTACTCCTCAGTGAAAGATTTGATCTGTGCTATCAAATAAAATTGTTTTGATTAATTAAATCATCTGACGCAACCTTATTTTAAAATGGTTGATTTTAATATATCAGTTAATCAATCAATCAGTCTTTATTTGCTATAGCGCTGATTCATAACAAATGCTGTCTCAAGACATTAAACAAAAAGAGCAGCTCTAGTCTATTCTTGTTGTGATTTTTGTTTGTTTTGTTTGATTACAAAGACCCAGCATTAATCGACTATGAGCACGGTACGTGGCAACTTTTAAAAACTCAGTTTTTATGTCTGCTGATACTGATATTTAACTTTTTAAGCTAGCATCTGCTCTATCAATGTATTGCTGATAATATTATACATCCCAGCTTTATAGGGCTGATATTAATTTGTAGGATGTGAAAATACCCATTGATTGACCAAGTGTTTTATTCATTGTCTGTAATTAACAATGGTCTGTCATCACTTAAAGTTATTAAGACATGCCATAAGTCTAATAAACCCATCATATGACTAACCTCAGTTCCCTTGCTTGAAAGAAAAAAAATCTGAGAAACATATCTAATTATTTTTAGACATCATATGAGGTCTGGCAACACCTTAAGTACAGTTTCAGACAATGACGACAAATGATGTTTTTATTTGTATTTTTGGTAACAAACCAGAAGTGTTCGTTGTCCACCGCCTGCCTGTATAAAAATGTGTTGCCTAAATGCACCAACATGTAAAATTTGTAAACTTTTCATTATAAACTGTTTAATCTTCCCCCCATCACTACACAAACACATTTTAGTACCCAGCACAACACTGCTCCCTCATACACAGAAACATCAAGTCTTACATTAGGAGCAGCTGTGATTTCCCTAAGTCATTATTTCCTGTCTCACTCTACTTCATCAGACAGAAGGGCACTCATGCCAACCCTCAAACACACTCATGTAGACTTACAGGGGCACCAAGTTTGCGTCATTCATTCATTCATTCATTCATTCATTCAGGATAAGTAGTCCCATTGGTTTATCCAACTCTGACCCATTTATGTACCCCATGTAATAGCATCAACATATTTTCAGGCTCTTTGCTCTAATGCTCAGATAGTGCTAGTTACAACAAGCTGTTATAAGATATTTCATAGAGCTGGCAAATGGAGCTGTCACTTCTGCTCCAAAATCTGTTCATTTGCCTATATTAGTCATCATTCATTATTCAGGTGTAAATAAATGGCTGCATACACAGTGGGGCTTTTATCAGCTGTTACACAAAAGTTCTGAAAATTGTCTTAATGGAAACCAACAATAGCTGTAAGAAAAATATTTTGACCTCTGACCTCTTCTGCTCTTTTGTGTGTTTATAGAGTGTGGTGATGACGTTTCCTGCTCAGACATGAGAGATATGCTCCAACAGCTTCCAGACGTCCACATCAGACTTCTCCAGTACCTCTGCCACTTTCTCACCCATGTCGAGTGCAACCACAAGGAAAACCGTATGACTGCACTGAACCTTGCCACTGTTTTTGGACCCAGTGTCTTTCAGTGAGCGTTTTGTTTGTTTGTATTTCTTTGGACTGACTGAATTATATGCTGGTTTATGGTAGTGGGCTGATACAACTATTTATCAATCCCTTTCACTCCATCCACTCCACATTCACACACTTAGGTTGCTATGGAGAGTTGACCATCAGTATTAGCTAATTCTGCGTGTGTATGCATCCACACACATTTACACACAACCAACAAATCAGTGAGTGCGAATTGTGGTTAAGTGTCCTGACCAAGATATATTAAAAATGTGACTGCAGGAACTGGGGATTGAACCCGCAACCTACCACCTGCAAGTCAACCAACTCTACCTACTGATCCACCCTCAGCCGAGTATGACCTTAAACCTTTTTAAAGGTGCATTTTCTTCAGGCAATCAAAATAGATAACCAAGCACAAATTGCATTCATTCCTTCATCAACAATCAGTCATCCATCTCTTTTGCTTTTAAGTAGCTGTTTCAACAAAATAAATTTTTAATTATCAGAACTTAATCACTGTTTTTTGGTCTCTTGGGGCCGCCACAACAAGCTGCATAGTACAACGTTGGTATGTATTTTGAGTTTGTTTTTTGTTTTTGTTATTTTTGTGGTTAATAAGGCAGCAAGAAGCTTCATATTAACACTTACAGCAGGTTAGAGTAAATCAGCATTCATCTGGAGTATTTTTTCTGCCCACCTAAAATAAATCTGAGGTCAATATACAATATTCACTCTATTTTAAGCTTTGTTTTTCAATACCAGGCTCTTAGTTGTGTAATAATCCCCAATGTTCAAAAAGCTTGCTTTGTCTTGGTGCCATTTGGTGCAGAACAGCACTGTAAATTATTTAAACAAGGGCCTTTTTTTCCTGGAAACAGCTTTTTGTTGCCATTTAAAATTAAGTTGATGAAACTAAGGTCTACTAGTATAGTTGACTTCTAAAAATCTCTGCATAGCTAAAAAAAAATGTTTTTAGGATTTCAATTACCTTCCACATTGTCACTACAAGCAGCACCATTACAATCAGTCATTTGACCCAGTCGTAATGGTTAATCCAATTCAAATTATTAAATTAACTTTAATGGATTATTGATTTAAATGATTCATGTGTGAGAGCATAGGAATCAGTATGTCCTGTTTCAACTCGTTATTTTTTACACTCTGTCTTTAAACAGGCCTACTTCAGTGTGTCTGTGTCCTTGAAGATCATCACCAACAGTCCCAAAGTAATGGCATGTTTGGTGCTTAACTACGACCATCTTATAACACTTGGTTTTGTCATAAAAGCTTCATGGAAAGCCTTGATGGTTATAACAGAGGAATTTAGTCTCATCACCACTACTTCTGGCGCTACAACTTGTCAGAGTGACAGAGACATAGGCTGATCTTTCGCATGTCTTATAAATGCCCCTTCATAAACTACCACATACAGAGCATATGAAGTGAGATAATGACCAACAAGTCTATTTTATCCCAAAGAAATTGCACCTGTTTTTAAAAAATGTCACAAATTAAAGCCTGAAGCAGTTTTTCAACTTTTTCATGTGTTTACACTTCAACAGAATAGATTTCTTACATTTAGAGAAAACTTTTGTATTTGCAGTGCAGTCATCATTCAAGCAATGTCTTGCCAGACTTAAGAAGAAAAACATTCAACAATTAATTTGCATACAAACATCTTAATCTTAAAGAGTGTCCATAAAGATACTTTACTGCTCTCTCTCTCTTTCTGTCTCTCTGTCCCCCTCTCTTTTATAACCTATGTGGCCAGCAGGTGGTGTCGTAGCTTAGTGAACTTACTTCTGAGAGAGTTGTTTAAACTGCTTTGTTTTACGAAAAAGAACAATCTGAGTACTGATTTCCTGCCTGTTTCTTGAATGATTTGCAAATATCAGTTTATGCCTTTGATATGTAAAAGATCTCTTAGTCAGGTGCTGGTTTCTCTGAAACCTGGTTTTAGATCATTCAAACACTGCACAGCATGAGTTAAGCCAGTTCAGATCATTTAAGTCTGGTGAGGAATTTTGAAGTAAATGTCATGCAGCAAATTAGAAACAATTCAAGTAAATAGCTTCCTGAATGTTGAGATAACATCCATAAATAAATGATGCATCAGGGCCCTCTTATAGCTCCCTCCAGCTGCTGAGCTTATTATTACTGTTCTCACTAGTCTATTTATGATGTGATTACTGGGCACTGAGTTTTCAAACCATCCTTGTACATTTCCATCTACAGCTGCTGTCCTCAGACGTGTAACTGGTGGGAATCTCCAGTGATAAACTGATGTGTGTAAGCTGGGAAACCCTGCCTAGTTAAAAGATCAGATCTCAGCGGGCAGAATAGAGGAAAAATGAACTGGGTCCTCTGCCATACTGTACAACCTGTTCTCTTCATCAGAGACTAGTCGTGTGCATGTGTGAGAGTGTGTGGGTGTGTGTGTGTGTGTGTGTGTGTGGTGTCTGTTAAGGTTATATAATTAGGCTTACAGCCCAGCGTACATCTCAAACAGCTGTTCAAAAGCATCAGACTTCAAACGTACTGTGGCAGCTGCTGTCTGTCTAGTCAGTCAAGTTAACTTAACTTTTATTTAATTATAAAAATCCCTTTCAGATTAGAACAGTGCTGTAAAATAAAGGAAGAGATAGAGAACTGGAATGCCATTCTACAACAAAATGTTAAATCTTGTTAAATCTCTGATAATATCAGATTTTTTATGTTCCAATTTTATTTTACAGTGTTGCTCCTGGTTTTGAGGCATTGAAGGACCAAAATATTTGTAACAAGATCATGGTGAAGCTCATCCAGAACTACAGCAATATATTTGAGGCTGACAGAGATGGAGAAGGCTGCCCAGAGGAACAATCAAGGCTTATCGTTCTGAAGGTGTGGTACACTCAACGGAGCACCAGATGCTAATGTTTATGTAAACATATCAGTGTTTTAGGTCAGGTATATAAGTTGGAAACAAACTGTGAGTCATATATTGTGCCCATGCACTCAAGACAGTCTGAGTTTGCTGATGTGCGCTCATCCTCTACCCATCCACCTGGACGACTTTATAAATATTTTCTTACATAACGCCAGGCTAAAATTGATTCAACTATTGATCTTATATCCCATCCTTGCGGGGAAGAGTCCTCCACAGGTGGCTGTTTTGGAGTCTGGAGCTTGTTGATTTATATTTGCTGCTAGGATGCTTGATGTCTTCATCGATTAGCTGGTTTGCCTGGTCTGCTGCTTTTCCGGTCTGCATCAAGCTGCTTCATCTACCTGTGGAAAATATAGCAGGGAGTAAGCAAGCCTAAGAGGCACAGCAAAGTAAACCACAGGTTTCACAATCATTAGAGTTTGGTAGTATGAGATTTATTTCCAAATTAATATTTTCCAAAAGATATGTGAAGAACTAAGTAAAAACATTTACATTGATATTAGTGGGATGTGTATCTGCAAAAATGTTTTAAGGTTTTTAAAATGCTGAAGTTATAAGTCCATATTCCCATTTCCCACAAGATCAGACACAAAGAAAGACAAACATCTGGCTCTGAACACAAAATAAAATCTGGTGAATCTAGAATATGCTAATATTTATTTTCAGTATATTCATGTATCTGTGTATTTACTTATTTGTTTATCAATTTATTTTGACAGGTGTCTTAATTCTGAATAAATTAGTTGAAGCCCATAATTAACAGGTGTAACTTATTGTCTAATAAAGGTCCAAAAACATCTCCTTGAAAAGATTATCAGTATCCTGCCTGTGTCATCACTGAAAGCTACTGCTGTGTTCTTGCATATTTTTATTCTGAAGGGCTTTAAGTTCATTGAAATGTAGTCAAAGTAAGGTCAGAAAATTACGGCAGCAAAACGGCTCTAACAATTCCCACAGAAAAGCATTTACCAATCATGGCAAGTTTGAATTATGTAACATCTCTAAAGACTTAAACACAATTAAATTAAAGTCAGAAATATTGACCTAAAAAAATCAAAGTCAGTGATAAACATGTTGTTCACTGAAGAGTGAAAAATGAAAGAAAATGTTTACTACTGCAGTATCAGTATCTTTTAAAAGCCATCATATGTCAAACTTTTACACTTTTTCAGAATTTCCTCTTTTGGAAAGACATCCTTCAGCCCTGATTTATGGCTTTGTTATTGAAACGTGACATGAGCCATCTGATGCCACAGTGATGTGACAAGGATATAACCACCTGGATTTGGCTCCTCCCTTGTCTGACCTTACCGGGGCACCAGGATGCCTTTCTGGCCATTTTTAACATCGTCAGACATAGTGTTTGGTTCCCATGTGACACTTTGCTGACCATGCCAAAAGAAATACTGGGGAAGTTAATTATTTGAGAAATTAAAGTAAGCAGATTTCTCCTGTTAGTTAAACTGCAACAGGAAATCTTTTGATAGCGTATGCTAACATTTTTAAAGCCATTTTCATCCTCTAATGTCCCACTGTGCTGTATGGTGAATTCCTGAGGGCTCAGCCACTCGAGACCCTGCTGACCCACGGGAAACTCCTTGGTCAGAATAAGCTCATCTTACACACAAACATGCATTCACGTACATAAACACTAACACATATACACAGACGTTCCCAGCATACTGAGGTCCCTCGTCCCGTGACCTTCTTCTTGGTGTCTTTGAGAGGGGCATACATGATCACTAGTGTTGCCTTTTGCTGTGGTGACAAAATGCTGATAGGCTGGAAGTGTGTGTAAAAGAAGTGTTCATGTGTTTGTGGGTGCAGATATTCAACCTGTTAAAATCTATTCTTACATCTGTTGTTAAGTCTTACAAACAAGAAGCAAAAGTAGAGCAACTTTAGAGAATGAGTTCCTACTGATTGTGAACAGCTGTGTCATAACTATAGTATGAGTATGACTTCTTTATTCTTTTGTCCTCCTGATTCCAGGAGGCAAGCCAGACACAAACAGACACAGACTCATCACCCAGCCTCCCTGATGGAAATACACCAACACCAGTTCCCAGGATAAAGGTGCGTGCTTGGCTTTCCAGCAGTCTCGCCTGCATGTGTGTTATTGTGTACGTGTTATCTTCCCCATCCTTAACGTCTTTGTCTGAGTCTGTCTGCTGTGAAATGTTATCTTTAAATTTTTAGGACAAACTCGCATGAACCCTTTAAATTCCCTTACATAGTCCCCTTTAACATCAACCATGAGATCTGTGTGAAGTGAATAAAATAGCATAACTCAAGGCATTTCTGCTGACGTTTGTGTAGGTTTCAGTGAGCATCAGTGGTTTTACCAGGGTCAGCTGACCTTTGTACACAGCCTGTAATTGTAATCAGATTGCTCAGTGTGAATGCACCTTTTTAGTAATGAAGATCTGATATGACAAGTATGTGGTTTAGCTAAAAATAATAAGCTGTAGACTCAGGAGAGTAATTAAAGAAAGCTTTTTTCATCCTCTGCAGATAATATTGCAACTGTTCAGCTGTCCATGATTGCCAAATAATTTCAGGTCTATAGTGTTTTCTTAAAAAATCTGTATACATATTCAAATTTAAGTCTCTTTATTTTTCAATTCTCTCCAAATATTTTCCAAGGTTGGACTGAAAAACACACCAGAAAAAGAAGAACTTCTTAGCAAATCCCCCTCTGCAAATCCATACCTGGGGCAGAGGAAAAGGAAGGTACAGAAAACGCTTTATTTTACCATCATCAGAGAGATATCCCACTAGTAAATAATTACTTTGACAGGGTTTGGCTTTTTCATAAGGCCTTTTGAATAAATAAGCACTTCCTGTTTTCTTATCTGCCATGCTTCCTTGGTGCTGATTAGCCTGAGGTCATCTCTCAGACTGCCTCTGATGCCTGTGGCCTTGCAGCTCCGTCACATGATGTGATTTGATAAAGGCAGTCTGCTGCAGGAAACAACAGCATGCTTATTTGCAAAAGGAAACAAACAGCCTGTGGTATGCTCTTCTGACGGTGCTGTGGTATTATGACAGATGAACTCTGCAGCCACTGGAGCTGCATTTGGTCATGAATATGACCAAAGTTAAAGTGTTGACATGTTAAAGTAGAATTTGTAATTTTGGTTAATTGTTTATCCAAGTTGAAGAAAAAGGCTACGTTAATGGAGCTACTTTGCTTTCACATAGATGAAACATTAGTTGTGTTTATGATCCTTTTTGTATGAAGTATGTTGTTAAACAGGGAACAATACAGTATATGAGACTGGCTTTGATTTGAAAACTCATGCTAACAGAAATAATCTCTCTATGGTTGTCTTAAATGAAGTTTATAACAAAGATTTTATGCCAACATTGTGGTGTACCTATCAAGACTAGTGTCACTGTAGAGATAATGGAAACACTGAGTGACTCTAAGATAAGCTCAGCAGGGTACAATGTCTGTTGATGAAGAATGTTTCATCCCTCAGTAGAAAGTGGAAAATGCATCTGCTTCTTCAAGAGCTGGTATGCAGCTAAAGCTTAAGACTGTTTTTAAAATGCCTGAAATGAGTTTAATCCTTAAGCTAAGAAGTTGGGTCCTCCACCCCCACTTTAGGGTGTAGGTGCACGGGAAGGTAAACAAACTTCTACCAAAGGCTGTTTTTCCTTTAAAGCTTTTATTTGAAGGAACTGTGTAACTGGAAGTAGTAGTGGATGGACAACACATGCATCCCTACTGTTGCATATGATGGGTTTCAATACAGATCAAATGAATGCAGGAACAATAAGGCTGGTTTCTCAAAAGCACAACATGCTGTTACATTACTTATAAATGCTTTAGATATGAAACATTACTGGTTTTAATAATAACCATGATAAAATTCTCCTACAATTATCATAGTTATACTGTTTGTATTTTGATTATCATTAAAACTGTTAGTTATAACCATGCTTTAATATCATGGCAAATAATGCGCAGACAGCATGTCATGTAGGTTCGTTTACTGAGTTGAACGAGAAAAATACATCCATGGGTTGACCAGACAAACAAAGAACATGTCAGGAAAGAGGAGGCATCGCTGTCCCTCTACTTTGCCCTCTCCACTACACCACTCACTGTCACTGTCTTTTGGAGTGTAGACACGGACAGACAAGTAGGCCTAAAGAATACTTCAGCTTTAGGCTAGTAATTCTTTTGAAGCAAATTTGACCAGAATGCAGTAACCTAGGGCTGAAATGATTCTTTGAATTATCCGAGTGATTTGAAAAGATTCGTCAAGGCAAATTATCTGCCTCGAGGCTTCGCTTAAATCAGCCATGTATCCATATACGTCCACGCTTGGACATTGCGCCGTGAGTTGCATGGGGTGCTGTGTTTCGCACGGATGGCTATTTGTGTGGCACAATGCACTTGTTTTCGCTGTTACTATAATGTAACATGCATAATGTGAGGCGTAAAAATCAAGAGGGAAGAGATGTTGATGCTTTGATGGTGACAGGCACGCGTCCAGCGTTTTTTCTCATCCACTGGCCGTGGCTTCATGACAGATATGGCACTATGCCTGCACCGGTGAACCTACGCAGATCTCCTAGTTTACACGCTGTCTGCATGACTCGCTGGTGTGAGACAGTGCTTAGTTTGTGTCTGTAGACTTAAGGGAATTTCATAAACTTCTCTGATTGACCTGACGGTTTCACTGAAGACAGTTAGGCTTCACGATTCAAGTCCTGCTTTGGTGCTTTCCCCCTCTCTCCCTCTCTTCCACATGTGCATGTTATACATTTAATTATAAATAATTTGGAATTCAGCGCTCTGATGTCTTGATTCCAGCATATTTTTCAAAGTGTTTCAGTATCCCAAATGATTTCATAAGACTGATATTGATAATGAATTGATATCAATTAAATAGAAAAAACCTTATTGCCACAGATAGTGACTGACACTAAATAGGTGAAAGTTCATCATCATACAGTCAGGATTCAACAGGTCATAGAAGCAGCGTTATCCCTTAATATGTGCTCTTCATGTCAGTGGATGGTCTGAAAGGTCATATTTTTGACTACAAAAGAATCTATGGGCTAAGGGCCAAGGGCTACATAGCCCTTGAAATGAAGATTTTTCAGGACCATACTTGAAACCAAGGGGTATGATGAATTTCCCCTCCATGCACTGTGTTCAATTGCGAAATGGCACAACAGGCTACGAAGGAGGCGCATAAATGAAAAAATATTTTCGGCACGGATTACAGAAAACACACATGGCACTGAGGATTGAAGTTTGTTGTATTTTTGGTATCCACACGTGTAAACGAGGGTTATTAATTGTATAAATAAGTGGAGAAGATCAACGCAGTATGAACGAGACGGTCGAAGCTTTATAATCACCCCGATGACGCAGGTGTTTATCGGCAATGTGTGATGACGAACAGCAATCAGGTGGCATCTCGTTTCTTAAGGGAAGGTTTTCCCTTACCACTCTGTTTCAAGGGGCAAGGGGAAGGCGCAGATGAAGAGGAAGGGCTAAGGGGAATTGTTAAGTGGTAGAAATGGTATTGGCCCTTAGACTGCTTGAAGAAGGAGTTAAGAAAAAAAAAGTCAAAAGTGGGAGTATGCACTCATTAGCTTTAGATGTTCCTCTTCATCTTCTGCTCAGAAATAAAATGGATAGGGTGAAGCTGGTACTTTTTAGCTGAGTAAAGGCCTCCCATGACGTCCTTTATATACCCTCTATAGAGGAAAACTTTTCCAGTAAAATTTTGAAAAAGAAGTTAGTACAGTTAATGCTCAAGGACGTAATGGAATATATTGTGAATATTTCAATATTTACTTGTAAAATATTTGAAAGAATCGCAGCTTTGACTATGTCAGCAAAGCAGCAATTCACTTTCAGTACTTGTTTGCTGTAAACAACAGAATGTCCATCTGAAATTCACTGTTGTTGACATTGGAAACAGCAATTCAAAGTAAAAGTAAGATGCTACATTGAGACTTTGTTATAAAAGATTTTCTTGAACCCTGGACTTATTAACTCAATATTTTTAACTGTTTGTATATATTGTTTTATTTCTGCGGTGAGAGCGGAGCTAAAAATTAATTTAAACAAGCTTCTTTGGCATGGAGAACATCAGTTTGCATTTCCAAGGCAGTGTAAAATTTTACAATAATAATAGTAACAGAAAAAATATTATAATTAGTATCAAAAATTAGAATTTAAAAATGATCAGAAACTATAAATCTCACACTTCTAAGGCTGCATTTCCTAAACAGTCCTGGATATCAAGGTTTCTTATCACGACCAGTGTTGATTACAGGCTTGGCCTCCATTGCCTGCCATAAATAAGGTTAAAATTTAATTTTTGAATAGATGGTCACCAGCAAAACAACGCTAGAGCTAGTCCGAGTGTTTGGCACCATTAGGCAAAGGTGCTCTATATGTATATAAATAGCCTGAAGAATTTATGAACCCAAGGACAGGTTTGTTTGTGAGAGAGGAGCTCACAAACAAACACGCCCATGTACACTCCAATTAGAAAGTCATAAACTAGAGTAGGATAGCTGTTGGATTTATGATACCATCATTAAAAAACAGCAACATGAGATCAAAGGGGAACTTTGTTTAACATGCTAAAGCTTCTGACTCTGAAGAGTAGACTTTTTGTGGCTAGAATATTACTATTTGTATTTGAATTGTGAATGTATCACAAGAACCCCTTCTGTTGCTATGGTTTAACCAATACAGTATTAAAATACTTGAAACAAAACACAGGACATGCAAGCTTTTACTTTATACCAAAAGTTTGGTCAAAGCCTGTTGTGTGAGCAAGAAAAGGTATGGATCATAATATAAACCTAAACAAGATGCAAGCTGTCAGCAGTCAGTGAATAGAGATGCGTTGACAGAGGCCAGCTACAGCAGTCTTTTCATCTTATTTCTAGATAAATAGAAGTTTTAAGTATTTTATATAACTTCCTTTGTAGTCATTTGTTAATTCAGACTCAAACAAATTATTAGTTAATCCATGCTTTACAAAGCAGGTCATAACCTTGTCAGGCTTCTTTGCTGTGTGGCCTATTTAGCTGTAGTTGTTGTTCATTTTGAGCTTTTTATGCATAAGCAGAAACTGCAACCCAGGAATGGTGACAGCATGGAAAGTCAGAGGTTAACAGCATGAGAACCTGCCTGCAATCTGAACTTTAGATATGCCTGTTTATCCATGACTCTGTCATTCTGTGTACTGTAAACGTGTCGCAGTCTTTTTTGTTTCAAAATGAGTTTAAAATGAGTGTTGATAAAATGTAAGGATTTTTCAGTTTGTAATATTTCTCATAGGTATAAAATCAATAGTCATACATATAAAGGGGTCTTTAACTGGCACTGACACAAATCTCTCTAACAGCCCTAATCAATCAGAGCAGAGGTAGTTCTATCATGATATCATGATTTTAATGGCCTCTAGATCAAGACAGTACACTGACATTTGGCATTCTGTGATTCAGCAGCCACCTTTAACAGCCCTACCCTATAGAGTTGGTTGTTTTTTGGGGGTACTTTTTTAGGTTTTATAAAAGTTTTGATTGCATTTCCTCTATAAAACACAGTAACTATGCCAAACACATATAAACAGGAACACGTTTTTTCCCATGGGAAATCAGTGGTATATAACAGCATATTCTAACTGCATGTAATGCAAGTGAGGGTCAGTAACAAAATAAACTAGATTATATTTATTCCTATTGTAGTATTCTGACAGCCCACGGGGTGCCTTGGGTCAGTTTCTATTTCCCTTTGTGTCGCTCATGTTGACACGGGCAATTAACAAGGAAAAATAGAGATAACAAGGCATCAGTAGTGTCCTCTGTTTCTCCGCATGCAAAATATAATCCAAACTATTTGCAAAGGCATCCTCAAATTTGCAGGGCAGAAAATTTAATTTATTATGAGTGCACCATTGATGGTGTGCAATACAACACTTGCATGGTGTCAGAACATAATGTTACTTGTTAGTGATTATTTGTTTAATAATGCCTTTTATTTCTCTAGTTTCACATGAAAGACTAACTCCACTTGATCATTTACAAAACCTGATGGGCAAGATCTATACCAGGCCAAGCTAAAGCAGAATGTGGCTAATCGTGTTCCCAGATTCATCCATTAAGGGCAACCATTGCTAAATGGAGGCAGCATTCATAGATTTTTTTTTAAACAGCCCATTAACTTAAACACAAAATGGCATTGTTCTGCTGATTATTGGCTCTAATGAAGGAAGCCCTTTATTTCAGCCTGGCCACTTTCAGCATTAGCTGTTTCTACCCATTATCTATAGGGGAACAGGCAGTGTCAGACCCATTTTATACTCCGTTTACCCCAGCCAGCAGGCTGTTTGGCTTGAGTACAAATGAGCAGCAAGTGTACGAGTCCTTTTTATACGTACTAGGAGAAATCTACATTCTTCAACGCTCCTCTCTGGCACCCTTGGATAAAGCCCACTGAAATGAGGAAGAATACTGGCAAAAATGTAGCTGTAATAAGGTTAAGGTTCTTCCTCTGTACCACATTTGATAGCTGTTTATACCCACTCAGGGTCAGCACGGTAAGACAAACATCAGTCTAACCTTACAGTTTTACTAGTTAACCTTTTTCTCTCCCCCTCTTTTGTGGTTCTTTTATTGCTCGGAGCTTCACCTCACAAGATCTTTGAATGCATGTTTGGTAACCTGAGCAAAGGTTCAGTGTGTTTCTCTCCGTATGGGGTTGAGTGAGCTTGATTGTGCAAAAATGGTATCAGTTGTGTATCATTTACCTCTCATGTTGTATCATGTTTCCCCTCACGAGACTCACCTGCTGTTGGCATCTCTCTCTCATCTCTCTCTCTCTCTATATAAAAAAGGTGAGGAAAGGGGAGAGTGACGGCATGGTTCGCATTGTCTCTCAACCTCGCCGCTCCGGTGGGTTACCCGATTCAAGGACTCAGCCCAAGCCAGCAGTCTTGCCCCTGACCTCAGAGTGCAGGACCCCAAGTCCAGAAGTGGTGGAGACAGCTCCCCTTCATTTGGCTTGCATAGACACTCCAGACACAAAGTTGCACGGGGGAAACCTCAGCTTCAACCCTTCAGGCAGCACGGAGTCCCTCAGCAGGTGAGTGTGTCCAAGAACAAAGCACCAACATTTGGGAAAATAATCGAATTGTGATTATTTCCAGACTTTGATTGTGATTTAATATGCAATTATTTTTAAGTTTCTCATCTTGTGTATTTTTCAGCGAACACAAGTGATAAATAATTCTGTATTGTAACCAACACAACAATAGATATGCCAGGCCTTTATGTTAGCCTGAAATCAGATGTTGCAAGAATCAATATGAATTACATATTTTTATTTATCTACTTCAATCACAGTAGTACACTGAGGAATTTATTTAACTAAAGCTTTGTAAGGAGTCATGACAACATCACAAAACTCTGCCTATCAAGTGTGATGTAAATGTCAATATAAAAGTTAGTAACAAGTGACACAAATTAAAGTGCAGATTGCAGAATTAATAAACACAAATCTTCTAAACAAGATCTAAACAAAGAACAAACAAATGAATTTGACAATATTTAGGTAAATCAAAGTCCCTATTAGGGTTGACTCATTTTGGAAAAATATCAAATTGTAATCATTTTGATTCATGTTGAAAATTCAATATTAATTGTTCTATGGAAAGGAATGGTCATTTTTGTCTCATTCTTGTTTGGATTAAAAAATATATATAAAAATAAGGAAAGAAGGACTTGCATACTTTTCTTTAAAATGGCACTTTTTTTTTTTTTGCATGGTGTGTAGAGCATAACATCTCTGCTGCAAAAAAAAACAAAAAAAAAAAAAAACATTTTGCTATTTACTGTACATTTTGATCAATTGCTCAGCCTTATTTTGTAGCATGAAGCTTGATGGCCTTGTTAAGATAGTTCCAAAGGTCATTAATCACAAAAAAGTCAGTGCTTCTGCATACAAAACATAGAACAGTTTAAATCTTTCTTTTTTATGCTGATTTGCTATAAGGAAAAGTAGGGAGAACTGTACAAGTGGTGAATAGTTTCAGCCTTATGTTTGCATAGGTAGTTGAAGGTGAAGAATCTTGAGTGTCTGACAGCATTTAGGGATCTAAAGCTGAGCCTCATGGCAATGGGCCCCTGGCATGCAAACAAGCCTATTATAAGAAGTTGAAACTGGAACCACTTGGTGTTGAGTGTCAACGGTCCTGGAATAGCAGGGCTACAGCTGTGTCTGTTGTTGGGGCTCTTACTGCTTTGCTCGAGGATTCAGACTAGCATTTACCTTGGCTGTGATCACACCTGCAGCGTTTGGCTGTAAATCTAACTCCTGTAAAGTTTAGGAGCTCTTTCCCCACACTCCAACTCCACTTTCTCCACAGACTATTTTTTAGTTCAATGATTTTTTCATCCTCATATTATTGATATGAATGTCAATACTTCACTGGTGGTAAAAATCATTAAATTATTGGACAAAGCTTCTGAAACTATAATGTGGAGCAAAGGAACAGATAAATTTTGTTTGATGTTTAAACATCATGATGACCCTGTTTTGACTTCCACTACGGCTTGTCGAACACAGCAGTGACCTTTAAGTGCAACATTAATCAGAGTTTCAAACTTGTCAGCACCAGATCAATTAACACATTACATAAAAAGTTTAGCATGACACACAGAAAAGTGTGCTCTCTCAAATATCTCTGTTCCCACTTACAAAGCTGACCGCACACACTTAAATGGAGAAAAAAATGTGATACACATGTTTTTTTCAGAAACTATGTAAATTTAATGTAATAGCTTCATTATACCTTTATCCTTGAAATTTAGGTGGGGTGTGTTTCACCTAATTAACAAGGTAATTTTGTTTTGCCTTTACAAAAGTTATCTTCAGTTTACCAAGTCTCTCTTAACTGCCTTTATCCCCTAATGAAATTAACAGAAATGTGCATGTATGTGCAACCTTTTTTGTTGTTTTTATGTTTTTTTTTTTTTAATTTACAAAGATCAGTCAGGTCAGCCATTGCCTCTTCATGGAACAGATGTTCCCATCTTTATGATGAGGCAAATATAATACCTCCAAGGTGGCAAAACCTTTCCTCACCATGTCAAAGGACCCGTAAATCTCCTGCCGGGTATCCTTCACCCCTTTAAAATCTTCGTGTCAGGAGGCATTGGGTGACTGATGTACAGACAGTGTGTCAGGCGACCCCAGTAAAGTGCGTCATCAATGAGGACCTGCTGGTATTCACTAATAAACACCTGCGTTTGAAAAAAGGGCATGGACCAACTGAAAGAGGACTTTCTATTTGTTGACAAGTTAAAGAATTTAAGCTTTTAAAAGTTCATGGCGAAGTATTTGTGTGAAAGAGGAACCTTGAGTGTCTATATAAAGTTGTCTAAAACGTAAGTAGCTTTGTTTTTAAATCATGATATATTGCAAATAATAATTTTCCACGAGTGGATCCTTCTGTGTTTTCATTTCTCTGCTCTGATGTTTGCTTGTCAGCTTGCTCTCACTTTCCATAGGCATGTCATACAAGCCTGTGTCAGCACAGTGCAGCACATACTGCAGCACAGACATGCTGGACAACTGAATTAAACAAATACTGAATGAATTTATTATGGTTATTACTACTGCTATTATTATTTTTATTATTATTGCAATATAAATGTTATGTTTTATGGAAACAATTCAAAGGTTTTCAAAAGGTTTTTGACCTATTTTAGTAGTGTGTGATATATGAGATCAGGTACTAAGGACATGTGTTTACACCTTGTAGATGATTAAGAAGCAACTTTAGGAATTTATCTGCTGACATTTGGCACATTCACCCTTCATTTTAGGAGCTATCCCTGTCCAAAGTCTCTCAGCTTATTATATTCGCTTTTAGCACCTATTTCAAATCGACATCATCCTTCGGGGTTTTTTTTATACTTCTTGTACTTTCTGTATCAAACAGAATTATCCAGTTATTCAATACAGTGCTCTCACCTGTACCTGAAATATGACACCAGCCTCACTCCCGGCACAGGCCACATGGGCCAACATAGCAGCATCATGTGAACCTATTCTGCTTTCAGCAGTGCGTTGCTGTTCGTAGGGGATGCACACTGGCTTTTGTGTGTAGTTGCCATGGTTCACTGAATCTTGTGATGTAACCACTGGGTTTCTTAGAAGCTCATTGGAAATTGGTGGAAGTGAGGAACTTTGCAGTGTGGTGCGAGTGCAGGCTCCCCGTGGGTATATCGGTATTGTAGGCTGCCCATCAGGAAGTCTCATCCATCATCCTGACAGGCTGACTGCACATATTTACAGAAATTCCCCTCAGACTGGATTTAACTGGCCTCCCTGAATTTTTATGTCAGTCTTTATTTTCCAGATCATACAGGACAGAAACCCCAAAGAAAACAAAGAAGTGGAGATATGCAATATCTAAACCAATCAGCTCTCATCTAACGTTTGGTTTCACTTTGGAGGGCAATAAAAAAAAACCTTAGGAATAAAACTTTGTTTAAAATTATGAAAATGTTGTTTGAGAAAATCCATAAGTTCCATGACAGTGTGATTTTTCTTACTTCATGAAGGTGTTGCAAATGTAACAATCATAACAAAGACACACCATACTGAACAACTGAAGACTGTTATGATTAGTGTGTTTCAGGTTCTGAAGCTCCATTCATGCCTCAGTTTACAACTGTAAGCATTAAGGCTCTTTCTTTGCCTCAGCACCATTTCCTCTTAGGAACTGAGCATACACCAAGCATCGCTAAGCCGGGCTTATCCATCAAATACTTCAGGTCTTGAACACCACGCCATTTGTGCCCTGAGGTATTCTAAAAATGTCCAGCATTCTTCCAAATGCACATGGTTTTGGGGTTTCTTGATGAACCTGAGATTGAATAAGGAGAGACATCTGAACACCTTGCCAGATCCTCATTGACTCCTAAATTCTGAGCCCGTCTGTTTTATAGTTGTTTTTTTTTTTTTTAAATACCAGCAAAGTTAGTATGTAAACTCATGTAACTGTAATGACAGCTTCTGAGATTCCCTTTTATATTTTGTTAGACTTTGGAAAGTGTAGTTGCATGCTGGAGAGAAGTGTTTGAAAAGGCAAGAAAATGCAAAAGGAGGAGAGCGACCCCACCATAAATGGCTAGACCTGAACTTGCGGTATTACCAAGCATCTGCTAAATCAGATTTCATTTGTCCTCGTATTTACAAAATTGAAAAGTGGAGCATGTCTGTGTTGACCAACTAGTCATTGGTAGTTTTCCGTTGGTCCCAGAGGGATCAGGCATTTCTGAGCACCCCTACAAAGCTTCTCCTTATCCCCTCAGTAAGGTAGTGGGTAAGCAGGATTTCCGCTTTCTCAATTCACGGCAGCAGTGACGGCACACATTATTTTAATACGCTTGCCAGACTGTGTAACACCAGTTAAGACGTTTGGGGAAAAAACATCCAACCCTGAGTCTTTAAAAGAATTTGGAGGTGTTTGTGGTAATTTCCACCTGCACAAAGGGGAAAGGAGGAAAGCATTACATATGTTGTGTACATTGTGCTATTTGAAAAGACTTTTGGAGTTCTGTGAACTTTGACCCATTTTGATTCTTGCTTGACTTGAAACCTAAACCCTTTGTTTTGAACCTGTTGATGTGCTGTTCAGAGTAGTTTGTCCTCCCTTCAACAGTCCTGCCCCTTACTGTAAGCCCCAAGAATTTACGTCATGTACCAAAACACACCTGAGAACCAAACACTCGCTCAGTGTTCCTCCCAACAACTTTTTTCTGCTTTTGTAACAATTGGGGCCCATCATGTAAACAACCTTAGTTGAGACTGTGTTTATTTGCAAAGCATTCAATATTACCTCACATTTAAAGCTGATTCTATTTTTTTCTTTTCTTAAACTAAAATATGCTTTTTTCCTACTTCATTGGAAACCAACACTGTTGTGTTACCCCATCTTTTGACTTCAGTTGAGCTGTGCTGTAATTAACCTAGAAAAACTTACTGTAAAATCCAATATATGGGAAAAGGTTTAAACTGTCCTCCTGCATATGATGATTTAAATTTTGTTCAGCAAGGTTCACAACTAGCAGTTTCTGTGCAGCTGTGTTGCTTTTTTTTTTAGTACCATTTGTTTTCACAGTATGGAGTCTGCACATCTTCTAGCTATAATATGGTAGTCGCGGTCTTTGTCTGCAGTGATGAGACAGACTCAGCTTACGAGTCCCTCTGTGGTTGTCCTTACTGACAAGTGTTCTCAGGTAAACCATTGCTCCACTTGGTGAATTTACTTTATGGTAAACTCCCCATTTTATTTAGATGCAGGGTCATGTCATGACAAAAGGGAAAAGCAATTAAAAACTGGCGCCAGTCTTGGTTGGTGTTGTTTGTGTCGTCATGTACTGTTATGTACGTACTGTACTGAATTGAATTATCAATTGCTTTAGGTTTTGTGCAATGTGTGACAGTGGTAGCTGCATGTCCCTGTGGCAATAACATGTACATTTAGTACTTAATACCAGTTAGCAAGTCTTTCTGGTATATAAACTGCAGCCAACGTTTTAGATGAAAAAACAGGTGTAAAATGTTTGGGTTATAAACTGGATTTTAAGGTAAATTACAGTAAGAACTCAATCAGATTTTAATCTCTAAATACTGGGGATTGTTAGTAACAGTTTAGGAAAATGTTGTATGATAGCAATTGATTTATTTCTAATGTTTTTTCTCCCTCAGATGATCTACTAATGGAGATTTTTTATTATGTTCTGCAAATTGTCAGTAGGCTTTCAAAATGCCATCACAATTTCTCGTGGCTCAACATGATGTTATCAAAATCGTGACATCATGGCATTTGTCTCAGTAAAATCATTTTGAAAAAAAAAATCCCAATTTCCTTTTTCATCTGTGAGTTATCAAAAAACAAACTCACTAGTTTTCTTGCAATAAAGTAGTGGATCGATTTCCTGATTTTTCTGGTAGATCAGTGTCCTCATTTTTCATTTGATGAGTGAGCTGTAGTGCCTTCTTATGCTGAATCAGTGAGTCAAACAGTTACGTGAGCAAACATAAAGCTTAAACTTCTTGTCATTCACTATGTGATAAACATTCAGCTGAACCAGTGAAATGCAATACCTGGTTGTCAACATTTTTTAACTTGACCTTTTGTCCCAGTTCTTCCTGTTGCATAATTGTAAGTTGAGAACACCTGCTGGGTTCATTATGGTTGAGTTAACTTGACTAGAGAGCATCTATGTCCAAATAGGGGCTACAGTGATGAAAAGTCAAGATGTAATTTATAAAAATATGTAAACCTACAGTAGCTTATTGAAAAGAATATTCCACAAATACAGGTTCATCTCGATAAATTAGAATATCATCAAAAAGTTTATTTCAGTAATTCAATTCAAAACGTGAAAATCATATATTGTATGGAGTCATTACATACCAACTGAAATATTTCAAGTGTTTATTACTAATTTTGATTATTATGGCTTGCAGCTAATTAAAACCTAAAATTCAGTATCAGAATATTACTTAAAACCAATAAAAAAAGCATTTTTTAACACAGAAATGTTAGACTAGTGAAAAGTATGAACATGTACAGCACTCAAGGCCCCTTTTGCATTAGTTATACAGCAATGCGGCGTGGCATGGAGGCGATCAGTCTGTGGTACTGCTGAGGTGCTATGAAGGTTGCTCTGATAGTGGCCCTCAGCTCCACTGAGTCATTGGGTCTGGTGTCTGTCATCGTCCTCTTCACAATACCCCATAGATTCTCTGTGGGGTTTAGGTCAGGTCAGTTTGCTGGCCAATTAAACACAGGGATACCATGGTCCTTAAACCAGGTATTGGTACTTTTGGCAGTTGAGTAAGTGTCAAGTCCTGCTGGAAAATGAAATCAGTAAGTTTGAAGTGCCCAAAACTTTCCTGGTAGATGGCTGTGCTGACCTTGGACCAGATAAAACAGCAGATGACATGGCTCCCAAAACCATCACTGACTGTGGAAAATTTACCTTAATCAACATGGATTCTGTGCCTCTCCTCTCTTTCTCAAAACTCTGGGACCTTGATTTCCAAATGAAATGCAAAATGTCCTTTCATCTGAAAAGAGGACTTTGGACCACTGAGCAATAGTCCAGTCCTGTTTTGTCCTTAGCCTAGGTATTTGTCCTTAACTCCAGGGTATGCAAATCGTGCAACAGGCAGTCTACTTTGATATACTGGTCCACCAGCTACCTTTAATGCTGCCACTGATCACACAGATTCCCCACAAGAGTATGCATTGTTTCAGTGTCAGATCAAAGTATGAATGTCTATACAAGTGGTTCCTGGCCGTTTATGTGTTTTATAGATATTTGACAGGACTAAGGCTATGGAGCTTGAAAAAGAGATAGTTTGGTCAAACTGGGATGTAAAATCAGCCTATCAATGATTTTTTGTAGAGCATCTGGAGCTGAACTTGTGTGTGGAATTAAAAGTCAGTCTTGCATTCAGTGTTAAAGAGATGGCTGTTCTAACCATTGGGTTTTCTTCCTTGATAATCCTAATGAATATGCCGACACATTGATCCTGCATGTAAAAATAGGATGATTTTTAAACTGAGCATGAAAGATATCCAGACACCAAACTGATCCAGTTAAATGGAGTTTAGCCACTATTCTATATTATTTACACCTGAGAGGAAAATGTCATAAATTACATACATTAAAACATTTAAGCACAAAAGACAGAACTTGAAGATTGTTGGTTTGAAAATACATTGGATATGCTTTAGAACAAGTGAAACAACAGATTCAAAATTCAGTAAGCTTTGATTTAACAAAACCGTATTTGTTATGAGGTCTACCAGTCCAGGTTTGTTTTCAGAGTTTCTCTTCCTGTTTTAACTTTAGGGAAGATAAATTCAGTTTTTGGCTCTTGCAAGGCAAATAAGACTGAGTGATTATGAAATTTTCAGCCTGTAAGTACCAGGATAAGAAAACGTTGAGCAACCCCAACATTCAGCCTCAACATCAAGTTCCTCTAAACATTGCATAATTTCATCATGAGCTTCTGGTGTACGTCTAGTTCTAGCAGCCAGCCTATATTCTAGAGCAGCACACATTTCTGTCCTGGTTCATAATAATTACCAGAGACAAGTTCCACAAAAGCACTGATCTGTAGCTCTGCATGGCTATTATTCAGCAGACAAAAGCCAGCCGTATGCTCCTATTTTCAGCCCCAGTGACATGTACTGTTGTGGGGGTGGGGGTGGGGGGGTATGTTTTTATACCATAGCACATCATAACCACATCCTGCAAGCCAATTAATAAAAGGTCTTTGTTTTGTATTTCAGCTCCCATGAAGACGACAGGCCGATATCTCCTTTCTACATGAGGTAGGCCTTCTTTCTTTGAGTCAGCAAGCTTTCAGAAGTGGGGGAGAGTATGTTGTTTTGGATGGAAGGTGTGGGGGAAGTGGCTGCGTGCTGCCTTAGTGCATTATCATCGGAAACAATGGAACCACCAGTTAGAGGGAAAGCAGGACGGCGTGCACATGCAACAGTTTGCTCATCAATGGTTGGATATTGCGGTGGAGGCGGCAGTAGCACATGTCTCAGACACACCACTTAAGTGAAAAATAATATCAATAATAAAATGAATCTAGATGAGGAGACAGCATTTCACAGTGATGCTATAGTTTAATTCTTTATACAATAAGAATTATGATGACTTGATCTATTTTGATAAATATTTTCTGTTAAGACATTTTAAATAAGTTTAAAAAAGAATAAATATTGTCTTTATTCATGTCCCTAATGGCACAATTTTTCTGCCTTTCTAAGAGGTTTTAAGTTAAATATGTTTTCCTTCTTTTGTTCTCGTTGTCGTTTAAACAAAATCATTGAATTTATTCAGTAGAGAATTAAAATTATCAGATGACATCCAACCAATATTTTGAAGGAATTAATATTATCATCTAATCTCATTAGTCAGTTATCTTTAACTACTGTCATCATTTCCTCTTCAGCTCGGAGTGCTTGTTGAGCTAAAGGATGTAAAGCTCAGCAGTTTGTTGAAACGATAAACGGCTGCTTCTTCTGTGATTGGTTTTGAGTTGGTACGTTTGGACTGGAGTACTGTCTACCAATGCGGCACTAGACCTGATGTGGCAGGGCAGCTGGTTGTGTGATTAGCTTTTCTTAACACGCTGCCTAAGCAAAAATACGGACATCCAAACTAGAATATAAAAATGTACTTGAATTTTGACAGTTTGCATAAATCTGGCAGTGACAACCCAGGACCTTAAAATTCTATGATAAAGAAAACACGTTTTTTGAAGCCTTTGTGGAAGGGTTTTGTTGCATTAAAACAACTAAAAACCTTGTCTAGGACATCTTGTGTCTTTGAATCTTTCAAAGCACAAAACCTGTCTTTCCATGACAGATGGTAAAGAGACAAAGAAGAGGTGCAATAGTCCAAGGCCTACCATGTGGCCATTAATAAGGTCAGCTATGTATAGAATGTGTACAATTTGACATATCTTTGTGTTATATTACTGGGTAATGGAATGAGACATGTAATCTCTTTGTATTCATTACATAATCTCTGCACTCAGTACACTATGTCATGAACATTTTACAAAACTGCAGAACACAAAGACAGTTTGTGTACGTACTGTATTTGATTTTGTCTGTTATGTGTTTAGAAATGTCATATTTGTGCAAAATTAGCTAACCGTAGATTCTTGCTCTTTTTTGCATAGAAGATCAATCAGTCAGTTAATGAACTGTTAGGAAAAAAGTGTTAACTATTGAAATTATAATGCAGTCATTTGTAACAGCAGTATTTTCTCTCTGATATGACGAACACCACTGTCTGTTTATGTTTCCACTCCCACTAACTACTCATATTCCGCTATGATGACTAAGTCCTTGGCCTACTTGTACATTGTCACATACACACACTTGGTAAAAAGACTTTCTCTATCTCTGCTGATGTCTGCTTGGACTCTTAGGCTTTCATGCGGCCACATGGGAGCTTAACCTCAGTCCAGTCAAAAGGGATAATAAATCAACATATTTTTCCTCTGTGTGAGTTGCCCAAAGACTCTAAAGGTCATTTGCTAATGTCTGACTGTGGTGTAACACTGGATTACCTGAATGGACGCTCCAGGGTACACAGTGTGGGGAATTTAAACAGTATAAGCCTAAGCTGTAGAAGCTTTGGAGTCATTTCCTCTTGATTTTTATACCATACAGATACCTTCCTTTGAAAAAGAAGAAACATATTTAGCTTTTACCTATATAATGTTGACATTTTTACCAAACAAGCAAAAAAAAAAAAATTAGATAGGCCAGTATACTTACCCCTAGCATTTGGATCAACTTGAAGGGCTTGTCTTGGCAGATAAGAGACAAAATGTCTGAACTATCCTACTACGTTTATCATCTTTTGTGCCGCTCTCACTTCTTTGTCAAATTTGGCATTGACCCAGTGCCTTGTACCTACCACTAACTAGAAGCTTTTTTATTTTTGTTTCTTTTAAGGGTTAAGCTGTATGCAGTCATCTCTATAAAATAAACGTACTTTAAAGTAATAAGAATGCTGCAGTCTTTTGACTTTAGAACTTGTCTTTATAACCGACAAAATCACATTTTACATGTTTTCAAGCACATCCCTCCCTGTTTGAACCTTTGCCTCCAGTAGGCATATGATTTTATATTTTAATTTAAAATATGTAAATATGATGAAGGACTGATTATAGGCTTATCGCTCATATGTTATAGGGGCAGATGCCCTCATTTTATTTCTGGTGCAAGGGTTCATCCCTCTTACATTGCAGTTTTTCTTGACAGTAATTCATGACTCAGGCTGTTCCAGTTGCACATGAGCTGACACTCCTGTCTCATACCTGAAGTGTTGCAGAGTCCGTTTTCCATCCAGTAATGTTGCAACTACTGGTGATTTACCAAACGGTCACACTTAGTCTGCCCTGTGCCAGCCCAAAGTTTATACGAGAAGGTGATTGCGGCAGCTTGATATTTAATTTCTTCTTCCAGGCAGGCATGCTCAGCTGTTTATTTCATTAACGGCCTAAATGTGGCACATGCGGACATGAAAGAGTGATGATTTCATGTGACAGACCAACACAGACAGACAATTTGTGCCTGAGTGGCGTTTTATGTTACCGGATGTCATGAAATGAACGACATCCCATTAGACCCTATAAGGAAATAATAAGGGTTAAAGATTCCCTAGTAAACAGTGCTTTGTTTTAACTTGTCAGAAGCCAAAAGGCTGGGAACCACCACTATAAACCATCACACTATCAGTGCTAAAATTATACCGTCAGGCACCATGTGCTGGATTTGATAGGCTATTAAAATTTCTCCAGGGATCATAACCATGTTAGTCTGGCACAGTAATATAGTCCAACCGCTCATCAGCATCATATCAAATGCAACAGCAGCACAAAGGACGGCCCTAAACAGCTGCATGTCCAGAAACTTCTGTCATATTTCATGCTTTAGTCTGTCCACAGCACTTGATGAATTATACCTTTGACACCTGCAGGCATTAAGGTCAAAGCACAAGTCAACATAAGTAAGCTATTAAACTGCTTTGTGTTGTTTTAACCTGATGCAGTCCCAGCAAAGTCTATTATTAGACAAAGGTGGGGTTATATCTTTCCTGCCTTGCCCAGAAACTATCCAGCAGTTTACTCTGGAGCCCAATAGCTGACATCACATGTATTGCTCTGTCTGTATGCATTGTCTGTTTGTTTGAAGCTAAAGTGAAAGTGCAGGACCTTTCTTTTAAATCATAATAAAACATTTGTCTTGGCAATTTTATTCACAAGCTAACAATCAAAATCATGGGGTATTTACAGCCCCATCTTTATGGCCTTAACTTGATAAAATAGCCATAATGGTCATATGGTTATCACAGCAGGATGTGTCTCCACCTTTTCATTGGTTCATTGTCCATGCTTAAAGCATTAAATGTCAGCACCATGTAATACAGGTTCACTTAATCAGTTCATTGTATGCGCCTCTTCTAAGGTGTGCTTTTACTGTAAACACCACTGTTTATGGAAGATTTTTTAGGGCACCATAAACATAGTGAGGTAATTGTCCTTAAGGAAAATAGATATGACGTATTTCAGTTAGTAAATGCCAGAAGGCCTTGTTAGGAAAGTGAGAAAGGTCCAACAACCTAAGATCATTTTTTTATTGAAGGGATAACTGGATTAACTGTTCAGTTTTTTTTCCCTATAAATAAGGAAGAATGATAATATTTTAAAGGATTCAGTGAATAACAATTCAAGGCATAAAGAAAAAGTAAACACTTATTTGGCTTTATAAGTTGATACTTCAACTTGTAAAGTGTTTAAATGTGAAAATTAACAACAGACCATTTGTTGGGTTAAAATGTCTGCATATGGATTCTTTATTTTAGACATAATCTTGTTCAGTGTCTACCATTGCTTTTTACTGTGTTCTAGCAAATGACCTGTTGATTCATATTTCTAAGACCAGAAAAGGTCCAAAACAGCAAGAAATGGCTCAATTTAGCCACTGTAGGACTTCATGGTTGTCATAGAAGCTGACCACTATGCTCCCTGAGGACCTCCTTATGCTCTGAACACAGCTCAAATTAACATTCATTCATGCACACTAGATGCCTCGATCACCTAGGGCCAGATCCAGAGCCTGTGGGATTTTCAGCGTTGCTCAGTGACCTGTTGTGACCACATGTTTCTGAGGCATTAACTCACCTTCTCATCTTGTTTTTCTTTCAGTAACCATCTCTCCCCTGTCCGCTGCAGACCAGATGTAGTAGAGTAAGTGGTCTTTATCACTATCACCAAAGTGGTATAGAATTATATTTTTAAACTCTTTTAAGTTAATTTATTTTCATTTTTTCTCATCGTGAAGTGGTTATTGAACCACAATGTTTCCCATTTCTATGTAGACTACTAATCTTAGTTTTTTCCTCGGTTTTCAAGTTTCCTGGACAGGACGATTAGTTCGGTAGTGGAGCAGCATGTCTTTGGTGTAAGTGCCCTTAAAGGTCAAAGTTTAGAGGACTGGGAGCTGACCTCCTGCCCACCGTCTCCAAAGGTGACACCAACTGCCAGACAGAGACGTCGACACCAAAGGGAGCAACAAGAGGAGGGGCTCAGACACAAAGAAAGAAACAGGTACAATGAGTCTGTCACTGCCAAGTTGTTAGTAGTCGATAGTACCAGCATTTAATTAGTTTTTGTCTGTCTTTAATGCAACACCTTTTCACTCTTCACCACCCTCTAATGCCACACTACTTCATTTTTACCTGTAATATGACATTGAAGTCCTATTTAAATCACTGGCATATCCCTTATTACTTACATTTGTAAGGCAGTACTAAACCTGCTTCCATCATACTTGTGGGATTTCATTCATGTGAAAAGGGCTGGACACTACAGTCTTCACTCTGTGACTCAGTCAGAAGACTTACCTTGGTTACCTTGAAATTGTTAAGGAGTTTTGGCTATGGTAATCCTGCAACCTGAAATCTTCTGCAGGAAAATGTATGTCTGGAGGATGTGGTCTCTTTATAATGTTTTTAAAGTAGGTTAACGGTGTTGGAGGAAAATGCACCAGGTTGTAAACATCTGAACAATGACTTTCTGATATGTGATTTAGGAGTTGGTTGATCTGTGTTTGTTGTATTCAGCGGTCAGCTCT
Source organism: Cheilinus undulatus (assembly GCF_018320785.1). Lineage (NCBI taxonomy): Eukaryota > Metazoa > Chordata > Actinopteri > Labriformes > Labridae > Cheilinus > Cheilinus undulatus. Next base: position 38,035,608 of record NC_054868.1, on the reverse strand, counting down.
ACACATGGTCTGTATGTCCCTGACTGACTGACTGACTGACTGACTGACTGACTGACTGAGTGATGATACTTTCAGAGCCATACATACAGAGTTGCGCTATGGGTGATGTTTAGCTGTGCTCAAAGGCATTTATAATGGCCAGTGCGGTGATTACCTCAGATGTAGCTTTATTATTGCGTCAGTTTTACTGGAACTGGACAACACTTTTGTATGAAATAAAGAACAAACACAACACTTTTCGTGCTTTTCATGATGTGAAAGATTATCGACTCTCCAGCCGACCTGCTTCTGCATGAGTATGTGAGAGTTACAGGGGTAAAGTGTTAGTTGTGGGAGCGGTTGTATACAATGGTTGCTTGTGGAGTGATTAGCTCGGACTTAGCCACAGTGCCAGTTTTGTCAGAACTGGATGACATGTCTTTATTAGAATCTGATCTAATCTTGGCAGCTAGAAATCAGTATATGTGGCTCACTGGTAATGTCTTTGGGGGAGCTGTTGGTCGTCACAGAGGTGCGGCTCCTGGATGAGTCGAAACTCTCCCAAATCCTGCCTTACCCTCAGGATTTCACTAACCCATATGCTCTTCTTCTTTGCTGCTCTCCTCCTCCTCCCAGCTGGAAAAATGACTGGGCTTCCTCTGATAGTGGACACATACTGTATATATTGCATCCAAAAGTTTACAAAATATATCTACTTTTACCATTTCTATCACTAGCTACTTTTAACTTGTTTTGGTTTCCTAGCAACTTGTAGTGATGACAAAAGCGACTTGCACATGTGCATGCACCTCCCTGTTCTGCATCCAACCTCCACACTAAGTGTGATGCACACTGCATCCTATCTTAAAAACACAGTACTTTAGTTTTTCCCTGCAGACAGAACCTCTTTAAATTCAACACTTTTTTCTTACATTAGTCGATGAAACACTTGATTTTACCAACATTTTCTGTTCTTCAGTTGCTTTTGAACTTCTTCTTTTCCAACAAGTAGCATTTTACAGTACTGTCACTTGTTAGAGTACAATACAGACGCATGTCCGTGAGTCAGTCATTACAACGTCCATGCACATTTAACAAGTATACAAAAGGGTGGTGTACTTTGTCCATCAGTACATAGCGTCAAAATATCATCCTTATTTGGGTGAGCTTTTTTTTATTTAACCTTTATTATAGCAGGGGAAAACAAATTAACAGCATTGGTAATTACAAAATCATTTTTTTATGTTTCTACAGTGGTTAATACACCAATATGTAGAAGCTCACAAACCAAAATGATATTTTTTATCCATGAATTTTCAAATTTACTGATTTACAAAAAAATGGAAAAAATAGTAAAGCACATTAATATTTCTTGATTAATATGTCAAATTATAGTTATTTACTTGAATTGCTGAAGAGAAAAATGAGTTTTAGTGGTTGAATGTTATGCTTGATTAATTTCTGACTTCTCAGAGAAGCCCATTGAGCCGGCTCAAATTTGGGTGAATTCAGTTTGAAATTCCTCATTCCTGTTCTAAATGGTAAAACGTGGAGAGCTGACTGAAAATGAAAGAGTCTGTATTAAAGCACTTCATGATGCTGGATGGTCTCTGAGACAAATATGACAGGTGGTCCAATAAATTTGTTAAGCACTGTATATTATTAATATTATATAAATAAGGACAACAAGACATCCACAATATATATTACTCATAGAGCACAGATATATGAGTATCTTCCCCTTACACATATCCATATGAAGTCGTGGCACACAAATGTTTGATATATAGGTTCAAAAAACATTAAAATGTATTTTATTTTTACTTTCCACTCCCCTTCCACATATTCACTATCAACTAAAAAATAATGTACATACTGGGAAACATTTGGCCAACAACCTCTCTGTTCCTAGGATTTAGTTTTGCTGTTATAAATGCCAAATTATAGACTTCTTTATCTCTTTGTTTCCATTGTCTCAGTAAAAGAAATATAGCCTTCTTTTTTCCTGTAGTTTGTGATGGGATTTCTAATATTAGGTAAGCTGGTTCAAGGGACAAACCATAATCATTTTTTTTTTATTTCTTAATTTTTAACTTCGGAGAATCCCTATCTATTGGCATATTCAAAGATAAAGCAACATTTTCTTGCGTGCTCCTCTGTTCATCCACACCCATTGTCATTTGCTCAGAGCTTAACTTGAAAGAACCGAATTGTTCAAATGGTAAAATGATAATAAATAGTCATTATTGTAATTAAAGACAGATTTTTAAGCTCTTACAGATTAGCAGTACTAATGTCATTGCAGAAGATAGGCAGATAATAAATACTGCCTGATCTTTCTCATCTCCAGAATGATAAATTTAGGCTTGATACTTTTTTGCACAGATAGTTCCGTGTCTTGTGCTGTATAAGATGTCATTCATTACAAAGGCCTGACATCAGTGCCCTGTGCAATGACACTACCTGTAGTTGGTGTTCTGGTAACAGTAAACAATCATGAGGTTTCGCTCTGCGTGTAAGCTTGTCCACTGAGACACAGTACAGTCATAACAACTGGAGTCATCGCAGTAAGAAGCTAATCTTTGTTGATGCAGTCTGTTAGCTCTGTGACACATGGATTAGAGGAGTGCATTAGTATAAAGACTGCAGGAAATGGCTGTAAGAGAGTGGACAGTAAATAGAGGGTAAATAGAATTAGCACCAAAGCTAAACAGCTCATTAGCCCAAGGGAAGGTATAAGTAAACGAGGTATCAGGATGACCTTAGCATTTAGTTTCCTGAGACATTTCAGCCAATGTCAAGCTAACACAGCTAACAAAAGTGTGTAAGAGAAAGAATAAGATGGAAAGCAGGTCATTTATTTTCAAATTGCTTTCTTTTCAATCTGAGAACAGATCTTGCTCCGTGAGAGGCACAAACAAGGAGAACATCCCGTCAAGCGGTGGAAGTGGGGCAGTCAGCGTGGGTGAGAACACAGGCAGCAGCGTGGACTCGCAGGGAGGCCAGAGTGGTCACGCTGAGCGAACCCTTAAACCAAGGAAGAAACACAGCCCGACACTGGTGCAGCTTACTGACAACCAGGACGCCCACACAGTGAGTCATCTGCTGCATCTTTGTGATTTCTCACCATCTTGGCAGTCTCTCCTACTTCTCTCTGTTCTTGTTTGATTTTCTTCTTGCTCTCTACATTATCTACTCTATCTCACTATAACATGTCAGTTTACTGTGTAGAGCAGCAGACATCATCTTTTTTTAAATAGTTTATCTCATCAGGGGTTAGGGTGACTATACTGAATTTGAAAGTCCTCACAACTGTTGTGGACCAGAAATTAACAGTTTAACTGTTGTTGCAAACAGCAGCACCATCAGTCTCCTCTTAGACACCTGTGATGCAGAAAGCCTGTTAAAGCAATCAGCTTAGCCTGCTGTCGTCCTCATCTCTGACTTGCTGCAAATAATTATAGTGGCAGTACACAGGAATCACAGAATGTAAACAGCTGCAGGATAGAAGAAGACAGGAAGTAGTGCACCTGCCTAATGGTTCTTGTTGTACACTGGCTTGTAATATACATTATGCCACTCAAATTGTTCACCACTCCAATCAACAATAAAAAATGTAAAGGCCACTTATGAGTGCACAAATAGATTTAGATATTGAATGTGATGCATGTTTGATTTTAATCAAAATTAATTTGTTGGCTCACCGTGTGAGGAATAAGGAAGAAAAATTGGCCTACAAATTTGTACAGAACTGCCTCATATCTCATATTCTGTTGCATCATTTTAGGCTGTGCTACAATTCAGTCGGCAGGACTATTTCTTTAAATTCCTCTAGCTTTTATGTTTTGCCAGCACAATTTTTAACAGGAAAAACTGTGTTATTTTGTCTATATCCTTTATATAGAATTTCTACAGAATTTGCTGTAACATTTGAATGCACGAATCGTTGCAAGAAAAACACATAGTGGAGCATGGTAAAGTTTAAAGTACCTTCTAAAATCTATCCTTACAATGAGTATCAGAGCAAGTGAGCATGGAAAGCTAACGCTGACTCACATCTCTCTACATTTTCTGTTTTAACCAAGTGGTGTGTATGTATAGTAATGTGTAATGTATAGTGAGCTCGTTGTTACTACACATGTGCTTGTTGTAAACACTGAATTGCATAGAGCTGAGCTGTTCGGATTGGCCTTAAGGATCAGTCCCATGGATCTGAGTCAGGATGGGACTGATATCCGATGACAGGATCAGATCGGGGCATCTCTGTTAGACATCCCTGGGTCTTAGATAGGTGATCTCACAGTGCAATCTATTTAAAGATGTCACTTATGTCTTATGAAAGTTATGTTCAGGCTTTGAAGAGTCATACTCAATAGTGGTGTTGTACAGTAAGAGAAAGCATGTGTCGAGCAGTCAACGTCACTCCCAGGACAAGTCGTGAAGTTTACCATGTTGCTATAAAAACATTTAAAGTGTATACAGACTCTTGTTACGCTGTTTCTGCACAAAGTTGCATCATTATTCACACTTTCTAATGTTAATTTCGGCTATCACTCTGAGCTGGTAAAAATAGATTTGTGAGTTTACATTCTCATGCCCAAGAAATAAAAGCACCTCGCCAATTTCTTTATGCAACAGCACAGATGACACTAGATGCCTCGACATACACATGGTATGTATGTGATGGGTGGCACAGTTGTGGTTGACTAAGCAAATGTTGTGCTGAGTGGCTGACAGCAGAAGTTTGACCTCAGTGAGGGACTGCTCCGAGTTTTTTAGGTCAAGAGACATTAAGGGGAGTTTGTCTCCATGTTTTTGTTCATATTTTGCACTTACATGGCCACATTGATGTTTAATTTTTTCGTTTTATGTTAAATGTCATAACACATTACCATGTTTTGATGGACGTGCTAATGTAAAACATGTACATGTCTTTTGTCAGTTCAAGGAATGTGTTGAGAGACCAGGAACAACCCACATGGACACATTTCAGAAAGGGTAAGCTTCTCAAAACCTCAACTTTATCCCTTTAAGGATTTAAAATAAATTAGTTACACATGGCCTTTTCTCTCCACCTTTATCCTTTCCTTGAAACACAGAAGCTGAGGCACCAATTCCATATTTTTTTTATTTAATTTTATTTTTTTTTTGTTGATAAGCTACTGGCTGTCCTCAGCAGCTCTACACGTTATCTTTAGAGATCTGTTTGGCACACTGCAGTGTTGATGATAAACAGTTGATCTGATAAAGGCAAAGCAAATATAGACCTGTCTGTCTCACTAGACTATGTGGGGTTTTCTGTGCTTTCTGACTCAAAGAGTAACTGGAAGCAACCACATCTTGTGATCTTTGGTTGATTTATGATAAGCTGATGTGATCAGTGAGAACTTCTTGCTGAAATGGTTTCTCTTTCTGATTTTCAGGAATGGCTTTTCAAGAAAAGATTGTCCTTCTTCTCCTCCTCAGGTATGTTCAGATTCAACAACCATGAGCCTTACTTTGTTTCTAAGGTTGCACTTTCTATTTGAGCTCTCCTCCTTCCTCTTACACACTGGATCTGCTTTGCCATGCATGTGCAGCAGCATACAAATAGTGTCACAATTTAGGGAAAAGGAGAAGGGCTGAATGTTTAATCTCAGCGTTGTTATGGTACCGGCTAAAATTTAGTCAACAGTGCCAGGTAATTAAAAAATCCCATGCTCCAAAAGCATCAAATGCACCCTCAGACTGAAGCTTTCCTTTACATCCTGGCTTATGTTATTTCATAATAATAGGTACTCTTAGAAGACTAACTTTCAGAAAAAGAAAAAAATCTACCTCCTTTGATGAGTAAACATATTTCATCGTTGATCCACCAATTGTGTGTTGTGTTGTTTGCTCTGAAGCGTATATCAACACTCAGAGCAAGTTAGACGAGAATAAGAGATCAGTGCGTGATAAGACACAAAAGGGTAAAAGAACGAATATGAGAGAAACACTTTAAAATTAAAGACTTGTAAATAACTTTTAAGAAAATCAAAACATGACAGAGATACACTGATGTTGAATACAATGAAAGACTATACTTAAAAAAGATGTTGAAAAGAATGAAGAATTGTTTAAAAAAACATTTGACAATGGGTGTTGTTTTGACCAGTGTATTTATAACTTTCACAACACCATGTGTTCTCCTACTCATCAGTGTATTGTTACTCTACCTCATCTGATAATCTCTACAGAAACTTCCCTGCATTTCAACAGAAACTTAAATTAGTACTTTTGACCAAAGGGAGATTTAATATGAAAGGGATTTTCCGACATCTATTCTTTCCTTATTGCCTCAGTCATCTGTTAAAAATGTTGTGGTAGTCTATACTTTTGGTGTTGTCCCAGTGCCTGTAAGCAGAAGGAAACATGTCACCTATCCATCTGCTCTCCTCCAGATTTAATCTGGACCAACACCAAAGAACAGAATCATGCAGCACTGCAGCAATATGGTGAATCTCTTTCTAAGCAGCCCAGATGGATTTTAGTAGCAGCTAAGGCTGCAGCTATGCACCTCCACCAACACCACACTGTGCCACGCTGAGCGGCCATCTGGAGCCGGCGTGGTGCCACAGTCTCTCCACTCTTCATTTAAGCCAGGGTACAACACTAGAAATTCAGGGACATGATGACCTCTTCACCTGAAGCTGATTTTTCTTAATGCATACAGCTTGACAAGTGTTTACCTGCTGTTGATGTAATGTATATTGTATTTAGGTGATATGGCAGATATTTGTGAACCCTGCAAAGCTAAAAGATTGCCCAGATTCCTTGTCTGTCATCAGACAGATCTATCTTACAAAGCTTCAATCTTAAACATTTGTGCCCAGTCTGAAAATGACCGAGCCATCAGCATCATTTCAGAAGAACAAGGTGGTTGTTTAGTATTACTGCAGGCAGACAAACAATGGCAACGCCTGACACAATTAGCTTGGCTATACATGATTTATTGGTAAATTGTCCTTATTTACATGTCATGCACAAAAGTCCCCTTTTGAAAAAATGACTCATGGGGGGGGGGCCCATGAGTCATTTTTTCAGAAGTTTTGTCTTTCCCAATCACAGATGATGGGCTCTTTCCTAGAAAGATGTGAAATATTTCCTATGCAGTGCACATGTGAAACAGGCTATCAGGATAGCAATTTGCTACTTTTATTCATGTTTAAGTGCCAGTTGCATACTGAACATTTTGATTGAAGATGGCTGGTTGAGCAAGATATAGCAGAGCAGATCTATTAAAATGTTAAGAAATAATATGGAATGAAATAAAAGCAGAATAAAGTAGAAATTACAAATTAGAGAAAAACTGTTATCCAGAGTAGGTAAAACAAATAATAAAACATGGGACTCAATTGACACCTCAGATTAACTAACGGATTCATTAATCACAAAAAGATCAGAATTTTTTTTTCTGAGTTTTTAAAAGGTCATACAAAGACTAACACTTCCTTCCTTTAACAACTATTTTTTAAGATAATTTGATAAACTCAGTCCCTCAGTCTAATGGGATATTGCATACCTCATTACTGCATGTGTATGAGTGTCTTGTTTTAGCTTCACTCTCTACACTGGCAACACAGCACTCTTCCATCATAACATGACGGGCCTAAGACTGTCATAGTTTATAAAAGTCATAGAAGAGATATCATAAGTTCCCTCGCTTTATTTGTAAGCACAGAAGGAAACTGTTCATTGGAGTAGCAGTGTCCAATGTACTAAACACGTGTATATGTGGCGTGCTGGGGCTAACTTCCAACAACAGTCCCTGGGTAGGCTTTGATACTTGATGAGTGAATGTTTTTTTAAAATAGTTTGTGTGTGTGAGTGTATTTTGGAATAAGTATGCACATACATGGTGTGGGAGTGCAAAACAGAAAACAAAGCTATCAGACAGGAAGCTTATGTCAGGCAAAATCCTCAACAGTATGTGTGTGTGTGTGTGTGTGTGTGTGTGTGTGTGTGTGTGTGTGTGTGCATTCAAGGTTGTATTATTGTCTGTGTGCAAGCTCAGCAAATTGCCCTTTAAATTCCAAATTGTGTTTGTTTGTACACTGTCTGTAAGCCCACCAAAACACAGCTTAATCATTGTCTAATGCACCCCCCATACACACAGACATGGTCTCTGTCTAACCCCCACTCCTTTGCACCAGCTGGATCTCACATGATGATGTAATCATAGTTTGACTAAACAGTGGCTGATGTTAAGGGAACAGAGTGCGGTCTGTGTGTGAGTGTGTGCACGAGCATTTGAATTAAATACGAACACAGCGGGATCACAGTAACATCTGTGCTTCTGTTAATCCCCCGTGTTCCTGCTCAGAGCATCTTGAAGTGGGTTAACATTGTACTCTCCTCAGTGATTCCTCATAAGAGATACTCTGCTGCTTCTGATTATTGATTCTAGATTGATTAATCAGTTGCATAAAGGGCTGAACTAATCAGCAAGCCTTTCATCAAACTGTCTTAAATGATCCATTTGCATTTGAAAGGATTTGACAGCAGAAGTGCTGTTTGATGAAGAATATTGTGAAACAACAGAGTGTGAAGTTGCACCTATTTCTAAACATCTTTGCCTCTTAGGCTCTTAACATTACATAACATACACCCAGTGGACCCTTCTGTTTAAAGACTAATGAGTCCATACTTTAATTGCATGATTAGCATCAACTGTGCTGCTCACTTAACAAGAGGACACCCGAAATAGAGCAATTAACATGAAACAAGTATAGGATAAAGAACACACAAGCTGCTAATTAATAATGAACACATTTACTTTGATCAAAAACTTAACGGTGCTTTTAAAACCAGGTGTCATTATACATAATGAGCCTGTATGCATCACTTTCACTATGGCTTGTTGTTGATTTATTCAAAAAAGAGCTTAATAGAAAGACAGTTACTTAAACACACACGGTCACTGTCACTGCTTGATCATTAAACTTCTTAATGACTTTAGGAGCTGAAGTTTATTATGAAACCATAAAACCTTGAAATAAAGTTAACACTATTTGTCAGGTCACTAAAGAAATGTTGAGAATTTTTTACATTCTATTTGAAGTTTTTCCAAATTTTTATATTTATCACTTTTAACATCATTTTTTGTTATGTTTTGTATTTTTTAAGATATATTTGAGGGTTTTTATTTCCTGTATTAGAGAGATGGGACAGTTGAAAGTCGGGCACAGGGATGAGAGAATGGGAAACAGCATGCAGTGAAAGCTACAGGCCAAATCTAAACCCAGGACACCCGCGTACATGGGATGTGACCTAACCTTAAGGCCATCTGCACCCTACTACCACGTTTTTTGTGTTTTTTGTTTTGTTATTTAGATTTTTATTAAGAACAGAGCCATAATATTCCACATCACAACTTTGCCACAAGACTTCTTGTTCCTTTTTTTCCCAGAAAAACAAAACCAACTGAGCCAAAAAGCAAATACCACATTTTTAAACAAAAAAAAATCTTATTTTAACAGTTAACAGAACCAAAGCTGACAAGACTACAAACCTGCTGTCATATTTTAACCTGAAGTGTCTTTGAGAAAAAGAGAGAGCAGAGATGGATGAAGACAAAATCACAAATCTTCAAACCCTGATGTTTGTCCCGTCTCGCTGATGTCTCATAAATATTCAAAAGTTTTTGTCTTTTACAGAGAGCAGAGTAAAGGTGACTGTCTAAATTGTGCAAATACATTGGCATTTTCTTGGGACCTAATCTAAACTAAAGGCAGGTCAGACTGTGTGTTTCACCAGGATGACAGACCAGCTCAACAGTTGTTGGTGATTAAAATCTGTTGTTTTATCTCAGGTAATAGGTCATATTCAATGTCAATCAAGAACACATTTGAGAATCGTCACAATCTCTTGGCAGAAAGTCTTGCAGGGACTACCAGGACAGACTTAACACAGAAATATTGCAGAGAAATAGCAATCAGTGAGTCAGTGCTGTTAGCATAGCATCAAGGTAGTATATCAATCACTGTTTTGTTGGCTAGACAAACAAATACAGTACAGTAATCTAGCCCTGCCCTTTTTTTCTAACATCATCACATTAGTCAGATTAGTCTGTCTTGTAGATAAAGTCATGGCACACATTTATAGCTCTCTGATCACCTAATCTGACATAGTTATCATTATAACAAAGAAAAACATGAGGTTTGACCTCAGCTGTGGATACCCTCCAGGAGGTTGGCAGTGATTGGAAGAACAGAAATTTTCCAATGATAGATGCTCAGGATATCTATTTTTGTTGCCATATTATAGAAGAAAATATCAGTATCATTCAGTTGTTACTGGTATCATGTCATAGTTGAAATTCTGGTAATATGACAACCATATGTCATACAGGGGCAGCACAGAAAGTTTTAAAAAGTAATGGTGTCATTATTTTGATTTGCTGCTTCAGTTTAAGAGTTGTGGTATTGTTAATGCTTGCTCATAGTCATAACTCATATTGACAACTGAATATATAACAGAACATTGATGTTATAGGTAACGTATGTTATTTCCTTCTAAGATGGGCAAAGCTGTCAGCTACAAGAAAAATGGTTTCATGAGAAATTTATAGGGATGTAACAGTTTAAAAATGTCATGGTACAATTATACCTGGGTAAGAGGTCCAGGGTATGGTATTTATTGCTTTATTAAATAAAAAAAAACATGACATTGGCATTTATTAAACAACAATTGCAGTTTGAATATTACAGTATCAGAATATCCCTATTCAGCCTCTTAGTCCCATTCTGCTCCTCCCATCTTTGCAAATCTTTTTGGGGTGATGATTTGCCAAGTGGCTCCTCATGTTACTGATATGACACATCAGGCGTGTCACCGCAGTCTGGCAGTGTCTGCATATTGTTTTCTGTTTGTCTGTCACCTTTCCTCCTTTGTCACTACGTGACACCAGGAAGCCAAAACGCTTCCTCACGTTATTAAAAGTCGCTAGAGCCTCCATTACCTCAAGAACCTGTCACCTGGTTCTCCTTCACCACTCGTAGTGTCCACTGCTTGTAAGAACAAGCCAGCGAGTGGAGTGCAAAGGATGATGGGCACACAGGGGCCAATGGGAACTGTAATTCCCACTTCCCTTCGCTCTGCTCCATTAAAAAAACACACTTTTTTGCTGTGAAGACCTATTGTTTGAAACTGTCCATGACTGTTTTGAGATGCTCCCGTCTCTGAGATATTAACAATACCATTGCATCACTAGAAATTTAACAAGCTAGTTTATAACAGTTAGAGAAAACGTACTAATTTTCAGATTTATTTATGGACACTGAAACACAAGAACTTTGCTTCTGATGTGTTCCTTAAATCTACTTTTTAAAAAACATTTTTTCAGTGCCTTGTTTTGAAGTGTTACTGCTGTACGTGATAGATCTGTGATCTGTTTATTTGCACCCCTGGTGCCACTGCTGTGAATGTTATTTAAAGGAATATGTTTGGATCTGTGATAAGGAGACCTTGGCTGTGCTGGTGTAACATGTACTGGGGGACAGGGGGGGTTCTGGGCTTGAAAACGGTGACGGTAAGTGCTATACTAGGGAAATTTCCACTCTTAATGCTCACAGCCTGCATGCTCTCTGGCCACTGATGTCACTTAACATCCTACGTGGTTCAAATCATATTGAATTCATTTCACATAAAACAACTAAAGCAACTTGATAAGTCCTTGTTTTTGGCCTTCTGCTGTTCTCTTCAGCACATGAACACAAAAACACAAACCCACCTGAGACTAATTATGCTGTTCCACTGTAATCTCACATAAAGCTGCCAACAAAAACAACTCAGCAAGATGAACAAAAAAAAAAAAAACAACAAGGGGCTGTTGTAACCAGATTCAATGCACCCCTTCCTGTAAGCTGTCTGTGGCATTTATGAGGTCTAGTAGCAGTGTGTCTTGATCTGTTTCTCCTAAAAATAGCTTGGTCCCACGCCCAGACAGAGGAAATGGGACCCCACAGGCTTAGCACTAAATGATCCAGGGGCACGCTCTAAATGAATGACCAGCCAGGTGTGCTGTCTCCCCAAATTTACATTATTCTAGTGTTGGGTTACATAGCTTTGATTGAGGAAAAGTAGAGGGATTAAAGAAAGTTGGGGAGTAGAACAATCAGTGGTACTGATTAGTTTAAGGATATAAAGAAAGAATTAGGTGCTAAATAATGATTCTCCTGTGAAATATCCCTGCCATGAGCTGCATGTTTCCCTGCACAGAGACATAGTTAAAGAAAAAAATCACCCAGTCAGCCTACGTGTGCTGGCTCACAATCTGCGTGTGTTTTTTTCCTTGTCCTCACCTCCCTCAGTCTCCCTCTAACACCCCTCCCTTCTGCTCCTACTGCTGTGAAACAAACAAGTCCAGAGCGGAGCTAGGGTGTGGAAGATATGCATGTCAGGAAGGAGAGAGAGCAAAGTGGACTACTGTGAGAGAGAAGAGAGAAAACAAGAGAAGGAGGAGAAAGAGAAAGAGAGAGAGGGAGGTGAGGGATTCCAGTGGGTGAAAGACAAGGCGGAGCCAATCCACTCCAGCTCGCTCACATACAGCCAAAGGCTTATGGGCGGATGTTTTGGCCTCAGAGGCAGCCAATGGGGAGCAGGGAGCAGCCCCCTCTGTAAGGGCAGGGCCAGTCTGAGGGAGTGTGTGGCTCAACTTAAAGAGTGTGTTCACAGGCTGCTCACCGTTGTTGAGCGCTCTTTTCTTTTCTCTCATGGTCGTACAGACGTTAAGGATGAAGATTCAGGAGTCGCCCATCACTTGTGACATGGGGAGGGTCAGCGGGGAGGTGCGAGGCTCAGACCCGGACTGCGAGAAGACAAGTTGTGAGGATGTGCCACGGCTGGACCTAACAGCACTGACTGAGGACAACAATTGGGGAGGTGAGTCTAAAGGCCAGCCTGGGGTTGTTTTTTCATACTTTTTCTTACTCTTACATGCAGATTTTCCTTTTAATAGGTCTAGTACTGTCTGGGATCCGTACTTTTTTTACACAAACATGTCCAGACAACACACCCTCCTCCCAGCGTTGCACATGGGTGTCTGGGTAGCAGCTGCGCACCTTCTGCTTCCTCCTCCTGATGCAGCTCCCTCTACTTCCCCTGTGGGATTTAATAGTAAAAGATCCTCTTAAGTTCTCTAGCCACCTATATCTGTAGGGGAAACACACACTGGAGACGTGTGTTTGCTCAGCTCACGAGATAAGGCAGTACAGCAGACACTTTGCTGTTTTGTTACTTTTGAATCAGACCACATGGTAACCTTGACTGTTGTATGAGTCTCTGTAGTGAAAATATGAAAGCTTGCAAAGTTAAAAGCTCTTCCTATGCTTTTATTTAAAGACCAAAGAGTATGTTTTTATCAGGATTTATCAGTTACTGGGCAGTTTCTTGCACAGGATTGTTCCCAGGCTCAGCTGCTGCTGTAGTTCCCAGTAAATATCAATCATAGAACAATGATAACAACGTTGCATGCAACCAGCTGTAGAAAACTTGGCCAGAATACAAAGAGTTTTTTGACCATGGTTGAAATTGTGGCACTTGTGCTCTATTTAATAAGTGTCATGTTTGCTCAGTCACTCCAGGAATAGTGATGTTACGGGGATCTCTGCACGTGCATTCAGGGTCAGCTATGCACGAGATCAATTAAAAACATGTATGTGATATTTTTTTAATGATGCTGGCTTATCAAGTGTAATTTTGAAAGCAGTGTTTAAAGATACAGTCACGAGCAAAGCACTGTTCACGTGCCTTTCCCTTCTCCTGTTGCCTCCAGACCTATTTGAGTTTATAATTAAAGTGTTTATGCAGGGCTGGGGTTGGGTTAGAAAGGAAATCTTGCACCATCTCTGCACTGACACTGTGATTGTTTTGTTAGGATGTTGCAACACAGCAGTTGTGGGAGGTTTGTGCACTGAGTAGTGAATGTTTTTCTTTACAGTAAACTGGAATGATCACCAACAGGTTCATTCCTCCAATTAAAGACAGTTAAAGAGCTTATTGCAGTGTGTTGCTTCATCTCTCCACTGCCATCATAGGTCCTGGCTTTCACTAGCCATGCAGCCACTGTTTCCTGTGAAATGTGGCACTCAGTGCAAAATTGTTCCATGCAATAAATCTGTCATCTTCAGCAGGCTCAAGTTCAGGGCAAAAGAAAATCATTGCATGTTTTGTGGAGCTCTCTAGTGGCCAAATGTGATACATAAATAAGCAAGTATTAAGAGGTCGTTATTGTTGCTGTGCAGGGTTTGGTGACAGAGTAAAGATATGCCACACATGTTAATAATGTGGCATAGTCAACAAAATGTTTCTTCATTCTAAAAGATCAAAAAATAACCTGAGGGAAGTTAATGTGCAGAAATTTTAGGACAAAGAAGAAAGTGTGCTGAAAATGCATCGGTACAAGTGCAAAAAAAAACATCTAGAATGTCTTGAATGCTTAAAGTCTGAACAAGGTTCCCTTTGAGGATCTACTGGTTAAGTTGCTGCCTTGTGGGTTAAATGTGTGGTATTAGTGTAATTGTCTTTGTGGTGACTCTGGTTGTGTGTGCTTGTAATTAAAACCCTATTTCCTAGAGGGAGGATGTAGCAGAGGGTGTATTTGTGCAGTCTGTGCAGGAAATGTACAGCCCATGTGGCTGAAAACAACACAAAGACAATTTGTTTTAAATCACTTGGCCCATATTTTTATTCAGGGCATCCTTCCTCTTCTTAAACCGCCCTCCTGTACATTCTGTCCTGAATTCATAACTAAGCACATAGTAGTGAGGATGCCATGGGGAGGCTGCATGATCGGTTGTGACAGGCCATTCATACGTATACAGTATATCCTTTCGGAGCATGACATGGCGGACACATCATATTATTTGGAGCGTAAGAGCAGGCAAGGCTTGTATAGTAAGAGCTATAATTGTGTAAATGTTCTGTGCAAGGATCAACTTGAGTGTTTTTACACTGTGCAGCTGGTGTGTTTACTCTTCACAGAGCCAAAGAGGGATCAATGTTCTGGCTAAATGATCCAAGATAAATAAGTGGTTAATAAGGCAGTTTAAAGGTTATAAATACTGTCAGGATGATGGGTGCACACTGCATAGAAGGTGTTGTCCTGGACAAATGGGCTTGTTGATGGATGAGGGCATTAGACGGTGGTGTGAGACCTTTGTCCCAGTACAAGTTGTGCCAGCGCCTGTCATGGTGACCCGATACTTACCACAGAACTGCCCTTGCCTGTCTTCCTTGATGGCTTAAAGAGATGTCTCGTGAGTTAAAAAAAGAAAAGGTTTAGGGAGACAGTTATTATTTTTGATTTTGTATGTATGATATTTTCCTTTTTCTACTTCTTATTTCTTTATCTCTCCCTTCTCTGTTTCTCTTTTCCTCTTATAGATTCTCCATTCTTTAGCACACCCTTCCTTGATTTCAAAAACCTTTTTCAGCTGAGTTTTTGTGATGGTAAGTGTAAAGCTACCTCACTGCCAGTGCTGACTTACTGTGCTGCTAATGACATGTCAGAGAAAAAGAAAGAAAAGACCGTGTGAATGACCTTTTCCCTGCATGGCAACATGCTTGAATGATTTGGAACATTGTGGCTGGGCGATGTACACACAACAACCTTTAGCCAAATGGCAAACTGGCATGTTTTTTGTTTCATTAGTCCAGTTAATCCTGAACCATCAGCAAGGGGTTGATTTAAGGGATTAATTTCAAATGCCATGAAGCCTTACTGGCCAGCTACACTGCACTGCTTTCTGAGCAAGATAATGGAGCTGGAAGGAGGACACTCACCTGCCGCTGTGAACGAGCTTTAACATGCCAGAGAGTGGCTGCTTGACAAACTGCACGTACCTAGAAGCTCAAGAGGTCCTCTGGGACGAGAGCTGGAATTTGAGCAAAGCCTCTCCTCGTACGAACAAACTCAACCCAGCTTAGAAAAATATGCATGTGCAGTTTTAGGCTGGGCGTGCATGTTTTCTTGGGCGATTCTTAATACCTTGAATGTTTACACTGACAGTTGGTTTCCTTCAGAGTTTGTTTCCTCACCCTTCATCTCCTCTCCCTCTGTAACAACCCCTCTGTGGATTTCTACAGTCTCATGACACCTGATGCTACCTGTGTCCCTGTTTCCCTGAAATCTGCATTATTATTCCTGCTGCTGTCATGTTTTCACACAGTTTTATTACTCCTTTTTTTTTTCACGGAGAACTCTCTGAGACAAACTGATATTTCTCTGTCTAGCCTTTCTCTCACGTGCTGAGACAGGCACAGTGAACTGGTTTATCTCTCACTAAGCAGAGTGGAAACTTTAACACAAACTCACATCACTGTATGTCTCAGCAGGGGTCACGCCCTGACATTATCCCAGCGAGAGACAGGCATTATTAATAGCTCGGGGATCGTCAGGGGTATCTACATGGCTATTTTCACCAGACATAATTATTGCCAGAGTGGAGACTGTAACCATAAGGGGACACACAGAGGGGGGGAGCAGGGGGAGTGTCTTCCCCACAGCTTCTGAACAACATCTGTGGCCCCAGAAGACAAGAGGCTCCATCATGTCCAGTGACATTTACAGTGCAAGAAAGGATGCACAAAAATTTTTATGCTACTTCCTAGCAAACTTCAGGAAAACTTGGTTTTGGTTTTGGATTGGTCCTAAGATGAAAGCATTTCGCAGTTGTTGTATCCTACAGAAACAGCTAAGAAAAGAGCATTTTATATTTGATATTATAGCTGCAGCGGTTAATTAATGAGTACTGACAGCCATGTTTCATGCTATAATGCCTAATATTTTCTGGCTCCAGCCTCTCAGTTTCAATGATTTACTCTTTTTCTTGGCCACTGGTCATAAAAGAAGTAATACAATTTGATGTTCTACTCTTACTCAGCAAAGAAGAAAAAGAAATTGGAGAAATTTTAGGTTTTTATTATTGTACCTGGCTGAAAGCTTAACCTAAAAGGTCTGTTAAAGGATATGAAGTGATTCTGATTCAATAAGCAGATTTCATATTGGATTAAGAGCATAATTCTGTTAAGCTCCACCTGTAGATGAGACTCTGCTTTATCCTGTTATTTTGTAGCTTCAGAGCTCTCAGGGCTGACGTGATTGTGTTTTTTCTGCACTAAAGGCACGTGCCGTGTTTGCCTGCTGACCAGCATGCACCACATTTCCAAATAAGCTCCCCTGACAAACCTGTCCCCTGTTTGCACATCCTCTATAAACCACAGAACAAGCAAAGTGCCACATTCAAACCCAAAGCTGTTGTTTGTGTGTTTGTTCCTCAGAGCCTGTGCCAGCGTACTCACTGCAGAGAGAGAGTATGGACAGAGAGGAGGCCAGACTGTCTCCTCATGCAGGAGGACGCCTCATCCGCCAGCTCCTAGAGGAGGACAGCGACCCAATGCTGTCCCCTCGCTTCTATGCCTACGGACAGTGCCAGCAGTACCTGGATGACACTGAAGTGCCTCCGTCCCCACCAAACTCACACTCATTTGTCAGGTAAGTGCACGCCATGGCAATGTTTGTAGAGGGAGTAGGAAGGAGTCTCTATGATATTAAGAACATTGTGTATCTTTGCAGTCGCAGACGGAGTTCATCTCTTGGCTCCTGTGATGATGAGAAGGAGGAGCTGACATCCGCCCAGCTCACTAAGAGGATACATATACTAAAGAAGAAGATCCACAGGTTTGAGGAGAGATTTGAAGAGGAGCGCAAATACAGAGTAAGCAAAAAAAACAGAAGACTGTTTCATTTCTTTCATGTTTTTATGTGATTATAAAGACATAACGTACCATAAAAGACATTTTAAAACTATAAACCAGTGAAAGACGAACTGCATAAACCCGGAAGAATCCTTAAACTGATTGTAGACAGAGAATGAAAGTTTGTGATTATTTTTAACACTATTGGCCCTTTTTAAGCCCTAAACAATGGATACTATAGGGTAATTAATAGGATTTAAAAGGATGATCCCACACAGAACTATTCTTGTTTTATCAAAGGTGCTACTTTATGTTAAAAGTTAATCCATTTGAATTTATTGCTTCTTTTTCTTCATTCAGCCCTCCCACAGTGATAAAGCTGCAAACCCAGAAGTGCTGAGGTGGGTAACTGAACTGGCCAAGCTTCGTAAAGAGCTTAAAGGTGAGCCTAAAATATGGGCAGCACACCTAAAACACAAATGATAAGCTCTGTAACAAATCAATAAAACCCAATTTTATTTCCCTCTTTCTGCAGAACACAAGCTGATGAAGTCTGAGGAGGATCTGCCTCCACTGACCCGCCAGCGGAGCAACACGCTGCCCAAAAGCTTCGGCTCTCAGCTGGAGAAGAAGCCACAGCAAGAGAAAGTGCCAAAACCTCCAGTAGAAAGCAGCCTGGAGGCGATTCAGAAGAAACTACAGGAGAAGAGAGAGGAGGTGAACCGGCCAGAGGACATCAAGGTAAGACCAGGAACTTGCCTCACACGCAGAAGGCCAATGAATAAAACATAGATTCACATAACCAGGAAATGGAAGTTCTGTGTTGGATAAACTACATCAATTCTAAAGCAGGCAGAAAGGTTTTAATTTATTATGGTAATGCAATATATGTGTGTGACGGAATGATGGTGTTGCAACAGAGAAGAGTATTTATGAACGTTTTGACACACTTTCTGTTTCCCCCTCTGACAGGATATGACACGGGAGCAGATTGGAGCTGAGAAAGTCGCCCTTCAGAAAGCTCTTTTGTACTACGAGAGCATCCACGGGCGACCAGTAAGTAAACCTCCACTCCTTTAAAAGACGCCATGGATACATGAAGCCTCCTCTTAAAAATGAAATCTGATCTCATATCAACCATGTTGGCCCAAATGGAGAAAATTCCGTCAGCACGCAATTGTGACCCAGATTTCAAGTGAGGGGTGACTAATGTCTCAAGCAAGCGAGAGTGTATCCTAAGACTGTTATCTTAAAGTTAAGGGACAGATGATTACTTCACTTTAAAATGCTCACAAATTGCACTTTTTTAATGCTCATATTTTTAAGCAAACACGGTATTTGTCACTAGAGTTTACTCTGCAGGAATCTTGCACTTCAAAGAAACTTATGCACACCTTCTTTATGTCAGACCAAATCCTGCAGCAAAATAATTACTGCCCTAATCCCTTTGAATTTTTTCATGTATCAGGAAGTATAGTCGACCTTTCTGTCACCTCCGTCCCTCCTCACGCTGCGTTCTTCTGCGGTTTGTGGTTAATGACTTTCAAGCTCTAGATGACTTGTTGTGGGCCAGACTTGGTTAGCTGTCATTCTGTGTTTATGTTAGCGCTGTCAGGAGTCAGTCTGCAGCGAGGCAGAGGAAAGCAGAAAGAAGCTTACACTGCTAACAAGATGTTTTTTACCTCCTCCTTTAGGTCACCAAGAGCGAAAGACAAATCATGAAACCTCTGTACGACAGATATCGCCTGGTGAAGCAGATTCTTATCAGAGCCTCCACCATCCCTGTCATTGTAAGTATCTCAGCTTAACTGTAGTTTTTATTTTCCTCCACAGCTGCCCCTCCAACCCCCCACCCCCTCTGTCCCGCTGCTCTGCGACGAGCGTGTGCCAAAGATCGCCACGTTGTCAGATTGGTGCAGACACTTAATCCTCGGCTCATGTTGGCTTTAGCGCCTGCCGTGGGAACCCGTGCAGTGGCAGACGTGCCACAGACGTGTTATCCACCTTTCAGGGCTCTAAGTCCAGCTCTAGCAGCTCAGCAAGTCCTCGGGTCATAAGGAAGCTCATAGGTGGCAGATTGAGTTCACAGGGAGAGACATCTTTGACAGCTGAGTGCAACGGAGGGTCAGAAAGCTCCGATATGGTCACCTGTGTTATGATCAGAACAGCAGAACAAAAGAAGCCCTACAATCAGGATTATTTATGGTGCATTAACAAGTGGATGAAATAATTCTTCCTTTAGATTCATTAATGTCTTGTTTTCTCTCTCACAGTGTGTTCTGTAGCACTTAATAGCATTTCTATTATGTAATAAATGGTCTGCATTGTAGATTATTTATGTTATATAATGCAGCTCTGATCCCCATTATGCAAATTGAGTTTCTCCTATACAGTATTAATGATGGTGCAGCTTTTACTAGAGAGGCACAGAACAGTCGGATCAAATACAGCATCCAAAAATGTCCTAATTAAATGTTTTATCTAGCTTTATAGTCTAGTCAGCTTTTTTTCATTGAGTGAGGTTCGGAGAGTCAGATACTTAGCAAAAACATTTTTTCCACCTCATTTATTTAGATGGTTTTTATTTTACTTTTCTGCCCTGTCTGATCAAATATTAAGGGTTAAAATGTGTCAACTCTGATTTTTAAAATTAAAGTACATCGTGAAAGGTCTGAAATTTTTCTGGCGTGTCTACCCTATCAGTTCCTCACTGTGTCATTGGTGTTAAATTATTAGCTATATTTTCTAAAGCAGAAGGAGCTTTAAAACATGGGACAAACACAAGCACATCATGAAATCAAAAATCACAGAAGCTATACAGTGATTATGTTCATCTTTCTTTTGGACTTAAATGTATGGTGGCCTGGAAGTCCAATCCAAAATTGAAGCACTTTCACAAAGCTTGGAACAAATTTATATAAATCAAAACAATTTACATTTACATTAAACACTTCTAACAAAAACATTTTTACATTTCATGTAACAAAATTTTAAAAATTAAATTTGAAATTGACCTGTGAAAAATACTTTTTCATGTGCTGAGACAAATTTACAAGTTGTGGAACTCTTTTACAACTTTTATAACAAATTTACAGAACACTTTTTCATGTGCTGAAATAAATGTACAAACAACAGTGTCTCATACCGGAATGTACAAAATGCTGGAAGTCACCTAAATTTTAAGTTTTGTGAAAGTGTTTCAGACTTTGTCTGAAACACTCAAAAACTTAAATTATCAAAATGGCCCTATAAGTCTCTTTTTTAAAATAAGTAACCACTGTGTCACATGGTTGTTAAAATGCCTAATAATCAAACATAAACCTAACCCTGGCCTGTTTTAAGGCACAGGTTGTTCATACAAGATATGACTGAGTTAAATTTAATTTATTGTGACTAACATGTCATCTGGTATCAAAGTAAATTAGAAAAATGAAAGTTAAAACTGCTTAGTCAGCTCTCTGATGACTTTTCTTACACAGAAGAAGGCTGATGTTTGAAGTCAGTGGTTGTTTTTTTTTTTTTTTTTTATATATACTCGCTGTTTACACCAAAGTGAGCGTGACATTAACGCCTCCTTCCTAACCGTCACACAGGGTTCTCCCTCCAGCAAGCGCAGAGGTCCCCTCCTTCAGCCCATTATCGAGGGCGAAACCGCACTCTTCTTCGATGATATCAAGGTGACGGGCTGCTGATGCTGATGCTGCTTGAACAATCATTCGACAGCTCTCCCCACTCCCCTATTTAACCACCATTTACCCCTCCGATGAACCTGATTGCTGCCTGTTTATTGGCTGGTTGCCTGTTTTCTGCCATCAATACTCGTAGAGAAGAAGAATCAGTGCCAGCCTGGACATGATGTTTGAGAATTACTGTGTGATGATTTTTGTATGAATGTGTAAACAGTTCATGTTGTTTTTGGAGGATAATTCTGGTTTATCAAAGCTTGGGCCCTTTATTCATAGTTTTTGTTATGCTCTCCTGCAGTATTTATATTAATTGTCAGTTTTGGACAAAAAAAACGCTTCATAGGATATCATTTTGATCAGACATTCACTTTAAGAACAAACATTTTGTTTTATTAACAAAACAGAAAGTAGGCAGTAGTTGCAGGCCAGTTATAATGAATAAAGGCAAGGACGGTTGAAGCAAACAACGACTAAAGTTGTAATAAACCAGAGTGATCCTTAAGTTTTGGCGTTTTTAAGACAAACCAAATCAAGCTAAATCATTTTGCTGTGTGCATTTTACAGGATATTAAGTGTTTCTATGGTTCTTGATGTGCATATTACATTAAATAGTTCCTTAGTGGCTAGTCTGTCTTTAGTTGGCCTGCATTAACGCCATCTGTACATACTAATGGGTGAAAACATGAATCACAAACAGGGACGTGGATGTGTAACATGATGATTTGTTGTGACCACTGATGACTAACAACGCACAATTGATCATCGCACACCGCAGTGTTTGATCCTGGAGGCTTGCTGATGGCGCTGACTTTTTAAAAACGCTGTGTGATTCAGACAAGAAACTTTAAACTCCATTTTGCTCCAACAGGAGGAAGAGGACGGCTCTGAGGATGACGGAGAAACAAAGACTCAGTTCACCGTGACTGTACGGCCCGACATCAGCGTGCTCAGCTTCCTTGATCACATGGACGAGGAAGTGGATGGTTTCATTTCACCTGTGGATGAACTCTCACCCTCTAAGAACACAACAGACATGAGGCTGTCCAACCTGCACGCTGCTACCACGTAAGTCACTCACAAGTAAAAGAAAAGGAAGTACACTAAAAGTTATGCTATATTCAGCACAATTTGGAGGCACTTCAGTATCATGTAGTGCTACCTTTCACTGCTACCTCTGTGTAGCAGTATCTGGGGATGGATGAAGTTGCATGATCTCTGGCATAGTATTTCTCAGAGTGGTGATATATTGTGTGTCATTAGAGCCCTGTTTTCCCTCAGGAAGCCCATGAACTCAAATGTTGTTATTCTGGCTACAGTCTCTGAGGTCTGCTAACTTTGCCTCTTCTGCTGTTAGTGATTTCGATAGAGGTTTAGATGTGTTTTCTACCCTTTCATTAAAGTTGCATGATCTGCCCTGAGTGCACTGATTTCTGCCTTGAGTGACGATATAGCTTACCAAAGAGCATCAAAGCATTGCTTAAGGCAAGTGAATCTGTCCTTGGAGATAGCTCCAGCCTTGGAGAAACGTTTCTGTAGAGCAGGGTCCATCACCATAGCCAGAGTTTCAGTCGATTCCATTGTTATAGTGCTTTCCAGGGCAGAGGGCTGCGGCTTGGTTTTGGTTCTATGCAGCATGAGCAGACAAGGATCACTTGTGATAAGTAAAGCTGAGGTGAATTGATGAAGCGATTTTAGTTTGAAAACCAGTAATTACTGCAGTTGCATTGGGAAACAGTTGGTGATAAGGACACTGCTACACCTGAGCAGCCATGTTCAGGTGTAGTTTTTCTTTTACTTATGACCCCATAAATAAAAGCAGTGGGTACATGTATAGACTGTGTTGTCGCAGCAGAGCATGCACCATTGTAGCATTTTGATTTGTTTTGAATGTCTATGAGTGGCATTTTAGAGCAAAAAGTACTTACAATGTTGTTGTTTTCCCTATAAAATCCCAAAAAGTTATGCTAACATTTTGTAGCTAATATTTTCTCTCCTCCCTATTAATTTGATAACTGTATGAGCGCTCTGGTTTATCCCCTTTAAAAAACTGAGTTCCCAAGATGAAGATAAAGTACCAATCTTAGAACCCATCTGCATTCATTGTCTGTCATTTTTGATAAATCCTTTACAAATCGTGAAACATAAGTACTTTTTTCTTCAGTTCCTGTGAAGCCAGAGATTAGTGGTAAAGAACTTTCATCCAAGATTTCTTTTTCTGTGTGGCGTTAATGTCTTCAGTGTAAAGACAGTTATTTCTCCTTTCCCCAGAGTGAAGCTGTTCATCTGATGAGTTCACAGTAGATAGTACAAAATATACTGCAGCTTTACTCGCACCAACTTCAGCTGTACAAGCCTGGAAAAAAAATTAATTGAAATGAGGATTTCTCACATTTAAGGTGAATTTAGTTTGTTGGGATATCAACTAGGGATGTCCTGATCAGAATTTTTGGCCTCTGATCCCATTCCAATTTTTAAATATTGAGTATCTACTGGATCCAAGTCTCAATCTGTTAATCATATCTGCCTAGATTAGAGTCTGATAACCTTTTTTACAAAAATAACTTAAGTAAACAGAATAACTACTAGATGTCTCAAGCTTAATTCATTTAACTAAGTAGCGCTAATATTGTTGTAAAACACATACAATCAAATTTCCACTCAGAATGGTGTGAAAGCTGTTTCACTATAATAATTCGTCAAAAAATAAAGATTGTATATTCTCTTAGTTTGAATTAAATTAGACAAGATTCAAAAATCCACAAAACAGCGTGACTTGATCGGTCACAAAACATTAATTCAAAAGCGAATTCAAGTAACATCAGTTCAACTTAAAAGTGGTGTAGACAGATTTAGTAGTTGCAATAACAAATAAACAAATTACTTTAAAATATTTCAATCCCATTTAGAAGTGGTACAGTTAGCATCACTGTATTAGTCACAACAAAAACTGAACTCAAAAATTGAATTCTAAACATCTAAGCTCCACTTTAAAATGGAGTTAATACTATTGTTTGAATTGAATGGGATAAAAACTAGGGGTGCACCGACTGCGATTTTCTGGCCGATCACCGATCTTTAAAAAGCCTGACCTGACGATTTCGATTTTGACCGGTACCGATTTTTTTTTTATAACTGACAGCATACACCTTCAATGTTCCAATCTTATTTTATTTAAAAACATTGAACAATACCCATGAAACAATACAAACTTGTTGTTTTAACTGCACATGAGGTAGTTCTCTCAAATATGAATGAAAAGTTTAGAGCAAACTACTAAATTATATCAGTTCCTTTAGTCTTTCATTTTTCACATTTTAGTAGGTAGAGGTACATATGAAACCGATCTTATCTAAGTATCGGCCGATCACCGATCCCCCAAAATTAAGGAAATTGGCGCCGATTCCGATTTTGGCCGATCGATTGGTGCACCCCTAATAAAAACCGAATGAATCAACAAACTCTAAATAACAGTCCTTGTTAAAATGGAGCAGCTTCCTACCATAGCAGTAAAAGCAGAATATCAAATACAAGCCACTCTTGTTAGCACAGTGATATTTCTAAAGTTCAGTGGAGCTGCCACAGAACGTTTCCCTCTAATTTCTTTAAAATGGAGTGAAGATTCTTGTTTAGGAAAACCAGCATCTCCCTCTTTTCTGTGATCTTTGTAGCCTTATTTCTCTCTCAAGGGTGTTTTCTCCTCTTGAGGTCCAGAGTCTGTTGCTTCAGTGTAGCAGCCTTCTCCTCTGTTGCTGTAGTGAAGTCACTGTATGTTGCATGTTTAGTTCGGAGATGTTGGATCAAATTGGTAGTTTGAAATGCAGCCTTGCTGCAACAGCCTCTGGTAATGGACGTGTTAGAGACGCTGCAGGTGGCCGTTGGACTGTTTATGCTCTCAAGCTTGAAGTATTTCCATACCGCTGATGTTTTAGCCACAGGATTGCTAATGTTGCTACTCATGCTTTATTGTCTTACTTGCGTGTTTACAGCCTGCCACAAATTGTGCTCTGTTTATGACAGCTGATGTAAATGATCAGCAGGGCTGATCTGATCAAACTGCTGAGCTCCAATCAATCAATAACAACTCTATAATGAGGATTTGTCAAAAATAAAATAAGTAATCTTGGTCAGGACTGTCTGTCTTTGGTTCGATCCTTTATGATACGTTTTAGGTTGTGGATGAATCTAACTGCTGATTGGCTTCCTACACAGTGTCTGATGATGTTTGATGGCCCAAGTTGAATGTTTGATCAATAAAGGTTTGTTAATGAGTGTTTTGCACCAAGAGAAGACTTTTAAAAACATCTATAGAGGTATTGGCTAAATTGATAATTTAAACAACCTAATTTTAAAAATCAGTGCATCTCTAGTAAACCTCTCTACTTCACTAAAAGATTCATTAAAACCTCAGATTAGTGTCATTACTCTTATGTGAGGTCATTAAAATATTTTGTTCTTCTCTTGCAGGCAGGAACTTGTGGAGCAGCTTCAGGAGACGAGAGAGGAGAAGAAGAGACTCCGTAAGAACCTGAAAGAGTTCGAGGACCAGTTCTTTCGACAGAATGGAAGGTAAATGACAGATTACATAACAGAAATACAGAGCAGCACATAAAATTGCTTTTCCATTGCTGACCCATCCCACTTTTTCTTAATGTTTGTTGTCCTGTTGCCATAGAAACGTGCAGAAGGAGGACCGCTCCCCGCTGGCAGTGGAGTACAGCGAATACAAGCATGTTAAAGCCAAACTGCGGCTGCTGGAAGTCCTCATCAGCAAAAAAGACTCTTCCAAGTTCATCTGAGAATAAATAAAAAAGAGACTATTCAAAGGACTGATGCTGAGTCTGCAAACACGTCACCATCTGAACCTCACCTTCACAAAGAGGACTCCAGCAGAAGATGAATCACACTTTTACTGCTTCTAATTTATTTCTATCCTTATTGAATGTTATTATCAGTAGAGAAAATGTAATTTTTCTCCCACTTTACCCGTAGAAGTCTTAAAAAAAACACCTTGTAAGTAAATAATAGAGATGAGATTATTGATATTTTTAAAGAAGGATTTGTGATCAAGATTTCTGTGTATTTTTTTAAGGGAGATGTTACTATTTGTATAACTTCAGTCAGCTTAACAGTATTGACTAAATGAATAGCTTTGTTTATTTCAGTTCTGACCATGGTAAAATGTGTCTGAAATATTCTAATATTGCTTCTGTAGAAGTTAAACCGAGTATTTGCTCACTTAAAGAAGTGGTTTCTAATTTTAATACAACCCAAAGACTCAAGAGTAAAAACAGCAAACCAAAACATTCATCACTATATTCCATAAAACGGATTATTTTCCTTATCACTAACACTTTCTGAGGCATTAACTGTGTATTTTTTATGCATTGATGTGCTTTTCCCCATGTTAAATAAGCTATTTCCTGTTGGAATCACTGGTATGTTTGTGCTCACTGATAAAAATGTTGTCATGGCTGTTTGTGAGACGACTCTGGAGGGCAGAAACGTTCTGAGTTTCCTTTTCATCCTCACCAGAAGTTTGGTTGTTGTAAATACAGATCAATGTGTATGTTTACATTTCTGTGAGCAAGTACACGTTTCCTTTTCTTTCTCCAAAATGGATGATTATCAGTGTGTATTTCGTTTTTACTGAATGTAAACACTGGCAAGGCTTAATGAATTTTGAGTGTGTACGTTTTTGTACATAAGTTTTATTTGTATTTTGTATATATTATGAATGAAATCATATTTTTACTGAGTTTTTTGTCGGTGTGGGTTTCTATGGTTTGAGTGAGTTAGTATGCATGCTTCTTCTACATTGGGCGACTGTGGCTCAGTTGTCTCTTGAAGGTTGTGGGTTTGTTCTCTAGCTCCTGAAGTGACATGTCAGTGTGTCCTTCGGCAAGACACTTAACCCCAGTTTGCTCCCACTGCTGTGTAAGTGTAACCTGACACGCCAGATGGATTTGTTTTACATCCATTTGGGAAAGCTTCAATAGGAAACGTTTGAGAAAAGGCAGAGGCTTTGAAAAAACTCAGAGTATGATTGGGTGAACGTTCTGTCTGTCACATCTCTACGGGCCAATCAGAGCAACAAAACACGTGACATAGCCGCTATCAAGCTGCGCGTGCGCAGCTACTGAGGAATAACGTGAAACATGGCGACTACAGACATGCGTTTGAATGGGATACAATGGGAAGCACAAGGATTGAGATTTAATGCTACAACCGTTTACCACCAGGGACTACATCTTCTACAAATAAATCTAAAAAATAAGAATATCAAGTAAAAGTTAATTTTTTCCTTGTGATTTTTGTATAATAAAATTTGTACAGATGTCCACTCTGACTCAAGAATGAACAGATTCTGGAGGTCATAGATCAGTGATACTGAGCGTGTGGCTCTTAAGCCACATGTGGCTCTTCTATGTCTGAATTTGAAACATTATTCCCCCAGAAAACCTTAAAAAAAAGGGAAACTTTGACCTCAGAAATTATCCGTTGCAAGTCACATTGATCAGTTTGTTTCCCACACTTAAATAGTTGTTTTTGTCATCCTTATTTTTTGTATTTATAGTTCCATTGACTTTATTCACTATATTTTTCCCTTTTTCAATTTTGTGCCACTTATAATCAATCTTTACTGCTTTAAGCCCACTTCTTGCCACTTCTTTTTGCAAATTTTATCATGTTTTTGCCCTTTTTCACCAGGTTTTACCTCTTTTATCCTGCTTACTGCTGTTGTTATCCCCTTTCTTACCATTTTTTGCCCATTTAAGATGCTTTTCGCCATTAAATGCCACTTTTTCCCCTTTTTTGTGAATTGATTCCTATCTCTTTGTTGCTCATTTTTCACCATGTCTTTGATACTTTTTTGCCAGTTTGGCCAGTTTTGCCACCCTTTACTCATTTTTTGTCACTTCTCACCCATTTTTGACACTTTTCTCTCCACTTCCCTCCCATATTTTGCCATTTCATGCATATGTTTCACCTATTTTTGCCACTTCTCTCACAGTTTTTGAACATTTTTGCCACCTTAAATGAATTTGTAGTGCCACTTAACCCATTTTTGCCACTTTTCACCACTTAGATTATTGCTCTTGCAAAGGTATTTTTCAACAGTTTGGCTCTTTGGTTGAGCAGAGTTGAGTAACACTGTCATAGATCAACGTTACTATGCCTCATGTTCATCCCTTGCTTGTGAATGCAATATCACAAGGATGCTTTCAGGAATTTTCAAACTTTGCACGAATGTGCACTGACTCAAGGATGAATGGATTACATTTTAGACATACAAGGGCATGATCACTGTCATCTTAGATCTTGCAAACACAATACTTTTAAGAATGCTAATCCAGTGCAAGAAGTACTGAAGATGATAAGAAACAGCAAGACAAAATAACCCTAAAAACTTTGAGTTTGCTGCCGGGATGACTTCAGTTTGACCCATTTCTACAGAGTCACCCCATTAGCCATTATTGGTAAAATAGGATGTTTGATAAACACATACTCATCAGTCAAGTTCTGATCAACGTTCCACTTCAGCCTCTTGGAGAAGGCCATTTTCCTTGCCTGACATTTCAAAGAAAATACCTGTTTCCTACACATGTTGCTTACCCAGTCAGCAGAATAGGTGTCTAAATATTAAACCCAGCCTCAGTTTTAACATGTGACCATAAAGCACACGGGAAGGGTGTTTTCACACTGTATTGATTTATTGAAAAAGTTTGCTGGAACAGAGAGCTTCGTGTTGCTTTTAAACAAATATGCCAAAATCACATTTTCAGTAGCACAAAGGTGCAAAAAAGTCAAGGGCTGTACAAACCTTTGCATAGGACTAAACTCTGCAGGAAAATTCCATTTTCATCAGACAGATATTGACTGAACATGTCGGTTGTGTGTGAACATGCAGTATAGAGCTAAGCAGGAAGATGAACTGTCCTAAGAAACTTCTCAGAAGAGTCCAGTGTTTAAGACCTTTAGATGATGAACCCAGAGTTTTCATCAATACAATACTGGGCTGTTTCAGGTTATTGCTAAATGTTTGTGTCAGTGTGGCCTGCTAGTCAGGACACGTTTACTGTCTGACATGACTTTTATGTATGAAATATAGAAAAATATAGATATATGCAAGACCATTTCACACAATTCACACAGATGCACAACCTAATTAAACATCATTCTGGTTAGAGGGTTTGACTGTAGGAATAAATACAGCATAACTGGAATTTATACATCTCCAAACAAGTGATATATTATGATAGATACACTTTATAAATCTATAAACAGGTCACCTCTCCACTGTGTAAAACACTCATGTTGTCCTGCTACAAATTTAAATGTATGCAAATTGGGAATGATAAAATTAAAATAGTCATTATTCATATTAATAAGGAATGATTCATTGTAAAGGACAATTTTATTAGCTTCCGTTAGCTCTGTAGCTAAATATGACAGTTCAGTGAGTAGGTGATTAGCTAAGCCTTAGGCAGGTGGTCCTGCTCTTTCTAGCAGTTGAAAATCTGCCAACAAGCAACACTAAAGCTCAGCTTCTGACATGATAGGTCTAATTTCATGACGAACAAACAGCTGGGCCCCGATTACAGAAGGCTGTTGGTTCGGAGCATTTGAACAAATGAACAAGACTCATTAGTGCTGCAATATAAATACAGCCTAATATATTAAGGAAGCATCATTTTTATCAACAGTAAAAGCAGAAGAGGATTAGGACCTAAGGTGAAAGAAAAAAAAATCTGGCCACTTTGAGAATACAGTTGAAATGTCAAGAAAAACGTTGAAATACAATTTTGGGAATAAAGTCTAATTTTATTACTGTAACAATGGATCTTAGAGACTTTGTTTATGAGCTAAAAGAGAGAATCTCATTGTTAAATCTGAAATATAGCTTTACATCTTCATCTAGACAAGGCGCTTTGTAGAGACAGTCAAGATTAGCCATTTCCTGTAGTCTTCAGTACTTTTCGCACGGGATTAGTATTACCTGCTGCTCTCTAATAATTCATGAATCATCCTGGTGCATTCGCACAGGATAAACACAGTCAATTTAGACTAACTTAGACATTTTTGAAGGAAAACATGAAGGTGCTGCATGACAGCAGCAATGAAAACAAGTGATGATTTTTTTTATTTTTAAATTCCTCAAAAAATGCAATAGTGCCTATCATATTTTGTAGCTAACATTGTCTTCATGTATCATACACATATTGCTCAGTTTCCAATAGACATGTGCCAACGTGTTCCTTTTTATATTTCTAAATAAGCTGTTCATGATCACTAAACGAGTGACCAGTCTCCCCTTGCTCTCCCATTACGCATCGAAAAGCGAGCGCTGTTACGTCCTTCCTGTTAATGAACCAGAGAAGTGAGATGTTTCCTGCTACATAAAAAGCTTTTGTGTCATTTTTTTAGTTTTATACAGAAATGTCAGAACATTTGTTTGCATCGCCTTTATCGTGTGCAAATGCATGGCAACAAACACCGACACCAACGGGGTAATTCATGAATAATCAGAGGTCAACAGTTAATACTAATCCTGTGCAAATAATCCTGAAGACTATAACAAACAGCGAATCTTGACTGTTTTTACAAAACGCCTTGCATCGGTGGCCCTAATCCTCTTCTGTAAAAAGCCTATCTGAAAGTGTGTTTAAAAAAAACCCTCCATCTGATGTGTTAAGGGTTCGGCTAAATAAAGGCTCATGCTTGAGCAGGTACTCATCTTTAGCAGCTAGACATTTTTACATGATGTATTTAATGATTTAAATGCTATGCGTGTGTTTTAGCGAGCTTTAGTGTCGATTGTGGCGCATTCGTACTGTCTCGATCTCTTTCATGGTGTGACGGTTTAACAAACGTCCCTGGTAACGGTCGACTTTCAGATTGTGTCTGGTTGTTTCAGATTAAAAAAAAAAAAAAAGTCCTTACAAATTCTCTTTCCTGTTCAAACATATCTGAATACTTAACAACAAAAGTCAGTAAGTGGCATTCATGAGGAGTTTCCAACACCCTTTATAACTGCAACCACCACTTAGGCGTTTGGTGAAAAGCTGACAGTTAACAAGGTCGCATATTAAACCCTAACACCAGTGTTTGAGCTAAGCTAAGTTAAGCTAGCTAACTACTAATAACGTCTGATCAACAGACAGAGAAATTGAGTTTGTTTTTGCTAACGCTCTTCCCCGAAAGCTAATAATCGTATCAATTTGTCCCAGAATGTTAAACTTGCACAGATTTCAATTTTCTGCTTTCATTCAGAAACATGCACACAGACGACAACCACTACAACTCTGAAAGTCAGCTTTTTGTGAAGGATTTGCTGTAGAAGGCAACACTGTTGAATGCAGGTTCAAGACAAAGTCAGCTGCTGTGTATTTCACAGCCCAAAAGGAAAGAGGAATTGCAAATAATATTCACCACAGTTCCTCCTGCACATCTCTGCCTCCATCATCCTTAAGCTGAGGCAGAGGACATGCTGGTGTCCAGATTTAAAAAGATCAGCAGGACAAACACTCCTCAAGATTATATTCAAAATCCTATTTACACACTTATATACATAATGTATTTGTCAAAATATAACCACTCTATTTCATAAACTAAAAGTAACAAAAAACAGAGCAATTGTCCCAAGGTAACAACATAACAATGAAAAATAGAATTTAAGGAGTCAAATATAAAATACACAACTGTGTAAAAAAAGGACAAAATTAAAAGTAAGCAAACATCCAAATCCAAAGTTTCTCAACCGCCTCTGGCTTTGATTTAGGTCCCAACGTTTATTATGATCCCAGATCATCATTCTTCTGCAAAACAATGGTTTATATCCAACAAATATTCAAACATAAGCCTTTAAAATCCTTAAAATGCTCCTCGGGAGTTCTAAAACTTAGCCCAATACAATAAAAACAATAATACTCTGCATTTACATAGATAGACCTTTCAAAATCAGGCTACTTACCGATCCTGTAAGAGCATTTTCGGAGTGCTCTTGCCCTGTTACAGTCATTTGACACTGACTTGATGGTGTATTGCTGTTAAAGTGCATTAAAACTGCTGCAGCCCCCCTCCTCCTCAGACCAGGCTGAAGCCCTCGTACTGCTCCACGGCCTGAGTGAGGCGGCGGCGCAGGATGTCTTTGGTCTGGTAGCGGGGCATGTCGAGCAAGTTGTAGCAGGTGTGTGCCACTGGCAGGTAGTGCTCCTCTGCTGTAGTGGACTGGATAACGATACGCAGGCTCTCCATGCCGTGGATGGGGATACGGTCACTGCCAGTCAGGAACACTGCAAGTAGATGCAAGAAGAAAAACATGGTGAAAAGACAAAATGGGAGTCCAGTGAGCACCCATTTTACAGTGAGATCCAGTGAGCTTGTCTTTCAGCTAGCATGGCATAAACACTGCGAACAGCGAGCCTGTCAATCAGGATAGGCCTGTGATGGTGTATATTAAGCCCAAACACTCAAAATTATGAGAAATCTCAACCACAATGCAAAACTTGAGACCAAAAACTGATTACAAACATATCTTAACAACTAATCCATGGTCCATGGGTCTCAAACATAAAAATATAAATCATCGAATGTTAAAGTGGCACTTATTTCCCCTGAGGAAACTTTTTAAACTAGTAATGACTGGTTTCACTTCAAAGTAAATAGATACAACCAGATATCTAGAACTAAGCCTGGTAGTTATTTGCCTCAGTGAAGTCTACGAAGCAAGGGATGTACATAAGGCATAATGACCCAGAGCTTCCAACATTTATAATCTACTAAATCCATGTGAAATCCAAATCTTAATGATTACAGCTTACAGCTCAAAAAACTCAAAGATCTACCATCTCAAAATATAAGAATATTGTGGAAAAGTCAGATTTTTTCCTAAGTCTTTATTCTCTCCTCTGGTTCAGTACACAAAACAGAAATCATAGGGAAGACTGCTGACCTGACTGTTGTCCAGAGGACAATCATCAGCACCCTTCACAAGGAGGGTAGGCCACAGAAGGACACTGCTGAAAGGCCAGGCTGTTCTCAGAGGCTGTATCAAAGCATATTCATGGAAAGTTGCTTGAAGTTTAGTGTTTTCAGTTTCCAGTCAGTGATGGTTTGTAACGCTATGTCTTCTGCTGCTGTTGGTCCACTGTGCTTTATCAAGTCCAGAGTCAACGCTGTCAGGCATCTACCAGGAGATTTTAGAGCCTTTATTTATTTATTTATTTGTTTACATCGGATCCCCATTAGTTGTTACTGCAGTAACGACTAAGCCTTTCAGGCTTCCATCTGCTGAGAAGCTTACTACTGATACCCTTTTCCAGCAGGACTTGGTCTCTTCACACAGTGAACCCAGAACTAGCAGGAACTGGTTTGCTGACCATGTTAGTACTGTGTTTGATTGGCTAACCTGAACCCTGCAGAGGATCTCTGGAGAAATGTGAGGACAAGGACACCAAACTGAACAATACAGACAAGCTGAAGGCTGCTATCAGAGCAACCTGGGCTTTTTAATACACTAGCAGTGCCACAGACTGATTGCCTCCATGCTATGCTGCATAGATGAAGTAGTTCATGCAAAAGGAACACTGACCAATTACTGAGGGCATAAATGAGCATATTTTCCAGGAGGTCAACATTTCTGTATTATAAATCCTTTTCTGGACTGATGTTTTGTGGTATTTCAATATTTTGAGGTAGTGGATTTTTAATTTTTGTGAGCTGTAAGCTGTAATCATCAACATTAAAACAAAGTCTTGAAATATTCCACTTTGTAACAATTAAATAAGGATATATGGTAGTTCGAGATGCACCTGTATGTTGTAAATAGTTTTACACTTTTGAGACTGTATTAGATCACTGTCACAGTATTTGTTTATTGCATGCTGACTTTTCACTCCTAGCAACCAATTAGTGTTGACTCTCTGTGAGGAGGGTATTTCACTTTGTCAAATCACAAATGGACTCTGATGAAGATGCAGTGTGTATCAAAACATTAACCCTTTGATCCTTATTAATCTGCAAAAAATGACTGGTGTGCACCAGTTTCTTCTTTGATTTTTTTAAGCATAAAAATGTGGCTTTTCATATTTACTGAAACAAGAAACTTTCATGTGTAATGCATCTAAAACCATGAAAACCAGTAAATGATCTTAAATAAATAAAAAATAAAATGAAACATAAATATGAAAAACTACAGAATTCATTTGAATCATTTAGCATGTTAAATCTGCTGTCCTTATTAGCTACAAACCTCTTAATATCTCTAAAAGATCACCTTCTTTCCTTGCATTTTTCTCTGAAATCACTCTTTCCTGAGTGACTGCACCTTATATTCATGAGCCGGGACATCTGGCCCTTTACTACAGTATTTATGAGGCGTGTGAGGGTGAGAGCGTGAGAATTAAACTGACATGTGAGTCCAGAGATGAGGTAATTAAATGCTTACATAAGAACTGCTTCTTCTTTTCCAGAGGGAACTCATGGAAAACCTCCCAGAACAATCTGATGGTTGGATGAGTAGCTGTGTATTCTCCTTTGTAAACGGCATTCTGCAGAGAGAAGAGACGTAGTGATTAAAAGCTTTACAATGTTTGATTGTCGTTCCTTTGCAGTCACGTACAAGCTTTCATCAGTAACATAATTTCCACAGATGTATCTTTTTTAATTCCTTCTCCATCTGCAGTATAACACATATAAATAAATCTGTTAAAAATCAGATTTGGATTCCTCTTACACAACAGTCCCTCAGCTTATCCCAAATATGTGATGTTGTAATCTGTACAACAGGGATATCTGCGCACGAGAGCCAACAGCACCAGGAAAATATGCTAAAACCAGGGACAACAGCTGAAATTTTCATTTTATTTGAATTTTGACCATTTATTCTTTTCCTTAACTAGTACTCTCACTGATAAAAACACGATGTTTGTGAGATATTATTTATCTTCCAGGGTTTATGTATTTTTAAAGATGTATTAGGGATTTTAGCCAGCAACAGTTATTTATATGTATGTCCTTGGTATGTTATATTGATGATGTGCTCTTTTCACTTTAAAAGATAAGAAGATAGGATAAGAATTATTGATATGAAGTTTTTTACAGACATTCAAGATCTTCAGAGGATGAATCGTTTTGAGTTTCTCTGAATTTCCTTTTGCACAATTAAAGTTTCCATGAGTTTGTTTTATTATTTCTAAACGGTCTTAAAGCTTTGCACCAGATTTACTCTCAAGAGATACATTTTTTTGTCATTACATTTGAAACAATTAGATAACCTGACACGGTTGATAGGCTGTTTCACATATCCATGGCATGGGATGTATTTCACATCCATCTGGGCAGTCCCCTATAGTCAGTGAACCTTTAAAAGAATTGGAGGGTGATTGGTCAGTCAGTAAGTCTGGCATGCCCTGCTGCCAAGGGGTTAATTACCACAAAGCATGAGCCCGGCAGGCAGCCATCATCATGTCAAATTTCAACTCTTTACAGTCATTGGAGCCAGCTGGTCAATCAATCTCTCGCTGAAGATGGGCAAAAACAGAGCAAAAGCAATTTTCCACCAAGAAAAGCTTTCAGTAGGGCCCTTTGCTCTTTTTTTAATTAAACAAACTGCTGTATCCACACTAATCACTTTCCTTGCCGCCATTGTTTACAGGCTTACAGTCTCTTCAACTAAAGTATGCCCGTGGCTACCGCATCTTTCTCCTTAAATGTCTCTGGTTAGCAGAGGTGGAAAAGTACACCTACATAGCACTCAGGTAAAAGCACAGTTACTCTGATTAAATTTCATTTAAGTAAAAGTGATCGTCTATAAATCTACTCAAGTAAAAGTAAAAAGCATTTAATTAAAGTTCACTTGGAAAAACTGACTGTCAATTGAACTAACACAAAGTTAATTCAACACTTTAAAAGTGTCTTTACTGGTCCACACTACTTAAAGTTAAACTACATTTTAAAGGGTTAAATATTACATTTTTGGGAGATAAAACCAACTCAGAAATGTTAAACCCTGAGAAATCAACACTCCAGTTTTTGCCACGCACAACAGCTGTTTCATGATATGACAGGAAATGATTCTCATGTGCTACTGTGTAGTCAACAGAGGTAGAAAAAGTACAAGAGTATTGTAATCAAGTAAAAGTACAGATACTCTGGTTAAAACTTACTTGAGTCAAAGTAAAATTACTGATTTCAAAATGTTAAAAAAGTACAAGTATCCAAAAAATGACTCAAATGCAGTAATTTAAGTAAATGTAATTAGTTACTCTCCACCCTTGCTGGTTTGTCAAGTCATTTTCTGACTGGGAACAGGCGTATGAGCTTGAAGCTTTGCATTATAGACCTACCTAAAGGCAGGCATGAAATCTGGCTGATGTATCTGTTTTATAGGGTTAAATATTACACAGTTTACTGTAAAACACTGTTTGGATGTTTATGTTTCTCTAGGATGGCTGTCCGAAATGATGCCTGCTTTTCCAAATGAAGCCATCCTTTTAGCCCTTTCACATCCTTACACTTAATTTCAGTTAAAAAAAAAAAAAAAGAGAAGATTTATTAGCTTCCACACTGGTAATCAGGGAACTTTTTCCCCTCTAAACTCATCATTTGTATTGATCTCAAAAACCTCAAACCAGTCTGGCTGTACACTTTTTTATTGTCATATTTTTGTTCATTATTATAGACATGCCCAAATTTCAGTTTACCCAAAAAAAATCCACAAATGTGTGAAGAACAATAATACAAATCCTAAACCTGCTGAAATAATCTTTCCTGAGGAAGTCTGTTAAAGTATTAAAGTAAGAATGAGGCAATGACTTATGTCAGTGTTTTCAACATTACTTTTAGGGTCTCTATCCATAGACTGCTTTCTGCACTGGCAGCATCCACAGCCTCAGTTTCAGAGCATTTCTCACTGGAATTTATTGTTAAATAGATTAAAGTGTATTCAAATTGTTTCACTGATAAAACCCTAAAAAACGGCCTCTACATGCTTTTCTTGATTTTGACTGGTCAGTTACAGAGAAGTGTTGGAGTTTAAAAAGTTGACATTTTTTCAACAAAGAGCACTGTGAGTGAAGCAGCCAAAACATAGCTGGCACCAAGGGCCTTTTGCACTCATGACGCATCAGAAACACTTGGCTATGTTAGTATTGTGAGCTAAATGAGTGCTGCCATCACAAAGCCGTGGACACAGGCTCTTTCTGTGTCACAGTAATAAACATGCAAGATATTTATGTCATATAAGTCTGATTAATTACCTTTGTTCACAAAATTAAAAAAAGATGTGATCATAAAGACAAAAACTGTTTTTTCTTCTAAATGTGATGGGATGACAGGTTGCAGTAGGTCAGAGCTGTTGTAGGCATTACTCAGAAAATCACCGTTTATATGGATTTTCAAACAACACAGACCTTCTCCATCTCCTCCCAGTTGTAGTTGTTGTTGCCAACCACCATGGCCATCAGCTCAGACGGCTGGAACAGCGACAGGATTTCCCCACCACACACCTTCAGGAAGCCGGAGGAGAAGGCCGAGTACTGTTCGCTCACAGAGTCTGTGAACACGTAACATAGGTAGGCCTCCACAAACTCTTTCCTAAAACACAGACAAACAACCAAATCACTGATTTGTTCTCCACAGCGGCTGCATCCTCACAGATGAGCTTATAAAGAAATAATTAACGCAGACTTGAATGTGGGACTGTAAACACTCTTCCTCCTCCATCTTTGTTGTTGTTAATTAATGTCCTCTTCAGACAGCCTGACTGGAGTCTGTTTACACCTCAGTGACGTCTTACACCAGAAGTTCCTCAGGTAGATTACATCAATAATCTCCTCCACTCTGCTGTCGCCTAGTAGTCCATTAGCAGAGATACATTCAGATGAACGCTGGGAAACCTCCTGAGGTTTATTCCTGTTTGTAAAAGGCACAGTACTTAAAAAATGTAAATAAAAGCATAAAAAAATATTGGCATACAAAGTCACAATGTCAAAGTGTCACTGAGCAGACACTTCTGTGCAAAGCAATGTACATCTAAGAGAAAGAACAGCACAAGCAAAGACGCACTTCATTAATAACTGTCTTTTTCTGATTAAGATAAAAGAGCTACAACTTTCATCGTATTGTACAGTCCCATGATACAATCTGTGATCCCATCCTGTTGGGTGGATTAACAACTCAAAGACTTACAGTCATCCATCTTTAATAAACTCAATCCAGATCTCCATCTTCAGTTTGTGTGATGTGGGCGTTCAACACCACAGGAGCAATGATGCTCTCTTATTAATTATTGTATTACAGTGTTATACTGGGGGGATTTTTGCAGAAAGGACTTGCAGCTTGCGCCATCTGTTCAGCACCAGCAGCCAGACAGGCTGACACCACCCACCCTACAACCCTCCAGACACCTCCACCGTCACTGTAATCAACGCCACTGGCTCAAGGACACGCTGAAGAAACGGGGCATCGATGGCGGAAATAAACACACCGAATGACGTAAAAATCTACCAATTTCTTTTGTTTTCTACGTTTCCAGTGTGAACGTGACCTTCAGTTGGAACAATGGGGCACGAGCCGCCAGCTGTGTGTGCACATGATAATCTCAGAACTGGAAAAAAATAAATTAGAAAACCACAGAGTCATCTGGTAATCTTTCAGAGAGAACAGAGTGGAAGCTTTCAAAACCTAAAACAAGGTCATTTTCAGAGGGATTGCTGATGAATTTCAGATCTAATCTCTGAAGATTGCTGTCTTCATGTTTGATCTGTTGCCCTGCCTCACCTGTTGTTTTTGTCCACGCTGATGCCGTCTCCTCCAGGAATTAGCTCCTTGACCTCCGTCATCCCGTAGTTCTCCCTGGTGATCTGAAAGTGATGGGGACACAACAGAAAGTCTTAGCTGAAGGTTATTTTGTGGTTGATTCTACACTGTTAGACTTAAATAAAGTTTGACACATTTTTAATGTCAACCAAAACCACATAAAGAGACAAAAAACAACAATCAATAATAATCAGTATTAAACATTGTCTGTGTTGCTAAAGCCTGATACATGTGTAATATTATTAATAACAATAATAACAATAATAACAATATTATTATTATTATTATTATTATTATTATAACCATGGGAATAAATAATAGTAGAGGGCACAGAGTGCGGCTAGAGAGGTATTATTTAAACCAGAGCAGGGGTGTGTTTGTGATCCCAGTGGAGGCCAGTATGTCAAGGAGGATGTGAGAATTCTTAACAGACCAGAGTTAGCTGCAATGAAAATATTATTATTATTATTTTTTTCAAGGTTGTTCTGTGCTATGGAGGAGGCAAAAACCAGACTGGAGTTGCTCATAGAGGTTATTTTCAGATAAGTGAGTGTGGAGCTGGGATGGAACTGTTTTTTCAAGAATTTTGGAGAGAAATTGAAGGTTGGAAATATGACGAAAGTTATGTGTCAGAGCTTAAACATGGACATAGCTTCTGTGACATCATCCATTGGCTTCTGAATTTTGAAATCCAATGAGGGTGGTCAGAATGTTGCAAAAGCTATCTCAGAATAACTTTTGGTCTACCTTTAGACAGAGAGGTGAGGCTGAGGCTGACCTTTAGCCTCCTGGTACAACACTACAACATGCCCAATGGTCAGTCAACAATATGTCAGAAATATGCACAACTCTTAACCTTAGCATCATGAAAACTGGTTAGGTCTAAAAAAAAAAACAGTCACACCCCTGTTCTGTGTTTTTGCTGATAAAGGCACCAGCTGTGTGGACTGAAGCCTTTTTTTCTTATCTTAATTTCTGCCCTCAAAATGAGCTTTGTAACAAAGGGGGACTTTTGGAGCCTGCGTTAAGTGGACACTTGAGGAACTGCACTTTTTTTTTTTTTTTTTTACGTAGGCAGTGGCTCCAATTTTCGACACCTTTGGTTGCCGCTTAGTCAGCGCCCTCTGACCCATACGGCTATAACCATTATAGATTCAACAATCTTGTAAGTAAGCTTCCACTGTTATTTTACTGTTTGTGTATTTAGGTTGGGGTAAGTATAGTGTAAGTTCAGTGAAAACATATACAGAGGTAATGATGTTTCAATCACAAAAACAACTGTGTACATTAAGTCTTGAAATATATAAAACTATGAAGTAAAACAATCCTGGCTGGCTGATTTACACAGATTCAAGATCACTTCTAGCTGCTCTGAGAGCACATACGCTTTCTCTCTCTGCCTGTATGTTAAATTTGAACATACCTATCAGCTATGAGTAATACAGTGATTACTATGGGGGTATTACATGTTTATATCTATCTTTCACAGTTTAATTTAAACTACAACAGAGGTTACAAATAAGAGATTTAATAGTTATGGGGTCCTCCTTAAAAAGGCCAAAAGTGTAGGTATATCTACAGATTGCATCCTACTTTAATTGATCATAATCGACAGAATTTATGTCACTCTCCCCTCTAATTTTTTATTAAGCTACTCAAGTGTACATAGTTGTCTGATGCCAAAACATTTGTTTTTTAAAAAAACTGAATTGAATTGTGTTTCATTATTATTTTTAAATTTCTGCTTATTTTATATATATTGGTGTGCTATTTGTGAAAATGTGCCAAGGGTTGAGGACTTGGATCTGATTATTTATTATTATTATTATGATTATCATTATTATTGTGTTGTATACATCCTTTTTGGTTCAGTTTGTTTTGTTTTCCTGGAAAAAAAAGGAACAGGAAGTCTTGTGGCCAAGCTGTGATGTGGAATGTTATGGCTCTGGTTTTAATAAAAAATTTAAATTTAAAAAAAGGCAAAAAGTGCTTGGTTTTGTGCTTAAAAGCTGATTGTTGGTTTTGGGTATTCATGGGTTTATACACATTAAAAATAATCTTACCTTATAGTCAAAGTTGTAATATATGACCATAACCTATAAAAAATGTTTTACTTACAGCAAAGTTGAGAAGAAACACCTCTTCCACATCGTTTCCTTCATAGTCTAGTAGTTGTTGAAGACTCCTGAGAAAAAAAATAGCAAAGATGGCTCAACATTAATAATTCATAAACATGAAAAGCGCAATCATTAATCTCAAAATCAACAATAACAAACTGATCCGTGCATTTCAAAACAGCTGCTTTATCTATACCATCATCATCACCATATATAACTAGATACTGATTTTATTTAAGAAATATCTGAGGTGTTGGCTGTATTTTTTTTACCTCATCAGACATGGTATTGCACACACCTGTCATCTCAGGATTTAATCTGTCCTTGTTTGACGTTTTGGATTGAAAATCAGGGATCAGCTGTGCCTGACAGCTGCATGGATCAAACAAATATAGGAGGGAAAACTTGAAACTGTCTAATGGATTTAGAGCGAGGTGGTAGCACATTTGCTAATAATAACCATCGGAAATGAGTCAGTCAGAGTGTTGTGTTAGATTCCCCTAAAATAACACCATCAAATAGGGAAAATGAAAAAAACACAATATATTAAAATGAGGATCAAGTTCAAACAGGTTGCGGTCACAAAATATTTTTTCCTCAGAATGCAATACAAATCAAAATCCAACCTCAATTGAGCTAGAACTTTGTTTTTTTAATCAAGTGTTCTTTTTCATTTTTAAGTTAGTGTGAAAACTCAATCTGTCAGATATAGACACTAGATTTAGATCAGATATAGATCATTTGATGTTGTATTCTCTCTGAAAGAAATGCTACAGACATAGCTGATCTTTTTGTAGTTTTAAGAAGGCTAATCTTCACATCAATAGTAAACTGGACACATTTAGGTACTGGAGAAGTGCTAGGTCTTCCTGTTCTAAATTCAGAGAGGAAAAGTTTCCCAGGGACAGTCAATTTTTCTTCTACATGCATCTTAAATAACCACGTTATGCAAGTGATGACACCCCTGTGGCTCACCACAGGGTTACATTTGTTTTGTACAAGTCATTTCTTACTGCCGCTTCAGAATTTTACATGATAAAATTACATTTGAGTGCGTTTTTAATTGGGAACAACAGCCAATAAAGAGTTTCAAATATAAGAGCACGATTTTTTTAAATGGTGGCAATGTCCAGCAAAACCTTTAAGACATGGTAATCTAGCAATGCTCCGTTAGTGCTCAGACTTGGTACCTGGCCTCAGTGGGAGAGAGCTCCATGAAGTCCTCTAGCGTTGTGGACACATCAAGCAGCTTTTTGTAGAGAGCCAGGGGGAAGTGGAGGTCCACCACTGTAGAGTTATAGATGGCCAGACCACAGATGATCCCGATCAGGTGAAACCAGTTCTGCTCCACAAAACACTGAAAACACACAAGACAATAATCAGACTATTTCTGTTCGCCCTACTTCTAAGCTTTAGCCATTTTGACATCCACTTAAACAAGTGACAAGCTTGCCCAAAGGCAAAGCTGGGCCCCTAAGAGGCCCTGTGAAGTGTTCTCTGGTGAGATGTGAATTAATGATGTAAAGGCATGTATGTCAGGTCTTTAGCTTTTTGGCTTACATACATTTTCATGGCCTGGATATGAAAAGTTTGATGCCAAGCTGTTATTTTGGTCTGCATGAATCAGCAACTTTTTTTCTTCTCCTCTCTCTTCAGTGTCTGGACTTTATGAAGGTTCTGGCATGACAATGCACAGTCCAAAATAATTGTCCTATTGAACAGTTTAGTACAACAGATCAGCCTACCCTCATTAACTTTAAAAAAAAACAAAAACAGGCTAATACCATTTTAAAGTCGCTGTAAAGAGACAAAAAAAAATCTGTATTCGTTTGTCATATGACAGGCCACTGTGTTATGAACAACCAGGCCAAATTTCAGTCATAAAACAATCAAGTTTATAAAATCAAGCTTCAAAAGTATGAAAAATGAGGCAGTAAAATCTGCTCTAGGACATTGTGGGCGTATCAGTTGAATGGGCTGAAGCTACGCCCACTCATGAAATTTTTAAAAATGCAAATGCTTCTGATCAGAGCCCAGTTGCCTGGCTTTGTGTCAGAGCAGAGAGATGGAAGCTGGGGATTAAATTTACCGTTTTCTGGCACAAATCTCTACATTATGATGCTTTTATATTGTTGTAGCATTAGGGGGGCAGGGTAATTCCCCATCAAGACTGGTAATGTCATGGGCTCCTATATTTGCTCAAATGAAACCCAGCCAGGAAAGAGGTGAACAACTTTCTAATGGTCTAAATGAAAAATTCAGTCACACGTAGATCTCTGTTTTCACATGTTTACAGCAATCATATTCCAAC
This sequence comes from Cheilinus undulatus, assembly GCF_018320785.1. NCBI lineage: Eukaryota > Metazoa > Chordata > Actinopteri > Labriformes > Labridae > Cheilinus > Cheilinus undulatus. Next base: position 37,991,977 of record NC_054868.1, on the reverse strand, counting down.
ACATATAGTGTGTTAAGACACAGAGTTTAGATTTCACTTTACATGGACTTTAAGGAAACATTTTGAAACAGGCTACATTTTTCTGATGCAGCAATCAATAACATTGTATTTTTGCAGCTCTAATAAACGGTGCAGATTAAGACTTTAAAAAAACGTGATTGTCATTGCTGAAAAGCAGGATGAATCCTGTTTTTGCTGGCTGTCCATGGGCCCCCACACAGGGCTAGGCCTCAGAAAGTTTTCCTCTTTTTCCCACATTATGGGGGGCATTGACAAGTGGTTTATCACCATGAGTTTAACTATGATTTATCAGGTAGATGCAATTATATCATTCATCATTCAAACATCTGATACAAATTGTAGCCCTGAAGCTGGAAAACTGAATCATTACAGTATATCATTTAATGCAAAGTTTAAAAAAAAAAAAAAAGTTCTGCAAGCATAAAAAAAAAGTTTTTTTGTTTTTTTTTAAGATTTATTTTTGGGCATTCTTGTGCCTTTATTAGATAAAGGAGGACAGTGGATAGAGTTGGAAACAGGGTCAAGAGTGGGGGAGAGACATGCGGTAAAGGGCCTCAAGCCGGATTCAAACCCGGGCCGCCCGCATACATGGGGAGCATCTTTAACCACTAGGCCACCTGCTCCCCAAATGTTTTATTTTTATAAGAAAAGAGAATAGCAGTGTTTAAATTATTAATGTTTTCAAAGGTCATAAGATAAGGTTATACTATCTTAAGATAACAAAACATATTTTCTTGTAATTATTGCTAAATCTAATGTGGTCTTTTTGGAGATCACAGCTGGATAACTCACAAGACTTTTTGGGTCCACGTTATTACTCTTATATTTTTCAGACTTCATGGCATTTTCCTAACATTTCCGAATTATCTCCTAATTTGAAAAAAAAAAGAAAAGAAAAAAAAATCAAACAGAATTAAGGATCTATCATTGTTTCTGTACATTTAACATGCACTGACTGCTTTTTTCTTTCAGCTCAAGTTTACAGAAATATTTATTTCTCTGTGTGATTATTTGGAAGTTTTGACATCACCTACAATAAGAGCAACAGGTGATATAAAATCAGTCTGACCTTGCAAAGGCAGACAGAAAAAGAAGTCACAATGTTTTGGTTCAGGCAGAGGATCACTAGCATTCTTACTTATGACATAACGCTTTCCTCAAGTTCAGGGCCATGCTGTCCTTATGAAGGTCTATGTTTTGTAAACTTGAATGTTGCTACTACTGGCACATCTCTGTGTGTAAAAACATCAACAGCCCATCTTCCTAGACTCATCCCATTGCAGCTTTTAAAGTTAAGATTTTCTCTGGTGTTGAAAACTGTTAGAAATATTTGCAAAAATGCAACTACTCAATAAAAACACATTGCATGGGTAATTTTTTATTCACTGTGGCTTTCAGAGCAAAACAAATCTATATATACAGTGCTTAACAAATTTATTAGACCACCTGTCATAAAGACGAGAAAACATAAATATTTCAGAAATCTTTCAAAAACTGGTTTAAAATTAAAAATATTATTGTAATATATTTGGCAAATAACAAACTGAAACAACTAAATAGTCCTTTTTCACACATAATAACCAAAAAACTTCATATTTTGAATGGCCTCCTTTGGCCTTAATAACAGCTTGCATTTTTGCTGGCATTGTTTTTATGTACTTTTCCACAGTCTCTTTTGTTATTGAGTTCCCACAGACCTGCTTTAGATGAAAATTCTGTGCCATCAATCTTTAAATCTACTAAATCCCAAATTTGTTCAAAAGGAATTTTCTCAGACTCTGATCTAGAAGCATTCATCTCTGCCTGAAGATCAGCAGTGGTCTTCCTTCTGTCTCTAGTACTTCAAATCTTGAGGTGTCTGACATCTGCTTCAGTTAACTTTGGTTTCCTGCCTCTTGCTTGGCACATTTTGTAAGTACCAGTCTCGGCAATTGACTCCAAAGCATACTTGACCACACTGTGACAACACTTTATGTCTTTCCCTATTTGTCTCAGAGACCATCCAGCATCATGAAGTGCTTTAATGCGGACTCTTTCATTTTCAGTGAGCTCTCCACGTTTTACCATTTTGAACAGGAATGAGGAATTTCATACTGAATTCACCTTTTCATACCCAAATTTGAGCCGGCTCACTGGGCTTCTCTGAGAAGTCAGAAATCAATCAAGCATAACATTCAACCACTAAAACTCATTTTTCTCTTCAGGAATGCAAGTAAATAACTATAATTTGACATATTAGTCAAGAAATAATAATGTGCTTTACTATTTTTTCAGGTTTTGGTAAATCAGTAAATTTGAAAATTAATGGATAACAATAATAATCATATTTTAGCATTAAAAATATCATTTGGGTTAAAGAGCTTCTACATATTGGTGTATTAATAATTGCAGAAACATAAAAATGATTTTGTAATTACCAATGCTGTTAACTTAGGGCAGCTGTGGCATAAACCTTACTTTGGGTGGTGGTCTAATACATTTGTGTGTGTGTATATATATATATATATATATATATATATATATATATAGTATATTTACCTCTATTTCAAACAAGCTGGATCAAGATAAGGAGTAGTGTTAACATAAATTAAACTTTACATAAAGACAATAAAAAACAAAAACAAACACCTAATAATACCTTGTACTAATGTTATGAAAACTCTCAACCAAAGTAAACTGTTTCCACTTTATTTTTTTGTCATGTAAAGGAGCTGAAAAGCTTTGAAATGTAATTCTGTTTCTTTTTTTTTCATTATTATTTGAATGCAGAGTTGTTCAACAGTATGACTTACTTTGTCTGAGAACCAGAGCAGGTTGGACTCTTTGTAATGAGTGAACATCCCATAAACAGGATCCATCAGCTCCTTTAACAGCAGCAGGAAGAACTCTTTAGTGACTCCGCCTGCGTCTACGGCCTCTTCTCCATCAAAGATCACCTAAAGGAAGGAAGAGAAAGATTTATAAAGAAAGAACATTTTTGACCTCGTGCTATAGAATGAATGGGCACTCTCAAAAACCATTTGTAAGGCCCTCCAAGAAGAGTGGCAGCTGTTATAGCTCCAACGGGGGACCAACTCCATATTAAAGCACATGTATTTTAATTAATGTTGTTATAGTCCCTGTTAGTGTAATAGTCAGGCTGCTGAACACTTTTGTCCAAATAGTGTATCTCATTACAGTTTACATGAGAGGGTAGGATTAGACCATACTCTTAGTTATGTTATATTATCTACAAAGACCAAACATTATCCACCATGAGCACAGAAAAGCCACATTCAGAAAAGTCATAGTAGCAAAGAGAAACTTCCTTTTATCAGGCAGAACCCTGGGGCAGCTTTTCAGCTCCTCCTAGATCTCACCTTGAGCGGCTTCTTGAGGTCCACATCAGAGTACATGGTGAGCTCGCGTAGCGTGTCACTCACTAAATGGTTCCTGCGTACATGGAGCACCAAGTAAGGGTTCCTGGCAAGGTGGGGTTCCAGTGTGAGCAGCATAAAGACATTGTGCAGGTTTGCACCGCTGACTGCCATCTTTGAAACAGGAAAATACAAAATAAATGAATAAAACTAAATGTGATATTATAAGGAACAACCAGAGTAGGTATTTTCACTCAATAAATACATTGAATTACCTGTATCAAAATCATTTTTACATTAAAAGCAGTTACCTGCATTTGCAGTTCAGCGTCTGTTTGCAGCATGGTTGTCTTGGCTTGAGCGTTCAGAATGAACGGGTAGGCACATAGGTTCACTGAGGGAAAGTCACTCTGTAAGGAAATGTGGAAATATTCTTACTGCACTAGTAGCTGTTAAAGGGGCATTAATACATGCTGGACCATCAGTCTTTTAATCAAGTACCTGTGAGGGGGATGATCCAACTTTCTAGAAAACAAAATGAGGGAGAAAAAAAAGTCTCTTAAGCTGATAATTATGCAACAATTTAAATATGAACATGTAAATGAACAGAAGGTGAACTTGGACAGCAAGTAGTGGCAAATCTACAGGCAGTTATGGATGAAATTTCACACTATACCCAGAGACCAGCATAGCATAAGTAGAGAGAGTGTGTTCGGACTCCACAAATGTTATCTAACAAGTAAGTGAAACATCCTGGGAGTGTGTCAGTACTCACAATATCAGCTCTACTTAGAAACCATTTGAGGTAATCTTCCTGGATGTCCACCAGGCTGGTGATGTCAGGGATATAGAAGTGGTTATACTCCACATGGTTGGCCTTTAAGTTTACCTGGAGACGCAGAAACAGTCACATCGGTTTGGGGGGGGGCAAACATCCTCCTCAGACTTCTATCAACTGAAAAGTCAGGCGTAGAACTGACATCTTGTCATTATGTAAATTGTGTTTATACCTTGTGGAGTTTTTCCAGCAATCTAAGTGTGGCAACAAAGTAGTTCTCGTAGAACACGGGTACGAGCAGCGTCTTTCCTCCAGTCAGCATGAACACAACGATGCTCTTGTACATGTCGACCATCCTGGTGAACACATTGCCATCCACAAAGCACCACCAGTTATCTGCAAGGACAGCACACAAGTTGAGAAAACCTTACTTTAACTAAATTTGAAAACAGATTACCACAATTCGAGGCTGGAAGATGATGTAGGGTGCACTTCCCCTGAACTGGGCTGAAGCATGATTGTCCCTCCTCCCCTGTCCCACCACTGGCCTGCCTGGTATGGACAACTGAACTTTGGGAGTCTGTACTAACTGCCTATGCATTGGTTCTCAACTGCTAGTGCCAACCTTTTAGATGGAAAAATATAGTAAAAGTGTGGCCTATACACTGAAATAGTACTTATAGTACTTTTGTTGTTACTACTGTTCAGTTGTGGAAACATTTAACAGCTTGTTAGCTTGCTAGATCTAAATATTTCCCTGGCACAAAACATTGAGCTCCGGGGATACGCATGTGATATTGATGATGTGATCGGTTAAAAAAAGCTTGTGGAGTGTGCATGCAAGTATGATACCCAATACTTTGCTGGGGTTGGCATCTAGCCGAAGGATGGCCATAGCCAGGGGTATAGTGAGGCGGATGTAGTTCTTGGAGTCCTTCAGGGCTGGGTACTCAGACAGAATGAGGTAGATCCTCATGGCCTCGACGTCAGGAGGAGAGCGTGGCAGTTGGGGGATTAACAAACTCTCAAAACTCTTGGTAGCCTATACAGACAGATGGACACAGGAAGCAGATGTACATAAATGAGACAATGTTTATATTTCTATCCAGAATTACATAGAAATAAAAACTATTTTCCGTTTTAAATGGAAAACAGTTCAAATCAATTTAAGACTCTATCTTTGAAATGTATGAGTTTGAACAAATCAGCAAAAGGAGCGTCTCACATATCATTTGATTCTAAATAACATGGCAGCAAAGGAAGACGTATTGCTAAATAAATTTTGGGAGAGGCTTATAGTGGTTTGGAGTAGGCCTCATGTTCTAAACAGATTATAATTTATGTTACTCTGGGATGCATGAACCCAAAACCAAACATTACTGAACTAATGTTAGAGAGTATGACTCAGGATCTACCACAGAATGGAATGTTCTTTCAAAACAAGTCAGAGGTTCTCATATGGTGTTTTACATCAACCACAGACTGGCAAATCCATGATGTGAGATGTTTCTTCTTCAGCTTGTTTATTATGGAAACAAAAACCCAAACAGAGGGCTACTCATTCCATTAAATCAGTTTAACTGTCATTTTTTAAGTAGTTTACTATATGATATGTTAAATAAACATGTTTCATATTGGATGGGTGGTAATTTCTAAAGTTGGATCTCGTATTAGTACATTAGTGAACACCTAATTTAATTTTGGACACTCACATGACAACATTACAATTCAATTTAAAAGATGTTTGTGACCTCCTAACAAGAGCAAGATATTTAGGCTCCTTTTGTTTTGTCTTTAATCTTCTGAAGGAAATGACAAGCTCTTTTGCTGCAATATTGTCTAAGTTTGTGTTTTATCATTCAACGTCCTCCTGCCTAGGGACTACAAAGTTAGCATTATAGCTAACTCTGCTTCAGCAGCTGTGTTGTTTTTAGCCCCTGTTACAGTAAAAAAACTAATAAACTAAATATATCAGTTTTGTTTATTTTTTGTATTTTTGGGGGGCTGGAAAAAAAAATGTAAGAAAGAATAACTAGAAAACTAGATAAAAGAAGTAGAAAGTGAAGAATCAGGTGATGAATTTAAAAGCAGATTTAAAGGCATAGGCAAGCCAAACACTAGTCCTCTGTAAATATTGTGGTATTTTTCCTCTGTATAGTGCACTGCAGCTCACTTTAAAGACAACACATATTGTATTTCCTAATATTTTTTGAGTGGGAAAGTGAGGAAACAGTTTGAGGAATAAACTACTACACAATCTTGTCCTGTCAGAAATGAAAATGATATTACCGTGTACACTTTTAAATATGAACTATTAGTCAATACCTGCTCCAGGAGTCCAGAAAAAGCAGGTTTGCTGAGCGTCTCAAACAGCATTCTCACTGAGTTGAGATCAATGCCTGGGATCTTTGGATTGGTTTTGAAGTGTGTATCATCACTGGGAGGAAAGGAAGCATGATTAAGTTATATATATACAATTAAACCCTGACAGGTCCGCTGTAAATGAGACCCCTAACTGGGAAACAACAGTAAGGTGAGCCTACTCAGCCTGAAGCTATTTAAGCCTGAGCAGATCTCCACTTCAGCATGGAATCATGAACTGTCTCCTGCACAAAGCCGACAAAACCCTCACCATGAAGGATGGTACCTATTTACGGTGTCATTTGTCACGTTCTTAAAACACCGGTTTTATTTAGTCATAACACTGATACATCAGATCTGGTGATGTGTCGACTGTTTGCCAAACAAAAAGCAACCATGCAAGTAGTTCTCTGAGTTTTAGCAGTGACTCAGATCTTTTTTGAGAGCTAAGTGTCACCTGTATGTATCCAAAACATGTAAGCTGCCTGAGGGCACCATTGGGTGAGAAGGAAGATTGACACAACCGTCATTGTGCTCTGGGTGTCCCAGCATATAACCAGGGGCATGTGAAAATTAAAAAAAAAAATAATAAATAAAATCCACACCTTTAGGACAAAGTAAAGGGTAAATGTGGTGAGTAAGCATGGCCTAGTTCAGTGGTTATTAACTGGCGTAGCTTCAGGACCCACCACTCTCTGTATGATGGCAAATCACAACCCAAATGTCAAAAAACGTTCAACCACACTCACATTTACACTCACATTTATCTAATGAATAAAGCTTCCAGTTTGGGCCTTAGATAGAACAAAACCTATGGCTGAATTTAAAAAAAAAACAGACAAAACAAAAATTTTGCTGTGATAGCATGCTCATTTTTGGCAATTTTCCAGTGATTTACATGTTTATATTCTTAAAAGTAGGTTTGATATCTCAAGAAGAGGAGATAAATGAGATTAAATATTGAGAAATTACACACTTTATCGCAGTAAAACTGAGTCAAATAAAATGCATGGCCATATGTTCAGTGAAAGCTTTACCACTTCATTTACTTTATTCACCACCATCTTTCCAATGACCCACTGAAAACAGCTCCACAACCCACTTTTGGTCTAGACCCACCAGTTGATATCCACTGGCCTAATGTACCATCTGGGAAGGTAGTAGGGTTGCCATGAGCCTCTAATCATGCCATGGATGTCCCACATCGACAGAAAATATCAGCAGGGATGAAAAGTCCTGGACAAAAGAGATGCCATCACTTGACTTTGGCTGCTGAGCAACACGTGTTTGTCAAACTGTCAAGCCTGACTCTTGCCACCCTCCCTCCCCTTTCCAGCCCTGGGTTTTGGCCCATCAGGCCCCATGATAAATCCTTAGCAGCCTACATGCCTATGGCATGTTTTAAAAAATCCTGGCAGGGACTTTTAATATGAGTGGCTAAACTAAACTGACTCAATGAGAACACTTTTTCATTGTCTACCAACTATGGTGCTCTGGCTTCCCAGTGCACTTAAGCTGTATTCATTACATAATTATGTTTGTAGTACTTCATGACACTTTTCTCCAGAGAGGTACTTTCCACCCTGATGGCCTCCAGAGTTCATTCTTTGAACATGATAAGTATCTGCTGATGAAAGCATAGTGAGAAGCCTTCACTGCCCTTTACAGAGTTATGGTCAGGGAAATGTGGAGTCTCATAGACGTCACAGACCTCACAGATAGCATCTTACACATCCCTGACCATCAGCATGTTTTGTTGTACAAGACCACATATCATGGTAGTGAGTGACGTGCAAACGGACACTGTGAGGTCCTAAACAAGGCAGTTCCCAGGAGTCTAGCTTATGTACCAGTCTTTGCATCCAGCCATGAGTTTTTTGGTTGCTTAATGTTTGTATAGTCCAGTCAGCATTTGATCTCAGAACAATGGGTAGATCGCAGCTAAAATGGACTCCATTAAATTTCAGAAAAGAACAAAAAAGAAGTATTTTATTTAAATTGCCAAGGAACATAATGGGCCCTTCAGATAACCTGATAAATCCTGGAGTATTCTGGGAAAATTTGTACAACGGAAAGAAAGTAAAAGTCCTGATGCAGGTATTTTTTTCTTGTCTTATCTTTGCTTTTCTCTAAATTGAATACCTTCATATACATTTAAAATACAGTAACCTCAAGTGAGCTAGTGAGTTATTTTCATCATTAAGACCTTTATAAACACAGCTAAACTTTGTGTTTTTATACCTTTGGTCCAAGAAGCTAGCATTCCAACAAGCTGTGGAGGAGAGCTGGATAATGATGTCACTGTGACAAGGAGAATTAAAGAAAGTATTAGACTAAAAATAAAAGAGACCAAAAAATAAAAATGTTTTATTTGAGGGAAATAATGTGTTAAAATACAGCCTAATAGAGTACACATCAAAACATCACAAAAACAACCTTTGTTGTTTGACTTACTTTGTGACTTTAGAGTCTTGGCTGTACATCAGCTTTAACCTCCATGAATTTAATCGTTCATAAGTGATCGGGGAGAGGCTTTTACTGATATTTATCACTCTGAAGTCCTCTGGGGCAGCGAAACTCTACAGCGATAGAGAAAAACGGACACAGATCAGCACAAAGATTGAGACAATTGTTTGCACTGGTTCTTACTCTGAGAGATGTTTGGTCTTCACTCTATGTTAAAAAAATGTGCCTGAAGGATAAATATTTTCACTGTAGCGGCTGAATGTTTGTGAAGTCTTTATCAGAACACATTCCTGACAATTTGCGTGATTTCTGCACCCACCAACCACTCCATATGCAGCACTGACTGTTCCTATATAAAACCTTGGGCATTGGTGCCACCATGTGTTAAACACTGGAACTGACTAAACACAGACTATCGATGCAAGGCTTTTGTGGTCTAACTCTCTTTATAAGTTTTCAGGACCTATGACTACATCTTAAAATGGTCTGAGTTAATTTTAATTATGGGTTTGATATTAGTGCTTGACAATTTGACTTCAGTGAAGATTTCTTTATTTTCATGCCTCATTAACACATGTTTTATAGCTTTAATGATAAAATAGTTGTGCAGTAATATGAGGAAGAAAATCTGATTGCAAACAGCCATGCTTGGATTTCTTGGAGGAGTGATTGCAAAAAAAAAAAAAAAGAGAAATGAAGCTAGATTTGAAAGCTCAGAGAAAGACAGCAAGCTTTAAACAGAGGCTTAATAAAATAAAAGATGCCTACCTGGTCAGTAGAGTACAACAAGAAGCTGTGGTCTCCTCCACAGAAGATTTTGGTCACTGTGTAATGCTCTGATTCTGATTAAAAAAAAAAAAAAAAAAAAGAAGAGACAGCAAAAGTTAAGCCTAAAAGATGTTCCCCTGTGACCCACATCGACAAGATGACTCTATCGGGACTTGAACATATCAGTGCATACTGAACATTTTTAGAAGTTAATAGGGAGTCTCCTGCTTACCTGTCTTGTTAACATTTCCAGTCAGGAAACTGGCCTTGACAGGAAACGGGCTTCTGGCATCCCCCATCATTCCTGTTCCTAGCTGCCCATAGCTATTACAACCAAACGCATACACCACACCAGAGGAGGGAACAAATGCCAACGTGTGGTGCCTAAAAAATTAAAAATAATGACATTTAGTACATGGAGAACAAAGGCAGCCTCTATTTTATAAGTATATCAGTAAGCTTGTAGTAAACTTGAAGTTAAACCATAGTAAGGATCCTTTCATTTGAATCTGTGCTCTTCTATTCTTTTCTGTTTGTTTATACCGTGTCAGATGTTTGCTTTAAGCCTCATGCTGAGGTTCATGCTGTTTAACAACAATTAGAATATTTTCTTCTTTACATATCAATGAAAAACACAAAAAACATAAAATATTGAATCTTTTTGATTTAAAAGTTTTATTTTGGTGGTTCTTGAGTTTGCTTTTTTGTCTTTTTTATGTTAATTGTTATGCATGAAAATACAGAGAAAATCCCCCCCAGCCTCACACCAGCCTCTTTAATTCCCACAAAGTTAATTAATAACTTTCGGGCACAGTTTTGACTTCACAGAAATAGACTTGGATCAAGTTTCATCAGATTGTGTGACTTTGTTCAATGTTTACCTTCCACAGGTGATCTGGGAAACCTCAGTGCCCATGAGCTCCAGCACTCTTCTGGGTAAGAGTTCGTTATTGGTGGAGCCATGACCCAGCTGACCCCACGAGCCATCACCAAATGTAAACAAGCCACCATCCTGCCAGAGAACAGGTGTGGTTAGTTGAACAAAACACTAGTTCCTTTCGGCAGTGGATTAAGACGATTAAGAAAAAGAAATACAATTTTTCTGTAGAATTAAAGTCAATTTCACACGTAACAAGAGTTAAGTAACTACACAGCAAAAAACACTCTCAAAACTGAGCAGCAATTAATTGATTTGGACTGGTTAATATGTCTTGGTGTACTATTAAAGGCAGCTTAATAATCCTAGATCATGTCCCATAGATATATTAGCTTTAAAGGATAAGTTGGGTTGTTTGTCTATATCCCTACCTTTGTGAGGGCTGCAGTGTGTTCATCCCCACAGCTAATGTGAACAACTTTTTGAGATCTTAAAAACTTGATGTGACAGGGGACAGCACGATCTGAAATACAAACACAAACAAGAAATTAAGGTCACACTGTCCTACATTTATTTAAGGGTCATCTACAAACAACCAATTCTTTAAAAGTTCTTCAGAACAAAATTGGCAACCTGTGATCACTTTAACACATTTTAGAATAGAAAACTCACTTTCTATGTAAGTGACAAATAATGTACAGGTATGGTACTATTATTCCATAGAGATGTAACCACAATTTAAGGTGCATTAAAATCATATTTAACATTTTTGAGAGTTGTGCGACGTCTTTTCTCCGTTCTTTTGGCCTTTTTATTTTTCTAATCAGTGTTTTCTTTTATGGCTTTAATTTGTTTTTCTGTTTTTATTATGTGTTTCTAATTTATTTTATTGTTTTTATGATGTTCTTACTTGCTTTTGTATTTCTTATTAATTTTTTCATTTCTGCTGTGTTTGTGTTTTGTGTGTTTTAGTCACTGTGCAGCACTTTGTAAAAAATTAATGTTTTTAAAATGTGCTATATAATTAAAGTGGATTAGATTGGATTAGACTTTTATAACTCCCAAGCAAGAACTTCCAGTACATAAATAAAAGACAGGCTGTAAAAGTAACATGCTAATTTGATAAACATGTCAAACAGGTCACAAAGACAGTAAAAAGAAATCTCAACTGCTTCAAATTAACAAGGCACCATATACCAATAAAAGCAGCACAGCTGTACATGCATGCAATGATTTTTTCACACACGTCTTATTGTGTCACAGTGTGGAGCCAAGCCTCCTTGACCGTGATTAAGCCTGTTTCATCCTTGTATAACCAAACATTAAAAATAATGGATAAAAAATCCAGGAGGTGGCACCACTGTTACATATTAAAGCAGTATAATTTGCTCAGCTTTGATCATTCTATAAGATTTTCCTGTTTGAAAATGGTTTTCAAATGTTTACAAAATTCAGCACCAGAAATGTTATACAGACTTTTTAAAAGGCAAACTGGTGGTAGAACCACCGGGGCTCAGCCAGTGGTAACTGTAAAATTGCCCACCGTAAGACCTCCCTGGGGTAGTCAGTTTTTTCTATACGAGGCTCTCAAATGTGGAATGCACTACCAACTGATATGAAATTAACACAAGACACAAAGACTTTTATCAAAAATGTTAAAGAGTGGCTCACACAAAATCAGAGATGTGAGCACTTTTAACTACTCCATGTTTTGCTGTAATTTTATGTAACTATGATGTAAAATTTTACTATTTTGTCTTTTGATTTTGCTTTTTTAATCAATTTTAACTGTCTTTATGCAATTTCTATGTAAACTTAATATCTTTACTTTTACCTTCTTTCATTTTCATTTTCTAAAGGCCTAACTAGGGACAGGAGATGGAAACTAGCAAAGCTATAATCTCTATATGTGAAACATCAGTTACTTTTAGCTTGTTTGTAACAGGCTGAAGTTTTACTATGTAATTTGCATTGTCCCTATCAAATAAACTTAATAAATAAAATAAATAAATATTCAATTCAATTCAAAAATACAAATATTATTTTCCTTTCTAAATGGCTGCTTTTGTCTGGCTGGTGATTACCTTGTTTATCATTAAGACCCAGCTGTCCAGCTTTGTTCTTGCCCCATCCAAAAACAGCTCCAGATAGCGAGAGAGCAAAGCTGTGGTCTCCCCCAGCAGTTATCTGTGCCAGAGGAATTCCTGCCAGGGACTTGAGGGGATGAGGGAACAGCTTGCTGGACTCTCCTTTCCCTAGACCAAGCTGACCATTGGTGTTCTGGCCCCACGTGAACAGCTGGCCATCTGGGAGGAAGAGGACAGAAGGACAAAATGGTCAGTTGTGCATCTACACTTAATACTGTACTACCATCAGAGGCAAAATTATCCAATATGATCTGTCATCTTTTACTATCTGAATCTGTCTTATTGATCAACCATTATCTATGGGCCGTGCTTTACCTTTACCTTTGGCTGCCTCAGCCGAGCTTCTTCAAATCTCTTGCTTTTCAAACTAACCAGATGAGCTCCCTCTGCTCCTTATTTAAACTAAAGCAGGAGCTATTTTGGTGGGAGGGGCAGAGCACGTTCTCTACTATAAATGAAGGAACGGTGTGTTGATATCTTGTTTTCATGATAAGGACCTTCTCTAAAAGACCCCAGTTTGGATTTTACAATTTTCTGAAATTTCACACTGCATCACTTGGGAAAAAAGCAGGGTAGTTAAAAACACATAAAAACTAAAACATAAAGGCAATGGCTGTGGCATTAGTCATAAATTTCCTTTTGACACACCCAAGATTTACTTCCTGCCACTTCCTTTCATTATTTGTCTTCTCAGGTAAACATCAAATATTTGAAGAAAAAAAAGAGGCTTTTCATCTACTGGTATTCTTCCAATCCTCCTGTTTCTAATGTTTGTAAAAATTGTTTCAATGTGCAAAAAACTACATCTTGTACAGTGTGTTCTCAGTGGTTATTTGCTTTAGTGACAGGTGTCTCAGTTTATTACATTCAAGCCACAGAGAAAGTCAGTTGTCATAGTAACACACAAAAAAAAATTAAAAATAATATGTGTGGGGAATGTAAAGCATAACCTGCTAGTGAAGATGTTCATAAAAAACAGAGACTTCATCTAAACATTACCTTTGAAAAGGTTGTGTTTCTCACCTCTAGAAAGTGCTATGCAGTGCTGATTCCCACACATTACTTGAGAGATGCGGTGGTCACACAGCCTTTTGACCAACCTGGGAAAAGAAAGAAGAAAGACTGTTAATCAAACCAAATAAGGAAACAATTAGATATGATTTCTCACGATGTGTGAGTCATGTGACCTTTGAAATCAATCAGTCAAAGCAAAAACATATCTGAACAGGTTCAATCTACAGAGTCGCAAGTAAAACACCGCTGGCCTACAACAGCAAATCTGGTGTTTTCCTTTATAATACTAAGGTGCCATTCTGTCTTATTATTATTCATCTTCATTTCTTAAACTTTTAAGTTTATTCTGACGACTTAAATTTGTTTCTTTGTTTATCCTTAAAATTCAAAGTGTTTTTAAGGACTGAAATTTTTTAGTTTAGAAATACATTTCTATATTGGTATTGATACTGGCTAAATTAAATTGGTACATAGGGTAAAAATCCAATACTGGCAGAATCCAATATCGTGCATCACTACATGACTTTTGTATTAAATGTTAATAAGCTGTAAGACAAAACATTAGAAAATAACTGTTGGTTTTAACCTTACTATTTTACTTCAGGGAATTCATTCTAATCAGTTTTACAAAATAATAAACCATATTTTGTTATATTATCATTTAGTAGAAGCTGAATTATAAATGGCACTAATATTTTGGATGCAGGTGTGCCAGTTTTGATTGCTTAAGCCCCCTTCTCATCATTATTGCTCATAACACCGAACCTCTGAACTTTTTTTTACTGCTATCTTCTTTTCAGTCACCTTGGTATTCGAACAGCAGTCTCTGAAGTCCCCAGGCCAAGCTGACCCCCTTCACCAGCTCCCCAAGCAAACACTTGACCCTGCTCGTTCACCGCCATAGAGTGGGCCCGACCACATGACATCATTGTGATCTTTTGAGTATCCAGCGCTCCAACCAGTTCTGTGAAGAGGACGAAGATTTCAGAAGATTTTGGTTAAAACACACAGACATGTTTTGTTATATGAACATAACACAAGGAAACACCTAACCAAAAAATACATAGTAGAATTGCTTGAACAATTTGTGGGTCATCATCAAGTCAATCCTACACACTTTTAGGTAAGTATATAAAAAAACTATTAATGGAAAGGATGTATCGTTTGCTCAAGGTTCAGCAAGTCTGATGGTACACTTTCAGCCACGTCCATACAAAGAAACACAATTGTGCGCCCACATAACAATAAAAACCAGCGCTGTCTGCAACCACTTCACAGGGTTTGAGAGTGTTTCAAATGTCCTAGAAATCAGAATGCAGTTAGTTGTGTAATCTGATGTTCTCAGTAGAAGCCACAGAGAAATGGAGGCACTTTGACTATGTGTTATGCTGATGCTTTAGAGGTCTGACTTGCATTTACAGGAATTCAGGGTACATCCAAAAGATGTGAAATCACCAAAGGCTGGTTTGATGGTGTCTGACAGCTGGAAAATAAGATCTGCATAATCCATATAACTGCATTTTTTCAAAGCTTTTGCAATTAAACACAAAGATGTAAGGATGGAATCGTATACTCAACTCACAATTAAAATCCCAATAACAGTTTTATGATGTGATTTTATTCAAATTTAAATGTTATCCAGTTTTTATTTTGCTTCAGCTGCAAGAAAACCTCAAAGTAAATAGCGCCCTCGGATGGCCATTGAAATACATATTTCTGTCACATCCATTCTAATTGTTAATATTTGTATCAAATTTGAATTCAATTCCAAGATGGAATTTGATTTCTGCAAAATAAGTATGTAGTCAGGGTCTACCGATCCTAATTTTTCAAGGTCGATACTGATAGCAGTTGAATGAAGTTCATGTTCATATCTGATGTTTGGGACTGAGATTCATTTTCTTTTTGTCTTCTATTTCATATATATTTGACAGCTTTTATGCCTTTATTTTAGAGAGGAGAACAGAGTCAGAAACAGGAATAAGAAATTGAGGGATAGAGATGCTGGAAAGGAGCCATAGGCTGGACTTGAACCCGGGCCTCCCGCATATATGTGGCGTGACCTAACTACGAGGCCATCTGCGGCCCCTGATATACATTTTCAGTCAAAAATAAGCCATTACTAAGTGTCTGTAATTTCAGTGTTGAATTTAAAACATATGATAGGACACGAAGCTACCATCAAAACTGACAATACTTCATTACAGCGTACTAAAGATGATTATGGCTGTTACTCATGTGAGGTCTAGTCAATCAGATAGTGATGTGGGCAGGGCATAAAGGAGATTCATGGAGAGTAAAAATTTAAAGCAGAGACAAAGTAGAGCACTTTCAAATTAATTTATCTTTAACCTCAAAATAAAAATGCCAATATGGATAATTAGCCAAATAATGAATATTGGCCCTGATTGGCCCTGATCTGCCAGGCTCATAATGGGTCAACCTCTAGTATGTAGTAAGACTGGGAAATTAATCAAAATGTATTTTTGGTCACAGTGTGGCCTCCAGCAATTTTCAAATGGCAAAAGGTATAATATGTCTTTAACTAGAAATGTGTGTCAATAAACCAGTTTAATACTCTTAATCTTAATGGAGCAGAGAGATTATGGTCAACACAACATTCAAGTGTCAGTTCGTTTTAGAATAGTTTGCAAAAAAATACTACTTTCCTTGTTCATGTATACCTTTTTTATTGAAAATTAGAATGTCTTAAAAATGATCATTTCCTTCAGTACAACAATTAAAATTAAATTTGCAACATGAGTAAAAATAATAATTAGATATTTTCTCAAAATCGTTCAGCTTAGCAGGAACTATGTGATAAGGAAATGTTTAACTGCTATGCAGGTTAAATGCATTTCTCTTTAGTATAAAATGAAGATCATAAATTAATTAGAAGTTTGAATGAAAACGTAACCAAAATCAAGCCCTGATCAGTCATTTCTAACACCAGCAGTGATTGCAATAGAAGAGCAAAACTTCGGTCCACAGCAAACCTAGAAACTCTTTAATAATTGCATGATATTGCATCAGTTCTTTATGTTCATCCGTACAACTACACTAGTTTAGTATTAGAATGCAACACTTCTAATAAGCACTGAGCCTAGAGTTAAGTTTTTGGTTATTATGGCATTAGTTTGCACGATGATTTTATTTGATACATTTATTGGACAAAATTAAATGTGGTCTAAATGTTGGATGGTGCAGGATAAATTACAATAGTTCATACTTACTTTATTTAATCCTCATAAAACCATTAACTTATCTTTCAAATTTTATATGGCAGTTATCAAGGTTTTCATTTGAAACTTAAATCTCATGCCGGAGCTTGAGGGAACGTGAGTGGATCAGTGGTTTGACTCACCGGATGCGGACTATGGGTATTAACCTGCCACTGGCCTATTTAAGAGGTTATTACCTATCCCTGTTTATGTGTAAGAACAACTTGTGACTAAGATTTGGAGCATGTCATAGGACAGGCTGTATTATTATAATCTTGATTGTATGTGTCTTTTAATGTTTTATTCAGGGATCACAATGAAACAAGTTCCCTTTCTACATTATTTTGCAATAGCACCTTTGCTGCTTTGAGACAGTCATTTTGCTGTAGTGAAATATAAAGTACCCTGAGATTTATTTATTATTTTTTTGTTTTCAAAATGCAGAATTACAATTTGTTCAGCAAAACCTCAGCTCTGGTACAGCGTACTGGTGAAACACGTATGGAGATAATGACCTGCTAAAATTTACCAGAAATTCACTGTCTGTCAAGATATTTCAATCCTATCCTAGGTGGTGGACTGATAAACATACCCAATTCCTAGTCACTTCATTGCATGGCCTTAATGTCTCTTTAGGTTAAAGGCCACCAACTGCTTCTTCCAATGCAGACAGACTTTAACAGCACCTTGTTATGTTCAACAGCGTTCTCACTTTTAAGTAACTTCCCATACAAACCACAGGTTATCTTACCTGGAGAAGTCACCGGTTTGTCATGGCCCAGCTGTCCACAGCTGTTAGAACCACATGTGTACACACTACCATCACTCAGCAGGAACATCGAGTGTTGCCCTCCACAGGCCACCTCCTTCAGTCCCCTGCCGTTAAACACATTACAGACCCTGGGCTCGAACATAGGGGTCCTCTCGACACCAACCCCCAACTGTCCGTCCTTTGCATTCCCCCAGCAAAGCATGTTGGCGAGGGGAGGGGGGATGAGCGCCAATCTGAAGAGGCAAAGAGACGGATGCCAGATGGAGGAAGACAAAAAATGTTCAGGCTTGAGAGCAGCCCCGCTTCCTCCTCTTCATGTAAACTCCAACCCTGCAAGAAAAAAATAAAGGCTTCTTAGGCATGAAAAACAGATACTAATCATAGTTCTCTCCACATGTGGACTATGGATGTTTATAATAATAAAGCAAGGATGGGTTGAGAGAGGGGTGTGTCTGTGTGTGAGAATGATGTAAGATGCATGACAGAGGAGCAGGCAGTGTGTTTAAATAAACCGTCTGTGTAATCCCTGCATAAGCAGCTCCAAGCAGTCCCGCCTTACGGTCATTCCACTTGTAACACATGCTCTTTCCTGACTGAGTTAGCTAGGGGATATTAAGAAATGGATAATGGACATGATCAGAAAATATAGACTAGACACCCAATGAATAAATGTCTCGCCCTTGTGACATCCACACCCAAAAAAAAAAAATTGTCTTCCTCACTGGCAGATAAACTTTGCACACAAAAGCATAGTTCTTGTCTTGTCTATCTAAGCTACAATAAATACCTTTCTGAATAGGTGCAGATACATATACTGCAAAAAAATATTGTTCAGTGGAAATTCTTGATTCATAAATTTAGCTGACATAAAATGACCCAACGAGCATTGATGTTAATTCTTTATTATCAACATCAGTGTTCAGTTTCAATTATTTTCTAATGTTGGTTTTTGACTTCTTTTGTTGCCTCTATTAAAGTACTTTAAATATTTTTTCCACTTAACTCAATCAAGCTTGAAATGTTGATCGAAGCCTGAGAAATACAAATATTTTTTTACATTTAAAGACACAGTAACTAATTTAGAAAACAGAAAACCATATAACAGTCTGAGTGTAATGAGTCTATAGCCCTCTGTTCCCTGATGTATTAAAAATGGGGGTTAGTAAGTCCTGGTGTCCCC
This sequence comes from Cheilinus undulatus, assembly GCF_018320785.1. Classification (NCBI taxonomy): domain Eukaryota; kingdom Metazoa; phylum Chordata; class Actinopteri; order Labriformes; family Labridae; genus Cheilinus; species Cheilinus undulatus. The sequence goes on along the minus strand of NC_054868.1, from coordinate 37,973,016 downwards.
TACATTTCCACTTGTCATTGTATATTAATGTTCTGTGTGAAGCACTCTGAATTTCCTTGCTGCTGAAATGTTCATACAAATAAACTTGCCTTGCCTTAAAAAGGACATCAAATAAAAGTTGTGTTTTGAAAGGGGTAAAATTACTGTGCCTTTGTAAAAATCTTACTAAAATGAAATCAAGACTGTGATATTACAGACTAAAGTTCATATTTAGCACCAGTAGCATGATATCTGCAAAAAATGTCGACTCATCCCACCTTCTGCTGTAAAACATTAAAGTTGAAACTCCCTCCATTTTGAAAAGACAGTGCATGTGCTGTGTTGGCCACACCCCTACAACTGTGGTATTTAAAGAGAGCTCAGGATGTCTTCTTAAAGGAACAGCAGGATTCAGATAGATTCTATAAATTATGCTTGATTTACAGGTCTCAGACTGGTGTCCCCCACAGAGGACAAAAATGAATTGCTGGGTCTTATACCAAACATATAATGCCATACAGGGCGACAACATGGCGCACTACATCCTCTTAAATGCCTGTATAATTTCAAGAAAAAAGAGATCATGATAATTACGTCGTAAAGTAGGCATTATTTAAAGTATATTATACCTACACATCAACCAAAGTGGAGTACACATTCAAGATAAACTATAACACAACAGCAAACGCAGATACAAACACTGTATATAACAAAGACAACTCTCTTACAGCTCTGATTTGCTATGCCACCCCACCTTAATTTTTAGTTCTGATAATGCAGTCTGAATCAAATGTACGTCAGCAACAGCTGGACTGTCAAACGACACCAGGATTAATATGAATCCCATTGAGCGTGCTAGGTGCTAGCTTTGTTTATGTACCTGAAAGGTTCAGCCTCATAATCTGTAAGGACATGTATTTAAGGCTACATTAGCGTTCTGGTTGTGAGAGTAAAGAGGAGTGGCCGGGGTATGCGTTGTGTCGATATGTTTAATACAGTTTGCAGTAGTTCCTTATTATCTCTCCTTATTTTGCTGACTAAATAGTTCATAAACACAACCTAAACACTCGTCTTCATGACCCATGACAGCCATTAAAGTTAACTGTAAGCTAACGTTAGCTAATTAACCTTAGCAAGCTACAGCATCGCTGACTGTCACTTTTATTGATTAAAAACATAAATCCAAAGTCAGAACAATGTATACATTGTAAGAAAAACGGCGCTGTGCTATTGCTACTTCGCCCAATATTAAATTATAGTGTTTACCTGGACAGATGCATTCTGATATTGGGCGTTTGGTGTCGGTTCAGCTGAGAAATCCAGCAGGAAGTGCTTCTGTTGACTACGTCACTGCACGTCAGACGTAGGAACGATATGATTGGAAGCGCAGGTGTTAAAAAAAATATATATGTTCAGTGCCTGCCTATAGCTCTGTGTTTTTTGTTTGTTTTTTTTCTAATTAGTGATTTCACTTACATTAAATTCTCCGAACAAAACGAATGTTTGCAGCTATGCTGAATCTAAGTGGGAACCTGATAAACTAAGCTTAATTGACTAAAATGTGCAGTTTCCTCAAGCGCATTTATAATCACGTGCAATAAATCATCATTTCAGCATTTTAGCACTTTACCTGCCATATGCACTTTAACTGTAATAGTAACTTTATTTAATATTTTCCTCTTGATTTTGTTTGGTCTCTGCTTGTTGTCTGATTTTATGTATATATTTTATTTTCATTATGTCCATGCTTGATGTACACTTGGATGGAAATTAGCCTATGGCTACAATCTGACACATGTACATGTCCATTTTCATTAATTTTTGCCGTCCCCTAAAATAAATAAAGTATTCCCATGATATTATATCATGAGTTTCATATCTAAAAAAAAGGAGGTGCCTCCAAAGATTCAAAATGAATGGATTCAAGTCCGCAGGTGCTGCTGCTGCCTTTTTTTTTTTTTTTTTTTTTTTGACAAGTTAAAGTTTCCAATGTGAACAAACAGCTGAAAATTCATAGCCCTTTTGAGGAATTAATTACTTTACAAAGCAAGAGGTAAAGTCAGCCTTTTGGTTGTTTCAACTTTTTAAAGTTTGCGTTTAAATAGCTCTGCCATGAGTATATCCAATAATGAAAAAGATAAGAAGTTAATCTTGGTTATCATCGTATTCATTTTTAATTTGATTTTATTCTTATCGTGTAATATAATATGTAATATATTCTTACGATGCAATCTAATTTTATTCATTGGTTAAATAAATAAATCAATGTTTTCAGAAAATATATGGCAATTATTACTGATCTTTAATGTGCCTGTAAAATTATTTCATTTGGTGAATAACCTCCTACACCCAACTATAGCCCCTTATACACCATCAGCTCAAGGCAGGATATTTTGATCTATTTAAGCCTCATCCACTATGTGAAATAAGAATGGTGGGTTGAGGTTTTCTGCCCTTATTCCATCATCACAATAACACATAATTCACAAAATATACTTCTTTCTAGACTTTCAAAATCTTGCTTACACTTGCCAGTTTCTCAACAGCTGCCCTCATCTAAAAAAAATAACTTGGTGAAAATCTTATTTTTGTGGGCTTCTGGTGATTTCTGACCTTGAAAAAAAAACCAATGGATTGGTCAGATTCCATGTCTGTTACAGAAATCCCATAAAGAGGATGTGTGAAAAACTCTATCTGGCGTATCAGGTTGAGAGATTTCATTTTACTGAGGTGTTGCTGAACTTTACTCTGAGAGTGCACTGTGATGTCACTGGTAGGAACAAGCTCAGACAGTCAAGCCTCATATTGAATTGCATTATTAAAAATGTGACAGAGTATGTGTCAAAATATCAAATGTAAGTCCAGCACTGGAATAATTCATTATCAAAACAAACTCTAACTGCCTGTTTACATTGGAAGCACATTATATATCTGATCTGTTTAGCTGTATGTAGGCTTTATTGTCTCAATGGATAATTAACCCTTTTAAATCTCTATGTTTAACATATCCAGGGCCAGCTGGTTGTGAAGGAAACTAAGTATTTGTAACATACATAAAGGTTTATATGGTGGCATTTACAGGAATGTAGAGCTGGTCCTTTGGATCATGTGAGAAAGGTTGAAAAGTAGAAGTTTGAGGTTTCATATTGTACTATTAGACATAAATTTATTGTGCAGGTCTTGATTTGAATCCTAATCCATCTACCGCAACTCTAAAATCTAAAAACATCATTTCTTTTTAAAATGGCTGCACACAGAACTATTCTTATGTACTGTCAGAAAGTAGGGCAACAGCACTGGGTTCAGTGCCCTGCAGTCGTAAATACCAATGGAGTCAAGCCCTCAAATTCCTTGAGTGATAAATAAATTGAATTAGCGGGATGATCCTACGGGAAGCTGATGCACTGGTAAATATGGATTATTTCATTGTACTGTCTACCGATACGTTTCGGTCCTGCCATGATGTGAGAAGACAATGAAAACACGTGTATGTAGAATTGCTATTTAAACACCAATGCTAAAAGCCTTCATTAATAAGACTTATCTGATTGGCTGCAAGAAGCCAGGAATGCTGACCAACGATTAGCTTTCCTAGCTGTCAATAAATCCTTCCTCGGCCAATCGTCTGCTCTGTATTTGTAGGCGTTGACGAGGGCGTAGATGTTCCTAGCTTTCTGATTGGTGCGGTCACATCACAGGCCTTGTTTGATAACACTGGGGACCCGCGACAGTGGGACGAGACGAGGGCGGCGGTTTCCATTGATAGATCGGCGAGTCCCCTCTGGATCTTTACTGAGGATTGAAACACGTTATTTAAGATACAAACCCTCACCATCGAAGGTAATGTTTCCTACTGTTCGGCAACACAGATATTAAGAGGATTGTCTCGGTTAGGTTACGAAACTGCGAAATCCTAGCTAATGCTAGCCAGCCAGCTAGCTAGCTAGTCCGCTAAAGGTAGCACAGATAGCATTCGCGACAGGTCAATGCTAACGACGGCTAAACGAAAAAGGCGCTAGTTAAATTATTGTTTTTGGTCACTCTTAACTAGAAGTTAACTAAACTAACCAACAATTCAAACAGAATCACATGCGCATTCCCATGTGACATTTCTGTTTACATTGTCGTGATACGTATTTGCCCTCAGCTTAGGCAGTTATTTTTTGATTGATAGGAGTTGCATCATGCGCCAAACAGATATTTTGATTTTACCTTTATAGATGTAACCCCAGAGCATGTTCACGTATCGTATTAATCATACAGGCTTCATAGTTATTGTAGGTGCTGTACTATTTATTATCAATCATCCAATAATGACAGAGGGAGTTGCATCAGCCATGTTTGTAAACACAGGATTTCATTACGTAATTTAAACACGGTAGAATTAAGCATTTGCCACAGAGTCACCAGCTGTATAAGTAAAAATATTGATTATAAGTCAGACAGAGGACGCAAATCATGGTCAGTTACTTATTCCCTATATCACTGTATTATAAATAAATAGAGCTTTTCGTATGATTTGATAAATGACTAACAGTTTTATTAATTTTATTCTTTGGGTAAAAACATACATTTCTGTCAGATACTCTATTCTTTAATTATGCTCAAGTTTGTAATTTAACCCTGCATTGTCTGCTCCACCTTTACATACTGATGATTGTTTAAAGCACCTTGTAATAACTAACAGGCTTGCATCATCCTAACCTGTTCCCTCACTTGCCTTAACGGTAAATTAGTTACACATTTAAAACAACAAGCACTGGAAAAAGCTGCAAAATAGTTGTCAAATTTTTGTTTTGAACCCATCAGAAAGGAGGCATGTTTTAATCTTCGTCAGACTTTGGATTCTCGACTAACTTTCTGTTTGTCTTCAAGGTTTGGACAGAAAATCCCTCTTCCTTGGCAACCAGGGGTTCTCCAGTGTTTGTGCCGTCAGGGGGATGTCAGCAGTCTGTCTTGCGCGCCTGGCAAGGTGCAGCGGTCCTTATGTTGGTCGCAGTGGTCTTTTACCGATCGCTATTCTCCCACACCCATCCAAGCAGGACAGCCAACTCCAGGTTAAAGTCATTTGGAGACAACTTTACAGCCCCTCTGGGAAACTGAACAGCAACACACGCTTTGATGCAGACAGCAGTGGCCGCCCTACTACTTGGGACTCATTTGGCATCTGGGACAATCGCATTGATGAGCCCATCCTGCTGCCATCCAGCATTCGCTATGGCAAACTGATTCCCAAAGTCAGTTTATCAAAAGTAGGATGTGCTTCACTTATTGGTCAACGCAAGGAGAATGAAGACCGCTTTCAGGTCTCCCAAATAACAGACAGTATCCTTTACTTCGCTGTGTTTGATGGACATGGAGGACCGGAAGCAGCAGACTTTTGTGAAAAGTACATGGAAAAATTCATCATGTAAGGAGACATTACACAAGCTGTAACTGCAACATGCACGGTTTAAATATTTTAACCAAAAACTACTGCCATTTTTAATGTCTGTAAATATCAAACAACTGGAAAAAGTTCTTGCTTTGAAGCTGATATACTTAATGAATTCTCTTGGTGGTTGTTTCAGGGACCTTCTGCCAGAAGAGTCCAACCTAGAGTTGCTTTTAACTAGAGCCTTCCTCGAAGTGGACAAAGCTTTTGCAAAGCACTTACATTTCACCCCAAATGGTAGGTTCTCTTATGTTACATGTGCTTAGATATATTCTGTATACAAACACACACATTTATATTTTTGCTTTTCTCTTAAAACCTCATCTACCCATTCTACTTAGGCTTTGAAGCCTTGGATTTCCCAACTGACATGACCCGAGCACTCTTTGGTAGAGGTCGGTCATTTAACCAGAGTTACTGAATAACTGCTGAACAGTTGACAGCTACAAGTAGAGCAAACGCTTGTGCCTTACTTCCCCAAATACTGCATCTACACGTACAGATTGGTGACAAATTAAAGGAAACAAACCTGAGTGCATGTTTGGGTAAACATTACTAAGGTAAATCTATCCCTACAGAACTATATAAATATATATATAAAATATACTTTGATCATTGTGTAAATGGTGCACACATTTACACATCTGTGTTAGACTTTAGAGTGCCTGTAAGACCACACTCTCCATCAGTAAGGAAAGTTAAGAAATTATTCAAGTAGAGATCCAGGGATTTGTTTAATTTATTCAAAGAAGTTTTTTTGGAATTGACTCTGTTTTCTTCCTTTAGTTTGTTGCCTACCAGCTGATATTTTGTCACTCTGCAGTTTAGATATTTGAGCACTGGTGTTAAATATAACATAAAGCATCCCTTAAACATTTTAATGCAGTATACGTAAATCATGATGATGACCATCTTTAAACATTTCAAGTTAGCCTGGCTTTGATTAAGTAGACTAAGGATTATCTGTTACTCTGAAAGCTTGTGTAAATTTAATGTGACCATCTTTGGTCACGCTGTGTGAAATGTCCCAATATGCCTGTGTGTGTGTGTGCATGTTATCTACGGCAGCTGCTGACCCAGCTAAGAGCTGGAGGCCCTTGACACCAGTGTGGATGGCAGGAGACTAAATTTTGAAGGAGAGTCCAGCGGGTCCTAAATCCTGGACTACTGGAAGGTTCCTTATCTTTCTCTAACTCCTCTCTCTCTCTTTTTCTCTTCTTTCCTCTTTCCAAGTGTTTGCAAAACTTCTTGTATGACAGTGCTTTAAGTTGACAAGTTGAATGAGATGTATGTTGTCAGTGACTCATTTAATCCATGAGATGTAAGACATTTTCAGTTATAATCTTAAGAAGAATGCTCGTTCTGTAAAACTGGCACTTGCAGTATGTTTGCTGTTTTAAACCAAAAGTCAACATCCCTGGGGAACATTACAAGTAGTGTCAGTCACAGAGCAGTGATTGTTCAGTAAGAGAGGTTGCTCAAGGCGATATTCTGTCTTCTCTTAAAACCAGTAAACAGTTACCATGGCTGAATAAACAAAGAAAAGATTGAGTGCAGCAATGATCAGAAACACTTTAATATGCTGCTCAGATTAAAGGAAACAAAATAAAACGTCACTGAATATTTCATTTATTTATTATTTTATTTAGTTATTTATTTTATTTAATAAAACAAAAAACAATTCATATTCAACAGAAAAATTCTTCCACTTTGAATGAAAAGGAGCAGAATGAATATTAAGTCATCATCATAAAAATGTAGATTTAAAACCACTTCTTTTGTCACCTGATTTATTATATCAGAGAGGTAATAAAACAAACATACAGTGCTTAAAAAAATTTATTAGACCACCTGTCATATTTGTCTCAGAGACCATCCAGCATCATGAAGTGCTTTAATCCAGACTTTCATTTTCAGTGAGCTCTCCACGTTTTACCATTTTGAACAGAAATGAGGGATTTCAAACTGAATTGACCTTTTTATACCCAAATTTGAGCCGGCTCGCTGGGCTTCTCTGAGAAGTCAGAAATTAATCAAGCATAACATTCAACCACTAAAACGAATTTTTCTGTTCAGGAATGCAAGTAAATAACTATAATTTGACATACTAATCAAGAAATAATCATTTGCTTTAATATATATATATTTTTTTTTTCAGTTTTTTTGTAAATCAGTAAATTTGAAAATTCATGGATAACAATAATAATTATATTTTAGCATTAAAAATATCATTTGGGTTAAAGAGCTTCTAAATATTGGTGTATTAACCATTGCAGAAACATAAAAAATGATTTTGGTAATTACCAATGCTGTTAATTTAGGGCAGCTGTGGCATAAACCTTACTTTTGGTGGTGGTCTAATAAATTTGTTAAGTACTGTACATATATCAGAAAATGCATCTGTTTTTAAGTTTTGAAGATTTTTTTCCCCCAACTAAATTTCTAGCCCCAAGTCAAAAAATGTATGTATTGTTAAATATCCTCTGTGATTGGTTCACTCAGTACCTCTGACTGAACCTAAGGAAGACACTGTGCTTTATTCTAGCATGTAGCAGCAGCTAACAGCTACAGCCTCTTGGTTTCACATGAAGTTAATAATTTATATTCTCAAAATTCATTTTGAATTGCATACTGTGCTCATTTATAAAAAAGTGATTATTGTTTAACTAAAAGTACGTCCAACTCAAACATCTCACTGTTGTTTCAAGTACGTGAAGAAGCCAGAAACGGCTCAAAACAATGGCATTGGTGCTGTATGCCAACAAGCACATTGGTGATGTAATCGTTGGCCAACACGGATGCCAAACCACAAACACAGATGCAACGTTTGCTTCGAAAAGTTACAGCATGTAGGCTTTGGCATAGGATCTACTTAGGTTGAACGCACAAGTATGAATCGGGCTTTAGACATAACCCTGCTGTCAAAATGCTCTGAACCTTTACTCTGTGCTGCAACAGTTCAACCTGCATGTGTGATTGCTCCTCTGTTGTTTATAATCTCTAGCTTGTCGTAAATCCACTTTAAGACTCCCCTCCCCCCTTTGTGTTTATGTTTCAGTGTGTGGATGTGAGAATGTGAGGCCCACCTTGTGGTCGTAAACAAAGTGAACAGTGATTTTTTGTGTGGACCTTTTTAAACAGCATGTTCTATCTCTGATGTTATGTTTAATGTCTCTGTAGCACCCGCAGTGAACGCAGGAACCACTGCCACTGTGGCCCTGTTGAGGGACGGCATTGAACTGGTGGTGGCCAGTGTAGGCGACAGCCGTGCCATGCTGTGCCGCAAGGGCAAGGCACTTAAACTCACTGTTGACCACACTCCAGAGAGGAAGGATGAGAAGGAAAGGTATGGGTATTGATTGATTGCATTTTATTCGAAACTTTATATTCAGTATAAAGTATGATCAGCTTTTTTATGAATCAAATAGCTTCAAAACAAGGGTGTTCTTCATGCTGATTGAGTTGTTTTTGCAGTAATGCAATGATATTGCCTCTGTTTTATGTTAAACACACTATGACATCTGAGGTATTTCTTTTGTGCCTTTTTGCTTCTTCACTTGACTCCAGGGTAAAGAGAAGTGGGGGTTTTATCACATGGAACAGTCTGGGACAACCAAACGTAAACGGGAGGTTGGCCATGACACGCAGCATTGGAGACTTTGACCTGAAGAATATGGGAGTCATCGCCGAGCCTGAGACCAAGAGAATATCAGTACGTTTATGAAACTGGAGTTAAACTAAGAATAATATTCTAGATTCTAGATCCACAGACTTATCTGCTAAATAACATGTGCAATTGCCTCCCTTAGTCTGTGGAATGTATCAAAAAGACACTTTTAATATGTACTCTCATAGATGACCTTTTTTTACTTTCTGCTTTTGCAAAAACACCAGAGGTTATGTTGATTTGATCATTTATAAACTGCTGTTGCAAATATACACTAGTCTTTTCACTAGGCTTTGAAATTCCAACTAACATTAAATGTCCTTAAATGTTTTTCTTCAGTTACATCATGTCCATGATTCGTTCCTGGCACTGACGACTGATGGCATCAACTTCATTATGAACAGCCAGGAGATTTGTAATGTCATCAGCCAGTGTCCTGACCCAAAAGAGGCAGCACAAAGAATATCTGACCAGGTAAAGTGTTATTACATTATTTTTAATAATCTCTTGATTTTCATGGGTGCTAATGTTGGTTAAGGTGTGTCCCATGGATGTGGGCAGACTGGTTTCAAGTCCAGCCTGTGGCTCCTTTCCCCTATGTCAGGGGTGTCCAAACTTTTTCCACTGAGGGCCACATACAGAAATATGTAAAGACATTGGGGCCCCTTTAATATCAACAAGACAAGGTACACAACATTGATTAAATCAGAGGCAGAATGAAGGAGGAGCTGGGGTGGAGAAAGGTTGCAAGAGCAGCTTGCAAAGAGAGCAGTAGAGCTTGGTCAGGAAAGAGCCGTTTGAATAAGGCAGCATGGCCAACAGCGTGCTGAGAGTGAATCAGCTGGCTGTCAGCTAATGAAGGCTTGCACTATAACAGATGGCTGGGATATTATTGGTACTGCTATTTGCTGCCGAAATTCTTCAGGGAGTTTGAAAACAAGATATTATTATTTTGATTGCCAATTTTTTTGTACAGTACTCTTAGTTTGGTAGCAAAAAAAACATAAATTACCTAGTTAGAAAGTGACATGACCAATCAGCGCACAGGGCAGCGATTTCAGGCGCGGCGGAGTCATGACGTAAGCAAGCAGCGACAAAAGGCCGGTTCAATTCTGGTGGAAGACATTATCGTGGATGCCGCTAAAGCGCCAGTTTTATCAGAACTTGACGACATTTCTTTGTTAAAAGAACAAAGAACAGCAATGAATTGTTTTCTTTTCAAAAATGACAAAAGTCGTGTACTGACATGTCTACAGTCGCCATGGTTTGCGTTATGCAGCTCTGTATGGAGTTTACTCCTTCGGTAGGGGTGCAGCTCAGTAGCGGCTACGTCACGTGTTCTGTTACTCCGATTGGCCCGTAAAGATATGACAGAAAGTTTATCCAATCACCCTCAGAGTTTTTATTTTTTCCAAAGGCTCTGCCCTTTCCCAAATGCTGTATATGAGTGGTTTTCCAGATGGTTGTGTGAAACAAATTCAACTGGCGTGCCAGGTTATTGTATTATTATGATTTTTTATTTATTTATTTTTTCTTAACTAATATCCTATTGAAGCTTAAAAATCTGCTGTAATGTCAGCTCTGATCTTGTGGATTAATTGTTGTTTTCTCCTCTCTTAGGCTCTTCAGTATGGCTCAGAGGACAACAGCACCATTATTGTGGTACCCTTTGGGGCTTGGGGAAAACACCAAAGTTCGGACGCAAGTTTCTCCTTCAGTAGAAGTTTTGTGTCTAGTGGTCGCTGGGCTTAATCAGCAGGACGTTGGAGGGAAAAGTGCGGGTCTATCGGCCTGTTTTAAGTGTGCAATACAATCGAATAGTGGTGCCCTTGTGAAAAATTTGTAAAGAACAATTTTCCCAGACATTGATACCTAAGGACTCTAATATTTTATTGAGAGTAGCATGATATTTATTAGCCTCTGGGGACTAAGGGGCTGTGAATTCATGATGTGCACTAAATGAAAAACGTCCTCTTTATACACGTTTTATCTGACAGAACGTCTCAGGCGTTATAGGTGTTTAAAATAGAGACATGTTTGAATGGCAGAAAGGAATTAACAATGACATGCATACAGTTGCTGTGCAAAATACAGTGCAACATGACCTATGTAAGCTAAAAGCTCAAGAGTGTCCCTGACTTTCTGCCATTGAGACATCTATCCAGCTGTTTAAAATTCCCAAGTTTTCTTGTATAACTGAACTTGGAGAAGTTGCATTTTTTACCACTTGCGTAAAGCCAGCAGCCTCTAATTGGTTATGGACCATTTTTCAGTTTTAACAGCTGAATTACAAGCATTGAAAAATTGGAGTTCTTTATAACTGTCTGTGGTGGAGGTTTCACTAGCTAGAAGAGACTTGCTGCTCAAGTGTCACTGAGTTGATGCCCAGTTGCACAATTGTTAAGGAAGAAAAGAGCAAAACCCTGAATGTTCTGTGTCTCGTAAAGGTGTGAATGGAGTTGCTAGATGCAGTTTTAGTGTCTGAGTTAAAGATTTGTTTATAAGATATTCATGTTTGTTGCAGTTCAAAGATTGCTCTTGTTTAAGTATTGATATCTGTATTTAGTTGAGACAGGTATTGTAAGGGCACTGAAAGGTGCTCAGGGTACAGAAGTGTACAGTTTATTTTTTGTAAATAAGTCTATTTATGTATATCTGGAAACTCTCCGTTGCATATACTGAATAACATGGTTAAAGAGAATCTCATCAGGATTTCTTACATGCAGGAACTGAAGTGCTTGTATTTTGTTGTATGTATGCTTCATTATTTTGCTGTAACTTGGTTGCACTCAGTAATTTCTGATTTAAAACCATTTCAGTGTTTTCTCAGAAATAGCATAACACACTTAATGCAACACTAAAAAAACTGTATGGCCTCGAGCCATGTTTGACAATGTGAATGTTTGCTTGAATGCCCTCCAGGAATATAATCTGTCTCAGAACGGTAACGGAGTAATTCAGCTGCACTGTTGTTTTAGACTGGCCTCATGTCACTGGGCTAGTTTCCTGTGTAAGGCAGATGTAAACTATTTGCTTGACAGTACTGCTGTTGTTGGTCTTTGGTTTGCGGTTTTTGAAGGCAGATAAATGCATTACTGTATATTTATCAGCACTTATCTGTTGTGTAGGCATCCATTGTACAAATTTGTAAAAACATTTTTTCCCCATTCTCGTGAGGGATGGCATCCTGGTTTATAATTAAAACGTCCTCCTCACAAGCCTACTCAATTATTCTAACAATCACAGCCTTTTTGTTTTTTATTTACTGTATTTGTTTCATTGCCTCTTCAACATTATCCAAGCTGTGGACCTGGATCTGGGACCTAAATGTTAATGTTTTAACAGCAGCCTAAGAGTACTGTGTTGAATGGCTTGTGACACCTCAATAAAAGAAAAAATACAATGTCAGTATTTTGTGTTTTTATGTGACAGTTTGTGAAACAGAAATTCAAAGTTTCACAGCACCAAAATGCAAATGTTGAAGTCATTGGATGTTAGGTTAAGAATACACCAGCATTTTTTAAGAGTAGTGACTTCATTGTCACACATTATGCTTACAAATGGACAAAACCAACCATAGACTTTGCTATAACCACAGGATAATAATCAAGGGAGTTCATGCTCTTTTTAGTGATATGATTCATTTGGCTGAGCTCACCAAGAAGGGCAGGTTTTTGGTTCTCAAACAGCAAATTGAAAGGTCTTGTGCGCGTGCTACTGCGAGCATGGGGAATCTGCACGAGAGCACTGCTGGAACTTCATTAAAGAGACGGAGGATTTTGAGGAGACGCTGGAAGTACAAGCCTAGCTTACGTAGCCTATATCCAAGTTACGGAATGTTAGAGACAAAACCATGCCAAAAGGTTTTGTTTTTTTAATTTGAAAAAAAACTTAATCGAAAAAAAATACATTTGAAACTAAAAGTTTATGGTTTGATCCTGAATTTGAAAAAATAAATACACTGAACTGAAACTAAAAATAAGGTGGTGTTATTTTTCAGTCCAGGTTTTATGTTTTCAGATTAAAATCTTTTTGTTTCACATTCAAATCTTTTTTTGGGTTCAGATTTTTTTTCACTTACAGATCATATTTTTTCCAGGTTCAAACTTTTGGCCCTGTTATGGTGTGGGGGGCATGGGCTCGACAGAAAAGGGTGTAGAGTTGTGAGTGACAGCATAGCAAAGAAAGCTCAGAGCCTTCCCCAATTATGTTGACATCAGGAAACATGGGTACTTTGAGATATATAACACAACACTTCCTATACAATTCATCTATTAGAACATTTAAATTGTCAGATTGTTACGTTTATCACCCATACTTGAAGAAACAATTTTCCCACTTCCGTATTGGACTGTGAATGCAGCGCAGCAAGGCTGCCCGTTGAGCCCACTACTGTTTATTTTAGTGACTGAGCCCCTATCAATAAAACTGAAGACTACACAGTCCATTCATGCTAGCAGGAGTGAGTCAATATACAAGGTTTCTTGATATGCTGATGATCTTTTGATTTATTTATCAGACCCATTATCTTGTACAGCTGAGGGTTTGAAGATCCTGGGTGACTTCAGCCATTTTTCAGGCTGTAAGATGAACTATTCAAAAAGCATGATTCCCTTTTAATGCCAAGACAAAACAGATTCAGGACGCAGACGAGCCATTTTGTCTGTCAGATTCAGGGTTTAGATATCTGGGAGTCAGTATCAGCCCTTCTTTCTCTGGTTGGTTTGAAGCTAAATTCACACCTTTGCTTGAGAAACTAGAATTCACAAGCTAATTTTATGGTTTGGCAGCAAATTTACAGAAAATAGTTTATTGGCTTCAACATCCAGATTGGTGCAGGGCAGAAGCAAACCTTTGCAAACCGCCATCACTCCGTGTGTTGATCACTCCAAAACTCCCTTTCTCTCATCACATTTCCCTCCAGTCCTGTAGTTAGTTCTTCATGAAGAATCTGGATGCAGTTTAGACGAGCATTGAACCTACCTGACCTTTCTCTGTTAAGCCCAGTATGCAACAATCATCTTTTTCCAGCTGCCAAATGAGACATCACACTTAAACAATGGGACAATATGGGACTAAGGACTTAAGAGGATTTTTTGGATCATGTTTTCTCCCATGTCACAGACTTAGCCAACGTCTTTGCTATTTTTTTTCTGGTATCTCCAGATCAGCCATTTCATTCAAACTCATAATTCATCATTTGCTCATTTACCTAGAAGTTCCAGCTTAGAAGTCATCCTACAGATGACTTTAACCCCAAAAGATCAGATTTCTAAATCTATAATTCAATGATGTCGTTGTACTGCGTTTCAGCAGACACCATTAAAATGAAATGGGAGGAAGAACTATGGACTGGCATTCCTGAACTTACATGGGACAGAGCTTTGAGTGGATGAATAAAACGTCTAAATCTGATTCGGTTCAAAGTTCTTCATGGCGTTCATTATACTCAGGTAATGGTGGCCATTTTAATCCTTCACCTCAGACAGGAAATGGGTCATTTCTCTATTATTCTTACTGTTTTAAACCTATCATGCTCTGATTTTCACCTGAACTCATTAATATCTGTCCTAATATTGACATGACTCATTAACAGATGAGTGGCCATGTTGGCCATTTTGGTCCTTCGCCATGACACAGGAAGTGGGTGTAACTTTTCATATGAAACACCTGATTGCCTTCTAATTTCACCTGTATGATCAGGGTCTGCCTCTCTACAAACTTCAATGTTAATTTCATGATTTTGCTGCAGCACCTCCTACTGCAAGATGCAAATACACCTCAAAAATAACAAATCCAATCCTTTTTCAATTTTACATGATAGACAATCCTTCCCTAATCACCTCAACATATCAACATCCACCTCGGACATACTGCCACCTACTGTTGAGGGGCAGTAGTACCTCATGTACAAAATGCACCTTGCTGATATTTTTTTATGTAAGGATGCTCAAAGGAGGATCTTCGTTGTCTCTCTGCAGTGCTGCAGCTCACTGCAAGAGTTTACCTAAACCTCACTATAACAACACAGGGGCGGATGGCCCACACCCTGACATGCGCCAGGGTGCGAGGGCCCTTCAGTGCTGCTTGCAGCCCTGGTGTTTTGTTAATATTGTCAATGATCTATGTTGTCATTTATTTATCTACTTATTTCAATTATTTATTTATGGATTTGTGGGCGTGGGGTTTGTTGGGGTGGGAGGGGCTTATAGCTATATAACCACTCTTCAATATTACAAAGGTAACAATGTTGAAAATTGTATGCCAATGGAACCATGGCAAACTGTGGCACTTCATGTGACATTGTAATCACTATGTCTAAAAAATCTATAAAAATCTATGGAAAAAATACTTACTGTGAAATATGTGAATCATTCTTTAGAGTTTGATTGGAACAGCAGTTAATTCTACATTTGAGAAACTTTAAATGAATATTTTTCCTGATGTGTTCATGCACCGTAGGTTACCTGTAAGTAACATTCTAAGTAGGGTAAGATAATCCTACAGTACCATACTACACACCCTAAAGGTCCTATCAGTAAGGGACATTACAGCTGTTAATAGTAGAGAATATGGAGGTGGTCTGCAGGTTGACATGTCTCCTAAACTGAGAGCAGATTCTGATGGAGTGATAAATCACTGGACAGGAGTGAAACTGGCACAGAGGGGGGTGGAGCAGATAAAACAGACCTGAGGCTGACTGGGCTGCAGGCTTACTCCATGTGAACCCAGGTTTCAGGGCTAGAAGTAGGTTTTCATCAGTTCAATGGAACATAGGTTTGGCATGACATGACTAATAATAATGCATGAAACTGGGTAGGGCTAGACCTGCAAGCTTTCTGGGTCTCTGAAGAGACTCCTTTGAGTTTGACGTGGTCCATCATTGCAAATGAACGATAATACACTTCTGTCCAGAGATTTGAACCATTCCTTTTTGATTAGAGGGGGATGGTCTGGAAATAATAAGTATATTCAGGCAGCACTGTGGCCAGTGGTCCAATTCTAACTGGCCTGCAGAAAGTTCAAGAAATAAAATGAAATGCAGCCACATTATAATGTGAAGCTTGTGCTGTATTGTACTATTGTACGCTTAGTTTAGACAGGAGAAGCACAATATGCTGCTATTTATCCCACAAATTCATTTTAGCTGATGGACTGATATCAATATAGATCAAACATAGCTCTGACCTGAAACACCAAAAGGACTGTGGCAGCAAATATCAGCATGAATGGCACTCATTTGCTGAATCATCTGCTCCATCTCCAGCTCCACTTTACAAATTATATTCAGTCACCCACACTTCCAAAAAGTTTGTCAGCTTCCTGCAGTCTGCTCTTACTTAGTGTCTGAATGTTAAGATGAGTCACCAGCATCTCCCCTCTCTGCTCTCATCCTGACTAGAGCCAGATCCAGGAGCAGACAGGACCATTTTATGTTGTGGTTAATAATGGAAAGCTCTAATGTAGGCCATTTTTAAGTAAGGAAACTTTGCTCTTTATAGAGAACAGCGGCCCTGAAAGGGGTCTTTTGTTTGTGAAGTACTGTAGGGTTGGTCACAACTACATGCCTCCAGGAGCGCTCGGTAGCTTCAGAGTTGAAATACCAGGTGAACCTCTCCCTCTGCTGCATCAGTAACCTGGTGGACTTGTTGGATCCCAGATGACCAGCACTTTCCAGAACATCCAAAACCTGGAAACAAGAATCCCAAATGTGCACTCTACCCCCAGCAGAACCTAAGAGACATGAATTAAATATTCATACATATAAAATATATGCATGGGGTATCCTGCTGTGTGATTCTGGGAGCCACAATGGCAAGAACAGCATCAAACTGTTCCTGGGACAGCCTGAAGAAGTTACTGAACAAATGCAGCCAGCTCCTGGCGCTGGTGCAACAGTGTTCTCATCAAACAGGAAGAGACTCTCTTCTGGCTCCACCTCTGACAAAACCGCTAATGGAGAACTTCAGAGAAAAGAATAAAAGAGAACATATGAAGTCTGAAGAGGTGCAAACACTGTATGGTAACTGTGTTAGTCAAAGAAGCTCTAGATTTGAAGGTCAGGCACCTTAGCTAAGTATAGACCTATTTCTAAACTGTTTAGCTGCAAAGATCCATGGGAAAGTCAGGGTTCAGCAGCTCTGACTGTCTGAAATGAACACTGCATTAGAGTCAGGATTTAGACTCCAGCTCAGCACAGTGGTTAAAGTGCCTAAAGATCTACAGTTAGCTGCAGACAGAGCTCTTTTGTCTCAGTTTCTTTTATTACATCTTAGTGCTGCTTCCAAACAGCTGTAAATAGTATTTCTATTTTTTTATTTGTAGGTTACATTTCTATATTTCCTGTTTTGTATTTATTCATTGTACTAATTAAATGCTCTTTTTACTCTCATGTGCTTTGTTTGCTCCACTCTTGCTGCTGTAAATTTGGAATTCCCCTTGCGGGACTAATAAAGGGATATCCTATCTTATCTTATCTTATCTTATGTGCTCTTCCTTCGCTAGCTAAGGCTTGGATCAGCGCTAGTTGTTCTGCTATAGGCTCAGGCCGGACACACACTAAACGTTTTTCAAATCTGAAATGATTTTAAAAACAAGGGAAAGCACAGACATCCGGACAATTTCAAACGATTTTTCCTCTTTAATCTTCTGAACGCACACAGCCAGATTGTCAGATCACTGGAGACCACACACCTGCCGACCTGCCAGCGAGCTCAGTGATCACGTGACTTCAGGAAAAAATACAAACACGGATGTCTGTTGATGCCCTCTTGCTGTCGCTCCACGACAAAATGCCTTGGCATGCCTTACAGGTGCAACAAAAATCCTAAAACAAGGGAAAGACTGAGGATGCAATCCTGGCTGAATGAAGCTACTGTTGTGTTTACGGTTGTGAGCGATGAAAGTACCGTTGACGCAGGTGACGCTGCTCTGGCTGCTCACTCTCATTGGTTGTTGTGGGTGCTCTGTCAGAAGCACTGCGATTTACACTCATAAATATCAAACGTGTTTGATATTTAGCCTATGAGTCTCTGTCTGGGAGGCTCCAACGCGATTTGGAGCAGTAAAACAATCGTGCTGACACCAAACACACACGACGATTATTCTGAAAAATAGTGGTTTGTGACTAGGCTGTTGTTATATGTTTTTTTTTTTTTTTTAAAACTAAATGTATTCTATTTTCCAGTTATTGAACTAGACCATCATTATCTTTTTTTTTTTAATCCAAACCCGCCACCCCACCGTCATCGGAGGACAAATAGTTTTATTCTCGTGAAAAATTACAATACAGAGCTTTTAAAAACTTCTTTTATTCTATTTTGTAAATTGTTAAACTACACAATTAGTGTGTTTTTTTCATCCAAACCAGCCACCTCCTTCCTCATCGGAGGACAAACAACTTTATTTTTGTGAAAAAAGCAAATCAAATATGTTGTTTTTTTAATTTTTAAAACTAAATTATTGTTATCTAATTATTGAACTAGACAATCATTATCTTTTATAATCTAACCCCGCCATCACCACCCCTCATCGGAGGACAAATAACTTAATTTTAGTGAAAAAATCTAATAATATACGTTTTTAAAATTTTTAAAATTACTTTAATTCTATTTTTTAATATTTAAAACTACTTTTATTTATATTATTTTTAAATTGTTTGACTTCACAGTTTCTCTTTTTTGTTATCTAAACCTGCCACCTCCCCTCATCGGAGGACAAATAACTTTCTTTATTCTGGTGAAAAAATCTAATAATATATGTTTTTTTTAATTATTATTTTCAAACTACTTTTATTCTATTTTCTAATAATGAAATAGACAATCATTATCTTTTATAATCTAACCCCACCACCACCACCACCACCACCCCCTCATCGGAGGACAAATAACTTTATTTTAATGAAAAAATCTAACAATATATGTTTTTTTAATTTTTAAAACTACTATTATTCTATTTTTTAATAATGAAATTAGACAGTCATTATCTTTTATAATCTAAACCCGCCACCACCACCCCTCATCAGAGGACAAATTACTTCATTTCAGTGAAAAAAAATGCATGTATATATGTGTTTTCATTTTTTTAAACTATTTTTATTCTATTTTTTAATTATTAAACTAGACAATCATTATCCATTATAATCTTAACCTGCCACTACAACCCTCATTAGAGGACAAACGACTTTATTTTAGAGAAAAAAAAATACACGAATATACATGTTTTTTATATTTTTAAAACTACATTTAATCTAAAAATATTTACTTTTTGACACTTTTAAGACTACTTTTATTCTATTTTTTAAACTAGACAATCATTATCTTTTTTATTCCAAAAGATAATGAGAATCCTGTCCCCACCTCTGCCTTTCCCTCTGCTTCTGTATCACCCTTGCCTCTCTTCCCCTCTTCTGCTGTAACACCCTCTCTGCTCTCTCTTTGCTTCTGCTCCTGTCTCTCCTCCTACACCCAACTCACTATATCTTCCTGTAATATTTTATCCATATGCTCCACTGTCCAGTGCCACGTCATTTTTTTTTCTGCCGTTGCTCCCTCTTCTTTTCATCCATCAGTATCAACTTAGTGGTCTCCCACTCTGTCTGCTTCTTGCTCTCCCTCTCCATCTGCTCCTCTGTCTCCACCTCTATCCGTCTCCCCATTTCCTGTCTCACCTTCAACCACTCTTACAGCTCATCCCACTTCTTCATCCACTCACTTATTTCCTGTCCCTTTCTTTCCCTCTCCTCTGTCTTCTGAACAAAGTCTACTCCCTCTTCATTTTTCTTCCAAAGTCCCTTCTTCTTCCTGATCTTTTCTTCTAAACCTTCCTGTTTCCTTAGAAGCTTGTCCCACCTCCCCTCGGTCTTGGTCACAGCTTTCATGATGTTGTCTCTGCTGTGTTCCATGTACCAGAGCTTCAGTGCCCTGTCTCCCTCTCTCCTGTCCTCCTCGCTCCTCCTTCCTACTCGTCTCCATACTTACCTGTCTCTCCATCTCCTCTCTCCTGCTCCTTCTAGCTGTCATCCTCCCTCCTTCTATTTCTCTCTCTGTCTCTCTCTCAGCTTCAGTCACTCTTTCTATCAAGAGTCCTCAGCTTCACTCTCTCCTCCGTTGGTGTTCTCCGTCCTGTAGTGCCGACTCTGTTCAGTAGTTGATTTCTCTCTCTTTATTGTTCTGAAAGATAATTTCCCAATGATGTATCAGTAAAACTGCAAAACTATTTAAACAAAAACATGTTTTCATAACATATTTGCAATCATTAGTTGAACATGGCTTACGGTTCAAGAAGGAACATTTCAGAGACAAGAGTTCAGAGGACATTTTCAATGAAGCTATATTGAATAAAGCATGAAGGATATCAAAGAAATTAATAATATAACAATATTACTTATCCTATCAAACAAAAAACGCAAAGACCCATATGATCACAACGTACACCTTCACTACAGTGAAACATTAAAACAAAATCAAAGTACAGTAAAGAGAAAAGAGAGCAGCATGTTAACTTCATGCTATAGGACAGGGGTGTCAAACGTCATCATAGCAGGGGCGGGATTTTAAATTTAGGTCTGACCTGAGAGCCTAACAGGGATCTAATTTAACCATAAACCATCAACCTCTTTTCCACAAGTATTTAATTATGGGGAAAATTATGATGAATGCTTTTGAGATTTAAGGAGTCACAATAAATCATAAGGCTAAAGATCTGCGATAAAATGCAAATGCATTAGTTCAAATGGTCAAAACAAGCAATAACAAGCCAAACCAATGTTTTCAATAGGTCAAAGAAGTCTAAATAGGAGATAAAATTCAAAATACTGAGTTTAAGAGGTCAAAATATAAGATTTAATTCAAATCCTGAGTTCAAAAGGTCAAAATATGAGATAAAGTCAAAATCATGAGGCTTAAAGGTCAAAATCTGAGAAAAAATCAAAATCATGAGATATAAATGTCAAAATATGAGATAAACGCCCATATTGTACGTTTAAAAGGTCAAAATATGAGATTAAAGTAAAAATAATGAGTTAAATAGGTCAAAATATGAAATAAAATTCGAAATCATGAGTTCAAAAGGTCCAAAACATGTCACCAAATTCAATACTGTGAGATTCAAAGGTCAACATATGTTCAAATTCAAAATCATGAGATGAAAAGCTCAACATATGAGATGAAAGTCAAACTCGTCAAACTCGAGTTAAAAAGGTCATAATATGAGATAAACGTCCATATTGTAGGTTTAAAGGTCAACAAATGAGGGGAAATGTCAAAAAATAAGATCAAATTCAAAATCTTGAGTTAAAAAGGTCAAAATATAAGATGAAGTCAAAATGATGAGTTTAAAAGGTGAAAATATTACATTTAATTCAAAATCATGAGTTCAAAAGGTCAAATATGAGATAAAGTCAAAATCATGAGGTATAAGGTCAAACTATGATATAAGCGTCCAAACTGTAAGTTTAAAAGGTTAAAATATGAGATAAAACATTGAAATCATAAGTAAAAAATATTCAAAATATGGGATAAAATCTAAATCATGTGTTCAAAAGATCGAAATATGAGATCAAATTCAAAATCACAAGATAAAAAGCTCAACATATGAGATAAGAGTCAAACTCTTGAGTTAAAAAGGTCAAAATATGCAAAGAAAGTCAAAGTCATGAGTTTAATATTTATTAAATTCTCACTTCTTTATCTGATAAAGTAAATTAACTTAAGGAAACAGGAATTAAAATCAAATTATGACTTGTTGATAAATATTCCAAGAAGTTACAAATATGAGACAATAAATAAGTTATTAATAAACGTTGTTTCAGAACCAATTATCATAATTAGAAGTATAATTTTCCTGTTTATATTTATTTATTCATGTCACTGTTTCAAACCTGTTTTGTTATTTAAATGTATGTTTTAATATTTTTCCTCCCTGTAGTCCCAAGTTAGATGACTAAGAAAAATGTGGCCAATTTCACTGTGTAAGTGTTCAGTCAAAGACAGCCCTGATGACTTCTTTTAAAAAATAGTAATAATTTTAAGCCACTTCAGACCACACTCTCCATTATAAGAGTTACATTAATCTGAAATTAATTCATGATGAGCACGCACAACGAAGTCAAAGGTATATTTCTTATGTAGTTTTAGGATTTGATTGATCCACTTTTCCTGCGCTTTTAATTTATGAATGTAGGAACAGTGCACACTGGTTCTAATTTAGTGGGTGCAGATGGCATTCAATTCAGCTCACTTCTTTGTATGTGTAGCTGACGCTGTCAGAGTTGAAGTTGCCATGACGACATGAAAGGTTGGAACACCTAATTTTAATTTTTATGATTGCCAGGTTGTTTTGTGTTTATTTGCAATCATAAATGTCTGGTTGTATAATGTTTGTCACATTATTAGTTATATTATTATTCAATTTATTAGTTTGTCTGTAATGTTCGTTCTGTAATGTTCTACAATTTTTTTTTTTTTTTTTTAAATAAAATAAACATTCATTTACAAACATTTGGCATTAGAAAAGGTTGACATCAACATCAACAACAAGGCACAGTTGAAAATGTAGTGACAGAAGAATACATGAAAATAAAACAAGAAAATAATTAGAATGAATAAAATAAATAGAAAGACCAAAACAAATAAATAATAATAAATTATAGAAAATTATACGCAATATACTGTATATATTGCAATTATACTGTTTATCCTTTCAAGAAGAAAATGAGAAAATGTTGTACATAATGTTTAGTTTGTTATTTGAAGTTTAATCTGGTATTGTGACACTGTAAGAGCATTTTAATTCCTAATTTTACTTTGAAAATACGGTGCTTTATTTTAAAGTCGCTCAGTAAGTATCATTGAGCTGCTCTCACGTGAAAGCCACTTGTGTCTGTCTGTGCTTGGAAGGAATGATAATATTTATTTTATTGTTCATGAGTTGTTAAATGTTATTTTAATGACGTATGTCGGACTTCATATGATTTATTGTTATTCATTTTCAGTTTCACAGTGCTCCATGATGTGATAATTCTTCTGTGAAGATTAGACTTTGTTGTGGACATCAGGGTGAATCGTGGACTCTTTAATGACCAGCAGGTACAGTATGTATCCTCTTATCCACACACTGACAAATATAATAGCTGTGACTTCAGGCCAGTCAGGCCAGGTCACAGTAGATTTGCTTGTAGCCCCATCTTGTGGACTTAAATGGATCTACAGGAAAGGTGTGGAGGATTGCAACAGCGTATTCTCAGCAAATGTATACTGTATACTGACATGAATTATGTTTGAATGCATATGTATTATTATCACCTTCATAATGAGGAAAAATCACGTGAAAGAGCACTTTGAACAGATTTTTGCACTTTTTCTTATGAATTGAGAACAAGATTTAAAATTTCCCTCCACATGTTAAGTACATAATCATGTAAGTTCATTAAGTGTCGGCTTAAAACTGAACTATTTGATTGCTTTTTATAGTTAGGGCTGGCTTAGTCTTAGACCAGCTCTTAGTTCAAGGTCCATTTTAGTGTCATTCATTCTCAACCTTTTCAGCCCATGTTCCCAAAAATAAAGGTGCCAGAGACCGGGGACCCCCACTGTACCTGAAGGCGGTTGAACACAGGCATGCACGTTCAAGAATAGTGATGTGCAAACAAGGCCGTCCATAAGGGAGGATCAATGGGAGAGCTTTCTGGGGCCATGCCAAACTCGGGGCCCATGGAGGTCAGGAAAATCATAGTCCATTATAAAGTTAGCTAGATATCCCGATCTATATTTGATATTTAACCTGAATAATAACCACTCTTAACATAGCAACGGGTATCTTTTTTTTAAGTCAGTTGTGACAGTATATATTCATCCTAAAAATGTAAGACCCTTTTCTTAAAAACAGAATTAAAACAGTAAAGAAATAAGTCTAAAAAGGTGGTGGGAAAGGTGGTTAAATGGGATTTTAGGAGAAATGGGTTAGAAGTGGCATAAATTTGATAACAGTGGAAAAAATAGCAAAAAAAAAAAAAATGGAAAAAATGTGTTGAAGTGGCAAAAACAGGCGAAAAAAAGTGTTAAAAATGGATTAATAAGTGACAAAAAAAGTTTTAAAGTGGCAAAAATTGGTGAAATGGGATTTCAAAGTGGTAAAACATGCTTTAAATGGGCAAAAATGGGTTAAACAGGGCAGATAAATTGGCAGAAATGGGTTAACTGGTCAAAATGGGCATATCAAACAGTGAAATGTAGTTGAAATTGGCAACAAAAGAAAAAAAGGGGGTTGACAGTGGCAAAAATGAGGCAACAATATATGAAAAGTTGCAAGAATTGGTTTACAAGTGGCAAAACCGGCAGTAAAAAGTGGTGTAAAGGGTTTTGACAAGAATGGGTTTAGTGTGGCAAAAATGTGTTAAAATTGGCAGAAATTGTTGGTTATAAGGGATGAAATGGGTTAATGTGGGGTAAAGTGGCAAAAAAATTCCAACTTGTGCAAAATTGATGAAAAGTGACAAACAATAGTCACAAAATTGGGTGAGAAAAAAATCATTTCAAAAGTATTCTCCATTTTCATCTGGCGATCCCCTCTTAGTGTTTCGTGACCCCCAGTGGGGTCCCGACCCCCAGGTTGAGAACCCCTGCTATAAAGGACAAGTGTTCAGTTGAAGTTACTATCGCCCATACAAATGAAATAGAGACATCTGTTTGTATAGTGTCTCTCAAAAGTTTGTGTTCAAAACTAACTGTAGGTTTTTTCACTACTTTTACACTGTAGCTACCTTGCAAAGAGTTTTACAAATGCAACATATAAAGCAGTGTATTATGCACAATAATGCCATGTGCAATATGCAATGGCTCATATGCACATTTGTACTAATTTATGTAAACTATCTTAAATTATCTTTCTCATGTAAATCAGCCCATATTCTTGAATATTTTATACTTCCAATCATGTATTCAGCATTCCTGCACTCTTTGCACATTTTGCATCCATGCTAGTATTACACATGGACTTGTATATACTAGAAAAATATACCTAACAAGAAGTTGTACATATTTAAATCCTAGTTTTTTGTTATACTTTTTCAGTTTTGATTAGTTTTTGTATTTAGTGTTTAACTCCTGTACCTTGAGAGCAAAGCTAACTAGAGTCTTTGTTGCATAAGCATACCTGACCAATAAACCTGGTTCTAATTAATACTGATGTGGCAGTGTTTTTGGTAGTGCATGATGATGATTGTGATTATTTTTCAGTAAGTTATTTGTTTGAATTATCTAAAATAAGCATCACTTTTTAATCAGCTGTATCACAAAACTGAATTTATCATTTATTATCATGAAGCCACATATCATTTGTTGTTCCAAAATAAGTGTTTGATGCTGTTCGAACTTTAGTATTTTCA
Source organism: Cheilinus undulatus (assembly GCF_018320785.1). Classification (NCBI taxonomy): domain Eukaryota; kingdom Metazoa; phylum Chordata; class Actinopteri; order Labriformes; family Labridae; genus Cheilinus; species Cheilinus undulatus. Next base: position 37,947,552 of record NC_054868.1, on the reverse strand, counting down.
ATAAGGTGTGGTTTAAATAGAAGAGTCTTGATATAAAAGTCCCGATGGCACTTTATTTTAAAAGTCTGCTCTGCTTGGACATACAGTGGTAATACGAGAATATAAAACATCAATGTGGTGATGATTATTGTACAGCTGTTGCTAATTCTCATGGGTCTAGTGGCAGAATTTTACATTTGGCAGAACCTGTTTGAAAGTTATAAAAATCTACTTCTTCATCTCAGTCATGCCTTTCTAGGTGGAAAGTAAAGGGTTAAATCTGTTTGACCCTTGCTTTAAACCCAACTGAGTGTGAGGTTGGATGGTGAGGCACCTGTCCCTGCTGTCATGAGCTGATGTTAGCCAGCTTGCTCCGTCTCTGCTCTGTCAGTCTGCAGCAGCAGAGCTCCTGAAGGCTGCAGCAGGACGCCGAACCTACAGCTTTATCACAATCTCGCAGTCCGGTAAGTCCCTGCAACAAAACCTTCTATTACTTTGCATCAGCAAAATGGTGTTGCCTATTTTCATTGCTTTCACCAATTTATTTCTTTAATCTGATACCTCAACAAGAATAAAGAATGGAATTCTGGGCTTCCTGGAAACCTATTTATTTATTTATTTATTTATATATATTTAGACCATTTGCACTTTATATCAGCAACAACACTGATTATAATGGCGCTATGTAAGAATCAGTGATGTAGACAGAGTTCAAAAATACTGAAGCAACATGCACGATTCCTATGGACAGGCTTTGCTTCTGGTTTGGAATGGTTATAGAATTGATTAAAATTAGGCCTATGTCTGCAGAATTAGAGTTTCTAATGTTCATTGCTGCATAAAAGTTAATATGAATAGCATCTATCACACAAAAAGAAACCTATCTATACAGTGTATTATATATTGTAAATCTTTTTTTAATCATGAAAAATCATAGGTAATTTTCTCTAAACATTACACAAAAAACATGGTGGTATCAGACTATACACATCTTACTATAAATATGAAATTGCACATAATATACTTCTAATGAATGGGTTGTGTATTGTACTTTACTCTACAAAAATGCTTCATTTGACAAACTGTGCATTTTTTTAGCAAATGGTGTTGTCTGTTCTTGTACATGTCTGCTTTATGATGATTTTGCGGATCAGTCAAGTATACAGCTTAATATGATATTTCACCAGCAATTCCATAAGATTATATTTTCAGAATCATTTTTCTTTAACCCCTTAATGCCTATTGTATCATATTTGATACACACTTTTATGAGACCTCTATCTAATCAACATGATCCATGAATTACTTAAAAATATTTTGAATACAATCTGATAAATGATAAAAATGCCCAAAAGTGGATTATCAGTTGCCAATATGCCTAACGTATCAAATGTGATACAAAAAAAATCTATGCTAAATTTAATGGCAATTTTTCTTTTTTAGATTTCAGTAAGATGTTAAATAAACATGTCATTTCAAAAAAATTGATTTTTCTAGCTATTAATTGAGTTATATCAGTAAATAGATAAAAAGATGCAAAAAAGAGAAAAAATGGGTATACTGAGAAAAAAGGATTTATGAACTGCTAAATCACATGCAAACATCATTTTATTGCAGACTCTTTTTGCTCTCCGTTGCTATTTTTCATCCATTTAATTATTAAAAAACATACTTTCGTATAAACAAAATACCCATTTTAGTTGTCTGCAACAGTGGTTCCCAACCCATTTTTCCTTGAAACCCCCCCACTACTTGTATTTAAGAAAAGCTGCCCAACCCCACCCAAAAAAATCAAAATTGATTTTAATTGTTAAATCCATAAAAACCCTTGAAATGAGGTCTAAACATGTTTCTTCTTAACAGAATAGCTTTGAATAAACTATTTGAGTGTCTTATTATGATTTCAGATAATAACTGCATATCTAATTTTGACAATATCAGAGCAGGTAAAGCCTTGAGCATCCCCCTAAAGGGGTCCCGGACCTTAGTTATAACCAATTGTGGCTGTTTTTGTTGTTTTTTAATATTTTCTGGCTGTGATTCACGCCCCAACAAGCTGTGCCAGAGCAGTACCTTGAGTGTTTTTTCACCTCTCATGCTGTAGATGCAGTTTTTTTTCTAGAAATCATTCAAACACTAATTGATCACATTTATTAATCTAATTAATTCCCAAGACACATCCAGTATATTAAATTTGCTGTAACTGATAGTCATTTAGCTTTTCTGTTGTCCTATAACTCTGATGTGTTTTTATTGTGTTATTATTCCATATTTTCAGTGGATGGGCTCTTTGCTGTAGCCCTAGAAATACTGTAATACATTTCTTTATTCCTGTCTGTGTACTCTGACTGTTCTTTTGCTGCAGTGGAGGATGGAGAAAGCCAATCACGTCAACATTGCCATGATAGAAGATGCTGGCACCAACGGCATGGCGAGATCAAAGATCGTCTCAGCCGTGGACCAGAACAAGCGCCCATGTGGCTCCACTGTGAGCTTCCACAACATCCATTACAAAGTTATGCTGAAGAGCGGCTTCCTCTGCAAAAGAAAAATCACTACAAGGGAAATCCTGGTCGATCTCAAGTATGTTCAATAAAACTTATTTACTTTCTTTCACCTGTCTTTCTCTATTCATCTGTTTTCATGGATAGTGACCTACTGCACATTTGTCAGTTGTCTATTTCTACAAATTTACTGAGATTTGAGTCTAAAATTGATAACACTGTCAGTAGTTTCTTATTTAAGTTTGGTGGGGGGGTTTTTCACTTTATTCTCCAGATTTTTTGATTAATTACGAGCAATTTCTTAAAGTGAATCAATAACAAGTCACAAATCTGGTGACCCTTGAGTTTTTTTGACCCGCAGAAACACAAAGTGAAACTGATCTTTTTTGGCTCAAAAAGGAAAATGTATTGCAGTAATCCATTTGTAATTCCAGCATCTATGTTACTAAAGAGCAGTGGACCTTCATGCTTCATCAAAATGGCTCATTGTATCTTTATCCAAAGAAGTACAATAGTGAATAGGCTCTTATATTACTTTCTTTCTGATGGTATTAAACACACCTGACATTTCCCATGAAAGAATGAATCATTTCACACAAGTTTTGGAACCTTTTCCAGCCTAAGTGTTAATTATAGGATATTAAGCATGGTTTCTTGCATATAATCTCTCTGATGCACTAAAGCAAAGTCTGCCAGGGAAACGAATTAAACACCATCACGTGATGCGCTGCCAGGCTTTTATTCAGTCTATTAATTCCTTTTTATATCACTGGCTCGGGGGGCTTTTATGAAACTGCTCTCTCTGAAGTCAAAGGATTTGATTTTGAATTTTCTAACACCAAAGTATAGTTTTTCTTTTGTGTATGTGCAGCTTCCAAGAAGAGCTTTTGAAACTGCTCAATCTTTTCATGATATTAATTTCATTTGGGAAGAGGTAAAGAATGTAATCTGGGGTAGGTGGCTTTGGAGAAACCAGAAATAATTAGCTGGATTTTAAAATTATTCACTGAGAGTGCAGTCCTTCATTTAAAGTGCCTATAAATTGCATTCACCCCTTTGGATGTTTATCCTTTTATTGATTTTATTAATCAATCATGGTAAATATAACTTGGCCTTTATACTGAAATTACAAAAGAAATTTTTCACATTAGAGTTAGAACACATCTCTACAAAGCAATGTCAATATGTGATGTAAAATAAGTGACTGCATAAATACTGCCTCCTTCAAGTCAGTATTTAGTAGATGCATCTTTGGCTGCAATCACTGATCTTTGGCTGAGACATCACTGAGTCTGTGTGGATAGTTCTCAGTCAGGCTTGTACATCTGGACTCTGCAATTTTACTCTATTCTTTTTTTGCATGGGGATCAGGTGTGAACAGCCCCTTTCAAGTCCAGCCACAAATTATCTATTGGATTGAGGTCTGGGCTTTGACTCGGCCACTCCAGAACATTCACCTTGTTGTCTTTAACCCATTCCTGCGTAGCTTTTGCTGTATGCTTTGGGTCATTGTCTTGCTGGAAAATAAATCTCCCAAGCCATAGTTCTCTTTCAGACTGAATAAGATTGTGTTCCAGGATTTGCCCATATTTTGCTGCATTCATTTTACCCTCTACCTTTACTAGCCTTCCAGGGCCAGCTGCCGAGAAGCATCCCCACAGCATAATGCTGCCACCACTGTGCTTCACAGTGGGAATGGTGTGTTTGTGGTGATGTGCTATATGTGATGTCTGCCAAACCTAGGGTCTTGTATGATGGTCAAAAAACACCATTTTGTTCCCATTAGACCACAGAACTTTCTTCCACTTGACCACTGAAGTCTCCCACATACCTTTTGGCGAACTCTTGTTGAGATTCAATATGAGTTTTCTTAGACAGTGTCTTTCTCTTTGCCACTCTCCCATAAAGCTTTGACTGGTGAAGAACCCTGGCAACAGTTGTTGTATGCAGAGTCTCTCATCTCAGCTGCTGATGCTTGTACCTCCTTCAGAGTACTCATAGGTGTCTTGGTGGCATCTCTCTCCAGTCTCCTTGCATGGTCACTCAGTTTGTGAGAATGGCCTGATATAGGCAGAGTTACACATGTGCCATAGTCCTTCCATGTTTTTGATGATGGATTTAACTGACCTGAAGAATAAATCTACCATTGTCTTCCATGGATGTGGCATTATTTATACTTTAAAACTACCCTTATATTTGTAATGGACAGCTGATCTGGGGAACAGAAATTGCAAAGAAATCATTTAAAACCTTTGAAATCCTTCCAGTTGTGCATCTTCTTTCCTGACAAGCTTATACTCAGGATCGAAAATGAACGCCCCTCCAGGTGCCAGATGTGGGCAGATGATTTTAGTTGGTTGGGGTTTGGCCAAAGCATGCTTACCTTTATAAATAAACAAATGCAAAGCAAATGAATTTGTTGTCTTATTTGAAAATGATTTAATCCTTGACTTAAATCTGAGATCCAGTCTGAAGGAACATTCCACCTTGTATTACAATAATTTGTACTGAAATGAAAGTGTATGGGACAGAAAATGTTTTTTTTTTATTTTATCTGTGAAAAGTTGGTTTGGCCAGTAAGCCAAAAATGTATTTTCCAACCGTGTTCATACTGTTTATGGAGAGTTTTGTGTTATTATCTTGCAGTGGGATCATGCGACCAGGTCTAAACGCTATTCTTGGACCTACTGGAAGTGGAAAGTCTTCGTAAGTTTGTCACTGATATCTTTCAGCATTCATCTGCATTATTGTTGCATGAAGTATTGCTTTTTATGTGCTTGAAGATTTTTGGACATTCTGGCTGCAAGGAAGGACCCCTCTGGTCTCTCAGGAGAAGTCCTCATTGACAGAGCACCACAGCCTCCAAACTTCAAGTGCCTCTCTGGCTACGTGGTTCAGGTGCATTTTTTACTACTTGAATAAATTCAGGATGTATTGATCATTGATTTTTCAAACAACTACAGAGCAGTGGAAATAAACTATATTTTTAGATCTGGTTTTTTTTCAGTGTTAGGTTAAAATATTGATCAAGAATGCTTATAAGCTAGCTCAAAACTATAAGGTAAAATTTCAGCAATTAACAAAAGCAAACCACAGAGCAAACAGTCCCTGTATCTTTGACATCTGCGTCCTGTCTCCTCCCTCAGGATGATGTGGTCATGGGCACCCTGACTGTGAGAGAGAATCTGCGTTTCTCTGCAGCACTTCGGCTGCCGAGCTCGGTACCTCAGAGTGAGAAGGAGGCCAGAGTCAATCACCTCATCAAAGAGCTGGGTCTCACCAAGGTGGCTGATTGCAAGGTAAATAACACCCATGTAAATTTATATAGTTATCTGGTCTGATTTAAGTGTCACGTGAGGCAGGGTCGACTTATTATAAGGGTGCTTTCTCCTCAGGTGGGCACACAGATGACTCGGGGAATCTCTGGAGGGGAGAGGAAGAGGACAAACATCGGTATGGAGCTGATTATTGATCCTTCAGTTCTCTTTCTGGATGAACCGACTACAGGACTGGACGCTAGCACTGCTAACTCTGTGCTGCTGTTACTAAAGAGGTATTGAAGACAGAAATGCTCCCACTTTATCATGTTGAATTTGATAATACATAAAGGTCAAAGGTCATTATTATTGGGCTTTATGTTCATCCCTTTCTTTTGAATGTGACATCCTAAGAACCCTTTGAGGGATTTTCCTCAAGCTTGCATAGATGATCACTCTGACTTATTAGGAGGTCTCTATGAGTTTAAACATCAAGGACATTAGGCCTAATGCTAAATCCTTGCTTATTACCTCCGCCAAGGAGGTTATGTGATCGAGTGGGTTTGTTAGTTAGTTTGTTAGTTTGTTAGTTAGTTTGTTAGTTTGTTAGTTAGTTTGTTAGTTTGTTAGTTAGTTAGTTTGTTAGTTTGTTTGTTAGTTTGTGAGTTGGTTTGTTTGTTAGTTAGTTTGTTTGTTAGTTTGTTAGCAACATAACTCAAAAAGTTGTGGATGGATTTTGATTAAATTTTCAGGAAATGTCAGAAATGGCATAAGAAGGAACTGATTAGATTTTGGGACTGATCGGGATCACCGTCTGGATTCAGAATTTTTTTTTAAGGATTCTGTACTATTGGGAGATAGGGCTAATGGTGGAGGTCTGCGCTGTTACCACTTTACACCAGGAGATGGTGGACATGAGTATCTTCAACCCCAGCAGAATTTTGGGTGTGTTTCTATTCAAAGTTTTGGGGTGTTTGAAAAACGCATGCCTGGTCGGAGCCTAACAGAGAGAAAGACAGCGAACTGTAGCGAGAATACTCACAATGCTGGGAGGAACAGAGGAATATTCATCCTCTGCCATGACTTTCAGTCTTCCAGGGAGACCATGAGTGAGACTCTCAGTGCATCTGTTGGAACCAGCAGGCAATGCTTCCACTATGACAGTCCACCCGTAGCGAAGCCAATGCTTTGCCTTACCGCGTGTCCACCCCACCGGGAAGGGAGTAATCAGCGAATGCCGTGGGAGGGGGTACATGGGGATGGATCCAGGAACTTTTTAAAGGATTCTTCACTATTGGGAGATAGGGCTAATGGCGGAGGTCTGCACTGTCCGAGTGCTTTTCTAGTTTGCTATGTATCCCACTACCACAGAAACCACCCAGCCATTCTTCTTGGCCCAACACTGTGCTCTTCCTGTCCTGCAGTTATATACCTCATTGAGGCAGACAACTGCCCCGCAGTAGTTCTAGTTTAAGTGCTCATTTATAAAAATTAAGTCCAAAGAATCTCCCTTTTGGTGGTGAAAAGACAGTTGATAGTGGCAAAAACTGGTTAACAGAGGCATCAATAAGCAGAAAGTTTGAAAAATTGGTTCAAAGTGGCAAAACAAGCAGAAAGGGCAGTTCTACAGTGGTTGGCAAGAATAGGTAGAAAAAGTGGTGAAAAGTGATAAATAGTGGCAAATATGGGTTAACAGAGGCAACAACAGATGTAACGTGGGAAAAATGGGTCAAAAGAGGCAAAAATGGGTTAACAGAATAAAAAAGGCAGAAAGTGGCCAAATGGATTTGAAGTGGTAAAAATGGGTACTGAAATACAGTTAAATTGGGAAGGATGGGTACAAAAAGTGGTGAAAATGGGTTATTTCTTTGTCTAAATCTTTTAAATGATAAAAGTCTTGATCTACAAACTATTTTATTGTAATTTGACCCCCGCTTCTCTTGAATAATCTATCATGATATTTTACTTTTCAGAATGGCTAATAATGGCAGAACCATAATAATGTCCATCCATCAACCCAGATACTCCATCTACAGGCTGTTTGACACTCTGACTCTGCTGGTTAGTGGTAAAATGGTTTACCATGGTCCAGCACCAAATGCTTTGGACTATTTCTCCAACATCGGTGATTACTAGTCTTATGTTATTTCTCAGGATTTTAAGGTTATTTAAATGTAATATGTGTACATTGTTGTGCAGTTGTACAATGTAGCTTTTATGGCTAAAACATTCAAATGCTTCTCATCAACATTGACCATGTGTTGCCATTAAACCTGGATTATGATGATCTCTGTTTAAGGTTTTCCCTGTGAGCCCCACAACAACCCAGCAGACTTCTTCTTGGATGTTATTAATGGAGACTCAACGGCTACAACTATGACCAAAATGCACGGATCAGAAGGTAACAACATTTATAAATGACATAAAGACTACAGTCAGGATCATTTTCTTTTGTCACATATAATCATAAAATATACTTCTAACTTAAAATGTTTCTTGTAAATTCCTAAAATTTATACTTAACAAAAAGAAAAATCAAAGGGATTACTAATCTTTTAATGTTTAATTCTTTGGTAAGTAATACATTTTTTGGAGAACTCGTGATAAAAGACAAAATAAGTAAATACAGTAGGGGTTCAGTAAGGAGATAATTCCAATAAGGGCTTTTCTGGTCAACTTGAATCTCAATTTTGAGTTAAATGGCAAAATCACTCTTCTCTCTTTATACATTCGAAAGCACACTCATTGTTGTATTTGTTGAAATGCTTTTTAGGATGATGAGTGTCTATTTTTTTAGAATACCTCTACTTCACACACCTGTAATTTTTCTTCCTGTGTTCATTCATAGATTTGGACTTTGAAGAGCTCAGCAGCTCTCGGCAGAGTATCGAGGAGCGTTTGGTGGAAGAGTTCAGGAACAGCAGCTACTCAAGTGACACAAAAGCCGAGCTGGAGGGCATTGTCCGGGACAAGGAGTGTACATTATGTCCTAAATCCCGGACCATCACCTACAACAGCTCATTTATCCACCAGCTACACTGGGTGCTCAAGAGAACTTTCCAGAACCTCATGCTGAGCCCACAAATATCTGTGGCCCAGGTAATACACCTGAAATAATCACCTTAAATACAAAACTCAGCATGAAATGTCTCCCTCAGCTATCTGGTGATTCTGTCATAATGATTGTCAGGGAATATGATGATGAAGGACCTCTTCAGCTGACCAGTATTAAATGCACAGTATTTATACTGTGTATATTGACAGGGTACTCTAAATTAAAACAATAACTGAAGATGATGAGGAGACACATAAGGCCCAGCTCAGCCCACCTCCATCCACCCCCAATGCCGACTTCTTGTTTTGAGTTTAGTTCTCTGTTCAATAAAAACGACCCGGCCTTCCTTGTTGATGCTGTGAGCAATCCTAAAAAAAAAACAATAAAAACAAAAATAATGTTTTACTGTTTTTTAAATACTCCTTATTGAATGTAGTTTTCATTTAACAGTAAGTAAGCAACAGAGCTGGGCCAAGCTGAGCATTATATTTGGTCTTTACTCAACCTGGAAATGTCTAATGGGGCAGCATCATTATGGGGGTTGGGGGTTCTCCATTATGGGAGCACTTGGATGATCAGATGCAAACCTAATGGCAGAGAATAACTGTAGTCCATCACAAGTAAGCAGCACAAAACATGAACGAAAAACATCTACCGAGTGGCAGCATTCAGTTGCAGCTCACGCTTCTTAATGTAGCAGTCCTTGACGTGAATTCCAGTTTTTCATGGCAGCAACCAGCATATTATGTCTTTCACATTGGCTCTGCCATGGTGGCCATTATAACTATGAAAATTATGGATTTCTCTGGCTTTGAAAAGTGTTGGAAATATTTCAGATAATGTAAGTACTCCACAAAAAATACATACAGCATAGGAGTAGTAATTTCATAATCAAAGTAGACATTTCAGTGCATACATTTTGCATAAATTTGGTATAATGTGCCAAATTTATGCACTGAAATGCACAAAATAAAGTGCATAAATTTGGCATATTATATGTTTTAACGTTTTCTTCTCTGACATAGAAGAAATCTTGTTTATGACTTAGATTTGTTAAAGCAACCATCATGAGTCAATGTCTATATACAGTGCATTCAGAAAGTATTTTTTCCCTTCATTCCTAAGCTTTTTAAACATAACTTTGGGCTCCTTATACCCCATGCAGTCTCTCCAAAGAGTGAAAATGGCAAAATGGGGAAAAAAATATTATAATAATAATAAGATAATATTAAATATTAATCTACACTCAGTACCCCATAATGACAAAGTGAAAACAGAATTTTAGACATTTTTGCAAAATGTGTATCAGAGCAAAAAACAAGCCAAGAGGGCAGAGGATCCTGTGTCTCCACTTAAAGACAGGATTGTTGCAAGGCACAGATCTGGAAAAGACTACAAAACAATTCTGTCTCATTAAAGCTTCTCAAGAGCACAGTGGCCTCCATAATTTTCAAATGAAAGAATTTTGGCACAGCCAGGACCCTTTAAAGCTGGTTTCCTGGCAAAACTGAGCAATCAGGGGAGAGAGAAGTTAGTAAGAGAGGTGGCAGCATAAAAGTTAATCTGCAAGTGTTAAAACAATGTTATCTCAGGTACATTTTCATAATTCATGCCTGTTGGCAGTAAGCCAAAAGGCCAAAACTATTACTAAAACTATTTTTTAAAGATATTTACTGATCTAAGATTAAAGCTCCCCTTTTCCCCCTTTATTCAAACCAAGCACAAAGTCTTAGTTTCATAATTTCAGTGCAACCAAATCCAAGTCTTTATCTTTGAGAACAAATATGGGACATCTTGGTTTCCTAAGCTTTTTAAATGTAACGTAGGGCCTCTCATAGCTTGTTCAGTCTGTCCAAATGATGAAAATAGCAAACATCGCTCAGTCTCGGTGCTGTTATTGTGATGAACAGGATGTTAAGACAGCTCTTTGGAGAGGTCAAGACTTAATGCTCTCATTAGTCACCCCATGGCGGCAAAATGCCATCAGAAGTCTCCTCACTTTAAGAATTATTAACAGCTAATTGGCCCCAAATAAATCAGAATAATCCTACCAGAGGGGCTCAGGGAGGCGTGGGCGCAGTAATCGGCTTTGGTGACTGTTGTGACCCCACTCTTGACTCTTTGGGCCAAGATCTGAACTGATATCATATCTGGCCAAAGCCCCCTGGCCCTGGTCCGGGACTCATCACATGATGGCGTCATGACCTATCACTCCACTGCCCCGCTTTCACATGAAGGGCTGTGGGGAATGAGGTGAAAAAGGCTCAACCGTATTAACTTATCCCTTCACCCTGGGAACCGCTTAGTCCTGTCATAATCTGTAAATTGTTAGGATTAAAACTTGCGTCCCTTTCACTTTTCTCACTCTTTTCTTGCCATCTTCCCCCACCAGCCGCTCTGCTTGTTTCTTCTGAGGGGCCGCTATGGAGGAGGAGCGAGGCGTCCACTTGACCCTTGATCCCTAGAAAGATTTGCTTTTTCCCCCTTCAGAGAGGACCCCACTGCCATTTTGTTTCCAAGTTGCCGAAGAATTTATTACAGTCAACATTAGAAGAACTGTTGTCCAGAGCTATAGCCCCAGTCTCTCATCTGCAGCTTCCCTGAAGATGGAAAGACTTAACAATCCAACAAATACTTTTTACACTTTATCCAGTCATTGGTACCAAATATCAGTATTCCAGTGAAAAAAAATATGACCCTACAAATAAATTTCCCTAATTATCTGACTGACTGCTTCACTACTTCATGACCCGTCATCATTATAGAGACATGAATGACAGTTATTTTTAACTGGTCAAAGAAGTTGTTGACAATATGATAAAAGAAGAAAAAACAGCAAAATGCTGGTGAAAAGAAGTGAAAGGATAAAGGTGAAAGAGATGACATTAACATCAAATTACAGAGAAAAAATAGATTAATCTTGCATTTAACTTTTTGAGAAACAATTTGTATGTACTACATGAACCAGTGTAGCTAAGTAAGCTCATATAACTGCTACAGAGCTATGTTATCTATAGCTAAGTTAGCTTTAGCAATGTGTGCTTTATTACAAATAGCTAAAGCTAACTTAGCTATGTAGATCATATACGTAGCTTACATAGCTGCTGTGTGAGCTTAGCTTTACTACATTAGCTACGTTATCTGAAGTTTTCTATAGCAACGTGAGCTTTCACTAAAGTAGCTAATGATAACTTAGCTATGTAGATAACAGATACATTATTTATGTAGCAGGTTTGTGGGCTTAGTTTCAGCTATGTTACCTAAGGAGGTACCTTATCTGTAGCTAAGTTAGCTTAGGCAACGTGAGCTTTAGCAAACGTAGCTTACGCTAACTAAGCTATGCAGATAATATAGAGACATAGCTTGCATAGCTGCTTTGTGAGCTGAGCTTTGGCACCACTTTTTAGATATTTTATGTAGCTAATGGAGCTATGTGAGCCATATGAGCTACACTTGCTGCTTTTTTTTCTGTAAGTGCTTTATCAAACATTTTTTATTCATGTTTTGCAGGTCAAATTATTAACTTTTAATTTTTGGTATCCTAACTATTACTCTTAACTCTAACCCTAGCCCTAAACAGAAGTGTAATCCAATTTTATTTTAGAAGTTGTAGCATGTATTTCCATTCTGAGATGTACTGTATGATGAACGGTTTGTGATGGTGGCTATTAGTCATACATGGTATACAGGCAGACTGTTATTGAAAGATTGCAGCATGAAAAATGTCCACAACCGTTCCATGGTCATAAACTCCCAACTTCCGATCAAATACAACTCTGTGGCTAAAAACCTTTCACACACACCTGGCCCTAGACAGGGACTCCATAGAATTTGTAACAGAGCTGTAGTCATACAGTGACACCTGCCAGCAGTACAATAAAAACTACTCTTAGAAGATTTTGGCTCTCACAGAATTACTGTATGGGGATATCATTGTTATTTTGGGCCACACATTATATCATTTTTTGAGAAAATTTGTGATTTTTACCCCTATTTTTCAAAGCTACAAATTACAATGAAACTGTTTCATAAGATATGATGTTTTCCTCTGCAGGTGGGAGTCCACATTTTCCTCGGCCTCATTGTAGGAGCCATTTTCTACGGGGTCAAAGAGGACCAGAGTGGTATCCAGAACAGGTGAGAGATCAGTAGAAATACAGACAAAGTAGTTCTCTGTATAGCAAGCACCATCATAGAACAATTCCAATATGCTTTGCATTCAGAAGAATTCAGAACCCCTTCATTTTTTTTTCTTGTGTCGCAGCCTGATGCTTCAGTTGAAAAAATCATTTTTCTCTCATTGATCTACACTCAGTACCCCATAACGACAAAGTAAAAACAGAATTATAGAATAAAAACACTTGAATTTTTCAAGAAAAACCTCCACATGAAAGCCAGTTGGGCCAGTTGGACTTTCAGGTTGGCCTATATCCAGTAATGCATTTGTAGTGTTACCAACTGGATGAGGTGGCAGAGGGTTTGCAGGGTTATAGCCACAAATTTCCTTGTTTATGCAGATATCCCTTTTCTCATTAAGGTATATTGAGGGAGGGATATCTGCATCACACAGAGTTTCTTATACATAATCTTAGATTATTTCTTGCTCTCATAATCTGGCACACACACATATATACTGTTTTTAATCAGCCATGTTAAGTGGCTATGCAATTTACTCATATTGATTATTACAACATATTTACTCATGATTAATCAAGGGTCTTTGATCAGTCACTGGTTCGACAAAAAAGTGTGAAAAGTAGAGCTAGTCCAGCATGGTTAATCCTCTTACCATATTCTATTGGGCACAACCTGGTACACACAAACCCAGCGCTGAAATCTCAATGGTCTCCCTCTGTTCTTTCTGTGCATGGTTGAGTGAAATATAAGGACCTAATGTCATTATATTCATGGTCAATGAATAGGCAGTATGGCAGAAACCAATGTACAGAGCTTATATGTCTCAAGTTCTTTACCCCTCCCTCCTTTTGATTGGTGCAAAGGCAGACACTTTTAAGTCCCTGTATAGACCACAAGATATTAAGTACCATAATCTGTGCAGTGTTGACAGCTCAGTCAGCTCTTTGTCAGCGCCAGACTGTCAGCAGTCACAGATACAAGTGTTTCTCACATCAGTTCAGTTAAGGAGATTTTTGCTCACTCCCTTTATAAAGCATGTATCCTGTCCAAGAGATTCACTGATCCAGTTTGGTTTCCTCTCACAGAATGGGCGCCCTCTTCTTCATCACCACTAATCAGTGTTTCAGCACTGTTTCTGCAGCTGAGCTCTTCATCATTGAGAGGAATCTGTTTGTGTATGTAATCTCTCAGGAAGACATCTATGACAACTTTGAGGATCATTCAACACAAATTAAGACAAGACAGTTGATTCTGATTTGTTTTTCTTATGTCAGGCACGAGTACATCAGCGGCTACTACAGAGTGTCAGTGTACTTCCTGTCTAAGATCCTGTCTGACATCACACTGCGTACCATCACCTCTGTCATCTTCAGCTGCATTGTTTATTTTTTGATTGGTAAGATTCAAAAACTGTGAGCTACTTTATCAGGACATTAGCTGAATTATTGTTTTAAGTGTAGTGAGATCAGTCTCTGTTGAAAGCTGATGTGCATTTTACTCTGTGTGTATCTTCTTAGGACTTAAATTGTCAGCAGCAGCTTTCCTCGTCTTCACGCTGACAGTGACTCTGGTGGCGTACACAGCCACAGCCATGACCATGGCCATCTCAGCTGATCAGAGCGTTGTGGCTCTCGCCAACATCTTCATGACCATCACCTTTGTCTTCATGATGGTAAGAGACTAAATTAGATTAATTCTTCATCTCATGTCCAAAAAGTAACACATAGATATTTTTCTTAAAAAAAAAACACCATGTAGAATACTAAGAGCATCTGTTTTGCATAGTTGGTAGAGCAGGCATCCAATGCACAAAGGCTGCAGTACAATTCACACTGGTCACAGGGTCAGCTCCCAATTATGATGCTGTATGTTGCATATCATGGCCCACATTTCCTTTAGCTGCCCTTTCAAATAAAGACTGAAAAGCCCTAAAATAATCTTACACTAGAAAGCACTCAGAGAGTGCAGACCTCCACCATTGGCCCTCTCTCCCAATAGTGAAGAATCCTTTAAAAAGTTCCTAGATCCATCCACATGTGCCCCCCACCACGGCGTTCGCTGATTACTCCCTTCCCAGTGTGGTGGACACGCGGTGAGGCAAAGCATTGGCTTTGCTATGGGTGGACTGTCATGGTGGAAACGTTGCCTGCCAGTGCCAACAGATGCACTGACAGTCTCACCCATGGTCTAACTGGACAGCTGGAAGTCATGGCAGAGGGTGAATATTCCTCTATTCTTTCCAGCATTGTGAGTATTCTCACAATTCGCTGTCTTTCTCTCTGTTACACTCTGACTCGACCGGGCGTGCGTCTTTCAAACTCTATAAACTCCAAAACTTTGGATAGAAACACACCCAAAAATGCTGCTGGGATTGAAGTTACTCATGTCTGCCATCTCCTGGTGTAAAGTGGTAACAGCGCAGACCTCCACCATTAGCCCTATCTCCTAATAGTACAGAATCATTTTAAAAAATTCCTGGATCCAGATGGTGATCCTGATCAGTCCCAAAATCTAATCAGTTCTTCCTTATGCCATTTCTGACATTTCCTGAAAATTTCATCAAAATGTGTCCACAACTTTTTGAGTTATGTTGCTAACAAACAAACAAACCCACCCGATTACATAACCTCCTTGGCGGAGGTAATGAACAACAGAAAAGAAACATGTAAGCATGGGTGCTGATTTTGTACCTTTTTATGCATCTGTTCTGGAGATAGCTAAAGCCAGAGGCATTATGTTTTAAGTTTTCATCAGTTTATCCTGCTCATTCTTATGAATATCTCAATACTACTTTGAGGGATTTTCCATAGCTTTCACGTATGTCCACTCTGATTTATAGATGAACCTATAAGATTTTGGAGGTGAAAGGTCGAGCTCATTGGGCCTCATGTTCATCTCTTGTTTGTTTGGGTAAAATTGGAGCAGGGTCAAACAATCCAACTTTTTAAGGTGTTTTCTCAAGTAAACTGAAGGGTCAGCACTCAAAAATGTCCTTTAAAGTTTTTTAATTCTTCCTAAGGTGGTAACAAGACACAACAAACATGTTTTAACAAGCAATCTTCTGTAGCGTTGAAGAAGACTGCAAGTTGAAACCTGTTTTTGACATTTTTGACTGCTGACCCTTCATCCCTTGCTTGTGAACATGATATCCTAAGAAAATTTTGAGGTAATTTCCTGATTTTTGCACTACTCAATACAAAAATACATGCCTCTATTTCCTCCCTTCTGGATTGCTGTCATTCTCTATATCCTTCTCTGTCAAAAAAGCCTACATAAATGACAGCTGGTACAGACAGAGATCATATCACTCCCATTTTGGCCTCACTTCATTGGCTCTCAGCTTATTTTTAGAAGCAATTTTAATGATAATTTTTAAACCATTTTCTGGTTTTGCATTGAAATCTCTATGAAAAACACATTTTTATATGTGCACTTTCACTGGGTCAGCGTTTTAACCTAGCTCCAATGATCGATCACTGGGTTGAAGCTCTTGGTCATCCCTTGCACATAAGATTTCTGCAGTTCACACTACCACAGAAGCCACCCAGCCCTTTTCTCTTTACCCACTACTGTACAGTACTTTCACCGTTTGGCAATTGTATACCTCATGAAGGCATATAACCATCAGGTGGTAACTGTAGTTCCTGGTTGGTTTGGTTAAAGTTTGCACTGATTCCACACAATTTAGTACCTGAACAAATAGAAAGAAATGAAGGGAATTTTCTTCACGAATTAGCAGACACTGGAAAAAGAAATGTTTTTTTCAATTGTTGAAAAATGTCTGAGATTTTCCACATAAGGAATTAAAAAGCAAGACAGGAAAACACAAACAAGTTATAAAATAATGAACAAAGAAACTTGACAGACATGGGACATACTGAAAGAAAGAAGGTCTAAACACTTTTTGGTCAAGTATAGGTATAAAATGCCCCTTTACTTACAAAGAATAGGGACTTTGTGTGTTGAACTTAACTGTGACAAAATTGTTGACAAATTAAAATGACCAGGAAGCCTCTAATGGAGGAAAATCAAAGCTGGACCTGATAACACTGATCAAAGCTGTGTTTCATGTAAATGTGTCAGGGCACAGACAGTCAAGTTTAACATGTGGTTTTTTCATTTTGAAGAATAATATTTATTTTATTATGATTATTATTATTTTTTTTTAGATTTTCTCAGGTCTTTTGGTAAACCTACCGAGCATCATGGACTGGCTGTCATGGCTGAAGTACCTCAGCATCCCTCGATACGGCCTCGCAGTAAGTCATGTTTAAAGGAAGATTATAAAACTTACTTCAGTGAAAGTAATGGCTGGAACTGCATAGAGTAATAGCTTTCATTGTATCATCTCATGCTCGGTTTTGTGTCTCAGAGGACAGTGAACTATTGATTACCAGCAATCATCACACAGTGTTACACTCAAATCTATAGAGCACTGTAGTAGCTTTGTTCTGCGCTGCATTTGTTGACACTGCTGTCTGTTTTCAGGCCTTGAAGATCAACGAGTTTGTTGGTTTGAAGTTTTGTGAGGAGTCTGTGATCAGAAACACAACCATCATGACTTCAGAGACAAACTGCAGCATGAGCACAGCTGGACTGACGTGAGTAGACCGACATACATTTCTTATGAGCTCTAGTTGTGGTTATAGTTTACTCAACCCTCAGATCTGCTTATTTAAAATGCACCACTTCTTTAAAAAAATTATTAACTATTAAAGAAGTGAGCTTTAATATTGTATTTTATGAGTAACCAGTTGGGACTTGTGTTATTTCAGATGTACTGGAGAGCAGTACCTGGACTACCTGGGAATAGAGTACACCACCTGGGGATTGTGGGAAAATCACGTGGCTTTGATCATTATGGCGTTCATATTTCTCATCATTGCCTATCTGAAGCTCCGCTACATCAAGAAGTTCACTTAAATACCCCAGGCCAGCAGTACTCCTATATGATTGATCAGTTTACTTCAGTCAGACCGTTAAGGAGGCAATCTTGAATGTGGGTTAAATACAGAGCTAAAGCAAAGAGGCAGTTAGTTTATCTCAGCATGATGGCTGCAAACAGAAAGGAGTTAGCTTGGCTTTGTCCAAAGTTCAGCTATGCATTGCACCAGCTATGCTTTTGTTCAAATAAAGCCTAGCTCGAACATAAGTTTACTCTCTACATTGTTTTGCCACTGAAAGTCCAAGCAAATATGCCCTCCCTAGATGTCCTTCAATAATAGATATACCAATATTATCAATGCTTTTAACATGAATGCATGCACATTGGATAAGCAGCATTCGTCCTAGCCTCCTGGTCAACCTTTGCCTCCTGGTCCTAGCTCTAATCAGCTTTGGAGCATATGGTTGTAGGTCCTAGCATGGCCACACACAGACATCACTGTCCTACCAGTGAAATTCTATCCCCCCTCCTTTGAAACACACTGAAACAAGCAACAGTAAATTAAATCTGTATTTTCATTTCTTCCAAGTAATGGAGAGATGTTTAGGTTTGAAATAAAAGTTGATCTTTGCATACATTCAGGATGATATATGTATCTGCTAACCTCCAAGGGTCCTTCTATGCAGCTGGGCCCCAAAAAGCTTTCCCTCTTTTTTCCTCTCTTATAGGCAGAATTGCGCTTTACTTTGGTTCCATCTTCCATTCCTCAATGAGAAATTCTGACCCAATTTTTTATAGATTTTGACCAGTTGGATTTATCTGATTTAAATAAAGAGTTTCATGAATATTGTGGCATAATTTTTGCTTCCAGGAACACATTTGCAACCTACAGAAAATGGCTCTGCAACACGCTTTTGGATCTCGACCCACCAGTTGAGAACTTAGGTGTTGTACCAGCTGAGATCGTTCCGATGTAGGCTTAAGTTAGAACTCAACTCTTACACATGCCTGCTTGTAGGTTTGAAGAATGTATGACTTATCATTTAAAAATGAATCATTACTTTCTTGTGACTCACACTTTTGTGTTAAGTATTGTTAAATACCTCATGTTATTTAGAATTTCACCACTCCATATCACTGGTGTTTTTCACACTGGCTGTAGGTTTTGGGTGTAGGCTTCATTATGATCATATCATGATGCTTTCACATATTTGACATACATTTTTCGCCCTATTTGTCAAGTTAGCAGTCATTTTCATCTGCTGGTCTTGTCAGGGCCCATTCCTCATAGGAAGCAGCATTTTCACAAATGCTGCATAAAGAATGTTTTTGACTAACTGATTAAATGAAGAGAAAACATCATTTCTGAGACAATATTTTGGTTCTTCTAGTTTAGATTAACCTTACATCTCTGTGGTGCAACTTAAGTTACAGCTGAACTCCATAACTTAACACAGAACTTTGGCATAGCTGGTGCCACAGACCACAGTACTGGATACATCAGCTCTAAAGCTCTCTAGGGTTTTATCTTTACTTTTAGAGTGGATTACATGCTTTAATGATGTTAACAATTTCATTTAACTGTCTATGCAGTTATGCCCTTGTCAAAACCTCAAAGTTTAAGAAAAACATGGACAAGACTATCCTGTAGGAATGCATTACAAATAAATAAACTGTTGTTTAAAGATTTCTCAAACAAGACAGGTAGTGGCTAGTTTTCTGCCCAGTAATGTTTATATTTGACCATGAAAAGACAGAGAATGATTTTATTACCTGTTAATAAAGATATAGAAATGTTAATTAGAGTAGTGAAACATGCATAAATAAGAGAAATAATACTTTAGTGAGCCAGTTTTTCTAAAAAAAGTAAAGCATCTCAAGAGAGAGGGCTAAATGCTCACACAAATAAACCAGGAAATTCTTTACAGGTCAATACAAACCTTTCCG
The DNA here is from genome assembly GCF_018320785.1 of Cheilinus undulatus. Taxonomy (NCBI): domain Eukaryota; kingdom Metazoa; phylum Chordata; class Actinopteri; order Labriformes; family Labridae; genus Cheilinus; species Cheilinus undulatus. Next base: position 37,927,788 of record NC_054868.1, on the reverse strand, counting down.
TTTTGTACAAATAAGTAAACTGTTTATAGCTTACTAAATTTCTGTCTGTAGTGTGTTATGTGTTTCATACAAGTTAATACTCAACATTAACATTAGTTTTTGGACATCAGATTTCATTTTATTAAACCTCTGTAACTAGATCGTCTCAATTATTCACTTTTGCACACTTTTGAAATAACATGAGTTTTAAATACGTCTTGATTTTGTCTCTGCTCTCTTTTCCTTATGTTATACCTGAGTGTCTTTTGTGATATATAAGTAGCATGTGGGGTAACTTTTTTGTTCTGAAGAAATGTCTTATCCTAAAATTTGTATTCTGATGTAAATGTTTGACAATATGTATAAACATTTTAAATGCGTCTTTGTTAGTCTTTTATTAAGTGCAACTTTAAAGTATTCTGTTTCTGCAGACCTGCGATGATTATGTTGTGTTTAATTTATGTTGTGTAACAATCAAATGTAAAAGAAAACTTTGTAAAGTTAATTTTAGTTAAGTTTTATAATATTTAAAAACTAGTCCAAGTTGGCATTGTGTACTGTTACAAATTAAACAAGCCAATGTCATCTCCTTTTTTACTGTTTCCTTTCTTTAAATACTTCCTCTTCAACTGTTTCTATCATTTTACTGTCTTTCATCTTATTTCTGGACCTTTTCATCCTTGGTGATACCCCTGAAAACCACCATGCTACTCGTCATATCCACCTCATACGCCACTGTAAAGGTGTACACTTTATTTTTTCAATCGATTATTTCTCCTTGCCCCTGGTAATATGCAAGAACATAAAAAAGCATTACATACTAAACATACCCATATCTTAATAAAACTTTATTTGTCGTAAAGATAAAAAAAGATTGTGTACAAAAAGGTAAGGCACAAGGACAAATAATAAATGCATGGGTTTCCCATGAACACTAGATGCACTCCAAACTGAAGTTTGTTTTAAGTTACAATATGTATCATAAAATGATAAGCTAATAATCCAAAGCTCAATCAATGTACAAAGGATGAGTAACTATGACAGAACGCGCCACACTTGTACCTACTGTGTGTTAAAAATAAAAAGAATCAGCACAATAATCATTCATAAAAAAGCCCTTTTTGTTTTGTGTAAATAACATTAAGATTTGAAAATATCAAATCAAAAGCAAGGTGAGCATTTTTCATGTAATACTGAAACCATACACTCTGTATTTGAGTACAACTGAGTATGCTTACAGGCTGGTGTATTATATACAACTCTGTGTCTAAAACACACCGTAACACTGTACCATTAATCCTTCATATTCCTTGAAATTCCTAAGTCTAGTGAATACTCTGGCATGTAACTCTTAGAACCTCGCTCCTGTTCAGTGCATTTAGGCATTTATAGTAAAGTTCCCTCCTTTATATTATGTAAGAAACTTGAACAGTTTCATCTCATTTTGGTCTTAAAAGCAAAATGTCCCTTGTCTTCAGTTGCTTGAACTGCTGTTGGAAATATCAGAGTGTTTCTTGCCATAGTGGAATAATCTTCAGTGAGCCAGGCCCTCACACATGGCCGCTCACGGTTGTGCTCGCATCGAGGCCATCGACGGACAAGGAGGAGGATGGACGGGGCCGAGGGCCGACAGGAGTGGCTGTCTGAGGGTGGCTCACCTGTGACACCATATCGTCAGACTCCAGGCGCTCCAGCTCCTCCCTCACCAGCATCTCCATCTGCTCCCTGTGAGCGTCCGTGTCCCGACCCAGGCGCTCATCCTGAAACACAAAAACAGATGACTGTTTCAATGGACATAAGGAATGCTGATAACTTATCAGAAAGCAGTGCTGTCACTGTAAATCTGAATGTTCCAAGCTCTCCTATGTGTCTAACCTCTGTTATTGAAGCATGGTGTTGTTTTCTTATGTGTTTGAAGTGAGAGCATGGCTTTTCTCGTTACGCTGTAATACATTTAGGTGATGATATTAAAAAATGAGTAAAAGAGGATTAAAAAATAAGATAAGGGTTTGGGGATGATTATCTGTTGAAAATACATACAGCCATGCAATTTTTGTCACAGCTCAGTGCCATTAAACATTGGCAAAACTCACCACTTTCAAGAGAGCTACAGAATCTTAGTTAATTCAGAAATAACCCTGCACTCATGTCTGATTTTACTATAGTTTTTGTTCTGGCTAAGCAAGTCAGCTCAGATATCCCTCTCCCTAGTGACATTTTCCAGCTTCTCCTCAGGGATTCTGAGTTATTCCTGGGTCAGACGGGATATAAAATCCCTCCAGAAAGTTCCGGGCAAGGTTTGCCCTAAGGTCTCCTCCCAGTTGGATGTGCCTGGAAGACGTCCATAGGTAAGTGGCCAGGGGGCGTCCTGATCAGATGCCTGAACCACCTCAGCGGACTCCTTTCAATGTGAAGGAGCAGCAGCTCTACTCCAACCTCCCCCTAAATGTCTGAGCTCCTCACCCTTCTCTAAAGCCGGGCATACACTGTGCAAATGTCATCCGGTTCAGACATGATTTTTGGGTTGCACGACCCACCGATTTTCAGTCAGATCATGCAGCATTTGTTGTACTGTGTCAGAGGGATATGATACCCAGTTTAAGACTGAGCCCAGCCACCCAGATGAGGAATCTCATTTCAACCCCTTGCTCATAAACTCCTTCTCTTAGGCAAAGGACTCATTCCCCAACCGGGGGAACAAACATGTTTTTGGCAGAGAAACATGGCCTCGGGTTTGGAGGTGATGGCCCGGCCATTTATTGTTTTGCACAATAGGTGTGCACCCCTTCTGAGGATGGATTTTGCATGAATGGCTGTTCACAGTTTATCTATGTCTATTGTATCTGCCCCTGACAAATAAACCATAACAAATGAATGGACACTCTATCTGTAAGGCATATTACCTCCATAACTCCATCCAACAGCCGGCCTAGCACGTCTCTCCTCTTGAGTTTGGCTCTCTCCATGGATTCCAGCTTCACAATCACAGCGTCTATCTTTGACACAATGCTGCCAATAGAGTGCTCCATCCTGTCCACGCGCCTCACCAGTCTGGAAGAAGCAGAAACATTATCATATGGCTATTCTAATTTTTAAAAATTAACAATCTGTTTAGGTATAAAATTTGCCAAAATTAAACCAAATGTTTCAGTTTAACATGTAAATCTGTTGTTGCTGCTGCAGCTAGACCACAAACTCTAACAAGCTGTTCAAGAGACAAATTAATCTGCAACACTTTTTGATGAAAGATTAAGTCATTTCTGAGGCAAAACTGTCGAAACTCCGTGGTTCTACCTCTGAAATTAAAAGTGTGAGATAATTCTGGAAACCTGAGTGTCTACACTTACTAAAATGAAAGGTGCTTGATAGTGAAACCTTAAACTGTGTGAAAATGTCTGCAGTGTTTACATGGGTTTGTATTTTTTCCTGTGACCCCTGTGTCTGATTAAGGCCTCTTCCTCTAAATTTTATCCATCAATAACCCTGCATGTAAGTTAAAGTACAAAAAAGGTTCCATACACTTGAAACTCCTCATAGGACACGCCCCCAGAGCTGCTGCCACGCCTACGAGAGCTGTGGCCACTATCCTCGTCGTCGTCTTCCTCAGAGTCATCCTGGGTACGAGGAAAGCTCCGCCCACTGCTGGGTCGAGTCAGCGAATTGCGTTCCAGCTCCAAGTCCTCCTAGCATACGAACATGAACAGACTGAACATCTACAGGTGTTGCTGAGTTTGTACTAACACGTTTATGCTGTGTGCTTCTGCATCTTTAATCTGAATCAGTTACTAAAAGCATTTGTTTTCATGTTACAGACTTAACAGTCTGTGTCATCACTCACTCTCTCTTTTTCTAGGTCGTCTCTCATTTGCTGGTGTTCATGCTCTGTCAGCTCCTGATCGCCATCTTGATCATACTTTGCAAAGATGGCTTGAATCTCTGCATCTGTGTGGCCTTTCCTGGGCAACAAAAGCACAGGAAAGCACAAATGTAGCATTAGTTTGGCATTCACTGAACTACCCAAAAACAAGAAATACAGAAAAGCAAATGTCTACTATGACTCTAACATTCCCTTAACCACAAACAAATACATTTTAGTGATTTTTTTGGTAGTTTTTTACCCTTTCAGATCCTGGCGGAGTTCATCAAAGTTCAGTTTCCCCCCGGCCTGACGCAAACTCTCAGAGATGTCATCTACTGCTGTCTTCTTCAGTCTCAACTTCATCAAGGCTTTGTTACAGCCCTGAGAGTAAAAAAAAGGCATTAACAACATTACTTTTGTACGTAAGACAAGTTTTTTAAACCGGGAACAACTTTACATTTTCAGAGGTGGAAAAAAATACACAATTATTGTACTCAAGTAAAAGTATAGTTACCGTTGTTGCCCTAACTCCGTGGATAACTTCACTCATGCTGCAAATGTGTCTCACATCAAAAACAACAACAATCCACCAGAAACATGAGTTGAGATGGATAAATACATTGGTAATGCAAATGCAACCTGCATGAAGTCTTTCTGTATCATGTATTATGAAGATGACTCTGACTGGAACAAAGAGCCTCTCAGAATCAAAATGGTGTTCTTAATGGAAGTTCTGTGAGCTTCATTATGTGACCATAATGAAAATGTTTTTAGTTTTAGTTTTTCTGACTTACACCTACTGCAGGAACCATCAGATCTTTTGCTGACTAGGACATTCAGGTAAAGAGAGCAGCACAACACAGCTCATCACCAATTGATGGTGAGATGAACCTTAACCAGGGTCAACTTCTTAAGTCTGACAAGACTTCTGTGTTCAAGTTCACTAAGAACTACCTTTGCAACCATTTAATCACCCATGCAGCATAACTCCAGAGATCATACCCAGTTTGCCTTCAATCTGTGGACTTGGAAAAAGCAGGCATTTTTTCCAAAGAGCAGTCCTGTTGAGGGTGCCAAGGGTATTGCTGCAAACCACTGAGTACCCCTTACCACCTCCAGCATGGCCTCAGCAGATGGCTGTCAACATGATTCTGGTTCTGCTCAAAGTTCCTGCCCCTTAAAGGGAATGTTTTCCTCACCACTGTAACAAAGCTAAATACTACTAGTGATAAGCTCATGGTGATTAGCATTGGGTCTTTATAACAGGCTACATCAAAGAGTACAGTCTAGACCTGCCCTCTTTGTAAAGTGTCTCGAGATTACTTCAGTTATAAACTGGTACTATACAAAGATTGATTTATTGATTGATACAAACAGATTTAGAGCTCTGTCTGTATTGTAAGGACAAAGACAGATATGAACCTGCTGGTTGTGGGCCTCTCATAGGGATGTTCCTTCATATAAATTCTTTCTATAGTTTGGTTTTGTGAGGGGTAGTTTAATGAACTCAGAATTGCTTCTTTACTTTATGCAGGTGATGTAGCTCTGTTTGTTTTATCACTTTGTGAATGAGAGGAGGTGCACAGTTTGCAGTTGAGTCTTATGTAGTGGTCAGCAATGCCAAGTCTGCCAAGTTACGTGCCAAGTTATACGTGCTACAGTCTTTACGTTTTGTTTATTGATGAGGGAATAAAGGATCATGCAATTGATAGACCGAAGGCGTCGCATCAAAACTAAGGAGTCAGCTGAGGGTTTCAGGTATCTGATTAGGATGCCTATTGGGCAGCATCCGCTCAAGATTTTCCAGGCATCTCCAATTTGTAGACCTCAGTAAAACCCCCCTAAATCCCTATGGGACAGGATTATCTCATCTGGTCTGTGAATGCATCTTTATCTCCTATGTAGAGAATAAATACACGTCTGAACATCTGCACTTTCTAAGCCTACCTCGACCCAGCTAACTAAGGAAATATGAAAGGATAGATGGGAACTCTGGCATCCTAAAGAAATTGTAGAAAATGTGATTTTCACTCTGTAAACTATAGAGCAGGTGCATGTATATTCTTATATTATCTGTCTTTATTGCCATCTTTTAATCAAAATTCAAACACCTGTATCTCTACAGCAGTGGTGTGCATTGGGGCAAGTCTAGGTGTGCCATAGGAATTTGTACAGCCATATCACAACCAAAGCAAATCACAACTATACAACAACTAAAGATGCTGTAACATATTTTCATTTTTCTGGATATGAATAAGGTGTGCCTTGAGATTTTTGGGCAATCTTGAGTGTGCTTTGGGAAAAAAATATCATAATATGTGGACTTATTCCTGAAGCAATTCATCCTAAAGTAAACACACTGTTCCCTGGGCCACTCTAGTAATACTGTATTTTCATAGTGATGGTGTAATGGAAGCCCAGCTTTCTAAAACAACTGCCACATGTAGCTTATTACCTTTTTAATAAGGTCAGTCATTTCCATCTCAGACCTGTGCTGGGACATGTCAGCCTTCACCTCAGAGTATGTGTCATTGATGATTGCCAGGAACATGTTCTGTGAAGGAAAGACAAGATTAAAGCTATTTTTGTTTTGGTAATTAGAGAAATTCAACAAAGCAGAGGCCTTACTCACCATGAGAATGAAGAAAATGAAGAAGACAAAGGTAATGAAATAGATTGGTCCAAGCAAAGGATTCACCTCTTCAATTTTTGAGAACTCAAAGTCTCCAAGAATGATGCGGAACTGAGTAAAACTAAACACACAGCGAAACATGTCAACACCTGAAAACAAGTGGTAGATTTGTTTGTATAAGGACTACTTTTTGCTATTAGCGCTCTCACATGCTTGCTTGGAAAGTGCTGAAATCGTCAACTTGAGTTCCAAACACCAAGTAGGCCAGCTGAGCGTACGCCAGGAAGATGATGAAGAACATGATGGCGAAACCCACAAGGTCCTTAGCACAGCGAGACATGGTGCCTGAGAGCTGACTCATGGTCTTATTGAAATTGATGAACTTAAAAAGCTGAGAGAGATTATGTGCTGGCATTAGTCAACGTTACAGCATTTGGGTATACAACATGATAGCTTTGGAGAGTTTATACCTTAACCCAGGAGAAGAAGACGATTACTGCTGCCACATTGTTGAACTGGACTTGCAGACTGGCTAAAGGTTCAAATATGGGGTGAGTAGCATGGTACTCCAACAGGCCTTTGAGGAGATTTCCAACCATTGCTGTTCTGGTTATGTTCATGATTACAGCAACAACACTCAGCTGAAGAAGGAACAGACAAAAAAGTCAGGGAGAAACTAGTAAGATTGTTGCAATAACCCAAAATCCGACTCTGAAACACAGTGATACACACCACAACAATGAGAACATCTAGACAGTTCCACAGGCTCTTGAAGTAATGCAGACGATGGATGCGGATCTCCAGCACCTCTTCCACTACGTAGTAGAGGATGAATAGGCAGAATGCCACCTCACACACTCCCACGAAGTAGTCCCAGCTGGACACATAGCGTATCAGACGCACTGTTTGAAAATTCCAGGAGGTCAGCACGCCACCAGTGGCAGGAAACTCCACTAACAACCTGACAAAGGCAGCAAATTGTAATATTCACACAATGTTAGTTATAATGTTGAAATGTTGTTTTAAATGCAAACCAAAGTATGGGAGCACGGCTTTAAAAAAAGATTGATTTGTTACAATTTTGAAATATAAAATATGCCTCATTGGCTTATTAACATTTTGATCAGTTAGCTTCAAAATCTACTTGGTCATTGTTATTGGTGAAAAGATACATGTGAAAACTGCTGATCTGATGTGCATGTGTTCATAACATCAATCCTCACTGAGCTTTGAAGGGGATCAGCCATTTATTTTGGCAGGTCTGGAACAAATATGCTGTCAGATACATTTTATTTAGTTTTTTTGGGTTCATTTTACCCCCCTGATATACTGGAGACAGTGGAAAGAAGGCACTGGTCTTTATAGAATAAATACTAGCTAGACATATAAAATGATATAGTGTTGCAGTCAACAATTTTCCCTGAAACATTCTAATTTTTAATGTTTCTTAAATGTTGCAATCCATATATTTCTGGTATCATTATTCTTAAACTTTTTCACAGTATAAAAAGGTTAAAAGCCAATAAATAAAATATACTGATCCTGACAGAACTACATTGTTGTCTGGACTATATTTTAATGGATAAGTTGTGACTGCTGATGCTGATTCATACCTGGCAATGCAGAAGAGGTTGATGTTCCCATTGTAGACAGAGAAGTCAACAAACACCGCTCTGGTGCCTCTGTCCAGCCACAGATGGTCTTTGAGAAACTGCAGTTGGACCGCTGACTCCTCTCTGGTACGTGACAAGTCCTGGTAGTATCCTCCACCTCCATATTTAGACACCTGACCCCAATAACTGCTCCCATTCATCTCACTCTCTGTTGTATACACCCAACTACAAGACACCAAAATGAAAGGCCTTACTTTCAAAACGCTCTGTTTTTCTTAGTATTTGACACATTGAATGAAAAATCTGACTTACGCAGTCCCATTCTTGGGGCCGAAGGAGACGGTATCCTCGTTGGATGGGGTGTACAAGTTGTAGCAGTCCTGAACCTCATCTCTCAGATCCTCATGGACGAAGCAGGATTCATTGCGAACTTTGACTTGCCTAAGCCGTGGCACACCAAGCAGGAGGTTCTCATAGTAGATTAGGCTCTGGTTCTCTGGCAGGCTCTTGTTGTTGTACCAAACCTCCCAGTACATGCCATTAAGGAAAGGACCCTCTGTGAACTACAATGTGTAAGGCAGGCAGGATTAAAGCAGAGGATGAAGACTTTCTATAGCACAGTATTGAGTCATAATGTGACCCTACAGTGACATCACTGTAGATCCAAATTCAGTAAGGCTGGTGTGTTAATAGTAAGGAATTGTTACCTTATTCTTGTGTGGCATTTTCTTTGTTTGATTAAGTTATGAACTGTTTTTTTCTATGTTTTGCTTTCATAAAAGGCATCTCCTTTAACATCTGCACTTTAATTTGCACAAATAAAGTACAATTACAAGAATTTCAACTTAAATAACACCCAACTAAAGGTAGCTCCTGAAAAAGAGATTCTCTTTGTCTTTACCTTCCAGAAATCCTCCATAGTTGCGAGGCTTCTAAAAGTGCAAGGGTCACCAGCAGACAGTGGGGTGTCCAAGAAAAGCTGAGACATCACTTTGGTATAGTAGTACATGTTGGCACTCACCATCCCATAGGTCACTGCAAAGCAAATCATACTACAAGTAATATTTCCAGGAAAACCAGCTATATAATAAGAGAAAGAAACAGATGAATGCAGACTCAATAAATGCTTTTTGTTTACATAATTGTTGTTCAATCTCACTGATCTAGAACATAAAATCTGTATTATCTTTCTCCTGTGTATTTCTATTCCTAGTAGGCATTCAGTTTTCATCGAGGAGCAGCTCTGGAAAGTTCTTTAAAAAGTGAAGCTCTGCCTGGCAGAGTATGCCTACACACAGTCTGCCAGGAAATAATTTCCTGATCCACCCCAAACCACAGCTTGGCATTTGTAATTGCAGCAAAAAGAGAACAGAAATGTTACAGAGGATTCTTCATCCCCCGACATATTACATGTGGGCTTTCCATCAATTTGTTTACAATTACATGCTGCAGCAGCAACTTTGTACAGTTACTGAAAGGATGCTCGCTGACAATTTTTGGGGATAATATATACATAGCAAAGACTATAAAGCCCAAACTGTGAGCCTGGTAAATAACTTTCCAGCTCCATAAAAGGTGTCATGGCCTGTGGACTTGCTTTATTTTAACAAGTTTTTAATAAACTCACAAATATAGCAACAACTAATGATTGGTTTCATTATCAAGCAATTCATTTGGTAAGATTGGCATGATGGTGTAAACTGTGAATCGTCTTCTTTTGTCTAACCTACAGTGAACCTCCAATGTACCATGATCGTGTCAGAAAGAAAACAAGACAACAGAAAACACAGAAAAAAAATATCAATTAACACAACAGACCCAAGGATTATTTGCTACTTTTTCTTAGAAATTAATGTAACGGTTAAAAGGTGATCAAAATAGTTTCATATTTGTTGTCAAGTTAAAGTGTTATGGTTGTAACTAAACCAAAGACTAGCTTTGACTGCACTAACATTTTGCTATTATATGAAATAAATTAAAAAACCGTAAATAAATCTGCACTTTCTCCTATTAGTTACTTATTTTATGTGTAGGTAGTTCAAGACATGACTACCTTGACATTCACACCAGTTGGGATAAAAAAAAAAAAAAAAACACTTGGCAGAAATATTTTTTCTTGCCAGGTTGATTTCTCAATACTGCACACATTTCTGTCACAATTTTGGAAGAGTTTTTACTTTTTACTTACAGATACAAAGGGTGATGAGGAATGCGATATACGTGAGCATCTCCCTCAGTACATTCTTGAGGTATCTTTCTCTGCTGCTTTCACTGTCCTCCATCAGCTCTGTGCCCCACAGAACTGCAGAGAGACAGCAATACAAGCATACATCAGCACATGAATGGTAGATTAATAGACAAGATAGGGGAAATATTAAAGAAAAACGGACAAAAGACAGACTGTATGCCCAATATATCAATATAAGATGGCATTTGATTGCATTTGTCAACCTTAATGTGTGTTATAATGTCTGAAAGCTTGTGAGAAAAGAAGACCTTAAAACCCACTTATTATCCTGATTTATTTGGATTTTACTTTGAATGCCTTTGCGCTTGACTGGTTTAGGTCTTTTGTAAAGTCATCAATTGGGCTGGAAGATATAGTTCAATACTCGTATTATTAACCTCCTAAAACCCCGAGGACATTACATTTGGCTTTCAAACAACAGAGTAATAATTTCTGCTGTTGGGAATTTTTCAGATAGTTGTCCGGAATGTCCACTGAGGATGCAGTAATTTTTTGGAAATGTTGGGAGAGTTTGCTTTAAAATTATCAGCAATTTTCATGAAAACTGTTGCAAATTTGTTTGGATGTTTTGGGGCATTTGCTTGGAAATTTTCAAGTATTGTCGAGGAAGTTTTGGGGATATATTTATATATTTTGAAGAGTATCATTGGAAGTATTGGGGGTAAATTGCTTTGAATATTTTTGGAATTTTAAGGGAATTTGGGATATTTGCTTGGAAATTTAATGGAAATTTGTGACATGTGTTTGTAATTTTTTGGGAAACTTGAATTTTGGTGGGAATTTGCTTTGCTTTTTGAGGCATTTTAATGAAAATTTGGTAAGTTTATTTACAAATTCTGGTTAATTTGATTGGAAATTCGAGGTAGGGTTGTCCTTTGAGGAATTCCATAATTTTCATGAACATTTTGGAGGGACTGTATGGATGTTTGTGGGGAATTTCCACTGTTTCATGAAATCTTGGGAATTCTTTAGTAAAGTTTGGAGAATTTGATAAGAAATTTTAGGCGGAAATTGCTTGTATTCTTTCAGGAAACTAATAGGAATTTTGGGTGAATTTTCTATAGAAACGTTTAGGCTTTATGATAAAATATTTGGGGACTAGTTGAAGAAATTTTAGGGTACTTTTTAGGGGCTACTATGAAAATATGTTTACCAGTTTTGACAGGATGTTCAGTGGATTTATGGACATCATTTTTGGTCATGACGAATTTCTGCTCGAAGACAAGGCTAAGCTTTTAAAACCATCAGGTCCTACTCATCCCAAATATGAGGGGAAAAAATGCATTCAAGGCAAAAGCTCAGGTCTCAGGAAGTTAAGGCTAGTGTCGATGCTTTGAAAAGATATGATGGTTAAAATTCAACTTTTGTAGCTGTGTATAATAGATATTAAAGTGTATCAACTCTTAACAGTGAATGGGGAAGTGACATTTTTTTTAAAACACTGTTATTTATATTTGAGAGGAAGTAATGAATAAAAATAGGACATTAAAACTGTGATATAATGAAAATTACATCTGGTTGAGTGCTTATTATCAAGGGAAAATAGTCTCTTAACTCTACAGCCATATATCCTTTATCTTATTTCATTTACACAATATCATAAAGAGTCTTATCTGTAGATTATAAAGTATTTGCTACTTTGTCATGCCAACACGTTATAAAAGCTTCATAGTGACTTACCTCTGATTCTCTGGAGTATTAGCTTCAAACAGCTGGGGTGCTCATGCCTGTCCTGCTGCTGGGCATCCACAGTCGGGCTGGGGTACAATCCTCCTCGGGTGATGTGGGTGCTGCTGCCTCCGCCAGTGTAACTTCCCAGGCCGCTGCTGCAGCTGCTGCTGGAGGCCGTGGACACCGACCTCCTCCCGGGGCTCGCCGGAGGCCAGTCAGCCTCCATAATCTCATCTTCGGGCTCGAAACCGGGATTATCACGGCTCCACGCTTGTCTGGATGGAGGAGACGGTGTTCCAATGACTCCTCCGAGACCAAGGTCTTGAGGCTGGATGTTCTCCATCTCTATCCCCTCTCCTGCGTCCAGTCTATGAGGCAACCTGCCAGTCTGGGTCTGCGGTAGCTGCTGCGGTCTGACTCGGGAAGAGCTCATGGTTCAATGTGCTGAATATTTATTTTACTTTGTGTGAGGCATCTGAAAAACTTCAACGGGATCTAAGAACGCGAATTCCTCTAAGAAATGCTAAAAATGGCTAAACTGTTTGGCTATTCCCTTGAAAAACTCAACAGTCAAACGCCTTAAATCAAAGCAGTGGGAAATTTAGTCAAATACAAAAGGGCCAGATAAAAGAAAAGCTTACACTTGTAGGAAGAAGAAAGACATTTAAACGCTTAAACGATGCTAAGTTAGTCCCTGTTTTCCCGTTAGTTTCCACTCACCAACCGTTAAAAAAGTTTCCTTGAGTTATACATCCAGTCGTCTTCATTTACGTCTCAAAAACGATGTCCGTTAACCTTAAAAGGATGCATTTAAAAAGGGCCGAAGTTCTTACACAACACGTAATTAAAGTTGTCACCTAGTAAGTTATTTTCATGACGTTGACGTCCGCATTAAAATGCTTGTGTTTATGTGGAGCGAGAAAGGCACTTTTCTTGCCCCAGGACAGCCATCTTGTTCTTCAACTGTTCCCCTAAAATCGCTCTTTCTCATTTGTTCAGGACTCAGATTACACTGAAGAAGTCATGGCGTCTTAGAAAAGGATGAAAACACTTCATTGGAAAGCATTTTCTCGTCTGAAATTTTAACAACAGTAATTTGTATCAAATGTTTTCTCGATTGAGAAAAGGAATTAAACGTTAATAGATGAACGCTGCGATGGTTTTTGGTTCGTTGTGAAATGTAAATATGATATTTTAGTCACAGGTAGTATGAAAATTATTTGAAAACTTCTCTCACATTCCTATTGATTCTAAATGTTTACTAATAAGTAATTACTGGATACATTTTGTTTATGCATTTTGTTCGTACAATGAAGAACAGACACTGGCATTACATAATATCTTTATGTTTGGGTCAGCGGTTGCTATGGCAACATGAAACTGCAAAAATCGCAACGTCCAGAGGCAGATTAGCAAAGGTGGTAAAGTAGGCCACACGACTATTACACTCAAGTTAAGGTAAAGTGACTCTTGTGAAAGTTTAATTTAGTTGAAGTAAAAGTATTGGTCTTTAAGTAAAAGTAAAAAGTATCTATGTAAAGTTTACTTCAATTAGTGAGAAGCTACTGAGGAGTTGTACAGTAAAACAATCTTCCCCTACAACCAGAGAACAGATCTCAAACCAGGTTGTCCAGGTAAGGTCACACCATAATGGATTTGTCCAGCAAAATTGACAATGGTAATTAAATTTACAGAGCTAATTTTCACAATTTTAAAGCGATTATGCTGATCCACACTACATAGAGTTCATGTTAAAAACTGTTTAATACTTTACTATACAACAGAGCTACAGCAACTCTTGTGAATCTGTGGCAGGATGGGTGTCCTCTAGCAAGAACAACAACAACAAGAACAACACTTTAAGAGCACATAGAGCACAGACAGGACCTCTAACTCAGTGGATAACTTCACTCATGATCCAAATGTGTGTCACATTAAAAACATCAACAATCCACTAGAAACATGAGCAAAAGTAAACCCAGCAGGGATCACTGTACAACAGGCAATATACAAACACAACTAAACACATATAAACACAACTAAACACTCTGCCCAAGGGTATGATGTGGAACTTTGCCCACACATCCCCTTAAATTTGAAATCCCAGTGGGCAGAGCTTAGACAAGTTGACTCAACACCATCAAATTAATCCAAGCCTGAAGACCATTTCACCCAGACTACACTTAAAATTACACTTTGACAGTTAAACTCAACTCTGACATGTTTAACCCTGAGATACTAGCGTTTTTGCTTTTTGGAATGTGATATGGAATCATTCTCTCTGTGTGCTACTGTGTAGTCAACAGAGATGGAAAAAAACCACAAGACTGCTGTACTCAAGTAAAAGTACAGTTACTGTGCTTAAAACTTACTTAAGTAGAAGTAAAAGTGCTGATTTCAAAATGTACTCAAGAAAATACTAGTACCCAAAAATACTACTCAAAGTAGTAATTTGAGTAAATGCAATTAGTAGTAAATAATAAATGTACCCCTGCTAATTATCCTTCCTAAGAAAGTGGTTTGCATGGACGCAAAGGATAAAGTCAACATGTGTCTTAATCAATGTTAATCCTGTTTACTAAAATTACGGCTAAGAATTTTTTTCGATTATAATTTTTTTCTGTTTTGAAGACTAGCTTCACTAGAAATACAGTAGTACTTTAAGATAAAAATTGTAGCTGTAATTCCTCCATGAGGCACCAATACTTTTCTCCACTAGGTGGTGCTACATGTCCACTTTTTTGATCCAAAGCAGCTACAAGCCAACCCTGCTCAAATTTAACATTTTTGTCAAAGCAGAATTTTGAGTGGCATAACAAAAAGATTACAAACGTGACAACTGGCAACAGTTTTCCTAAGCAGACTGCTGATTGTAGCTTTTTCTTTCAGAGTGAAAGAAGTCTAGAGTTGTTAAATGGGAAGAATGTGTTATGTGCGAGGGCTTGTTTTCTGTGATAAAGTTAGGAATTTATTTTAATGTATTGCAACAGGTATTCAAAATAAGCACATTGGTCATATAGCCTTGTTTTGGAGAGAACTTTCTTTTAAAAGAGGACCTTCTGTTTGATTAACAACTTACTTGTACCCCTTTTCAGTGTGTAACCTCTGCATCATGCCTTCACAAAGTCACAGGGGTGGAGCACAAATGACTGCAATAAAACTACTGAGGTAATTTGAGCTGGTAAATTTGGATTCAAACCACATGAAATTGAAATACAGAACTTATATCACAATATCCATCCACCAACCTTCTTCTGCTTATTCTGAATGGACTGTAGAGGATAAATAAGAGCATACAAAATATCCAAATTTTTCATATTTAGGGGTAGACAATCCCTTGAATACCAGGATTCAACTCAAAATTCTTCTGAATCGTTTTGCAGATGAAAATTATTATTATTTTTGACTAAAAGAACAAACAGTGTTTCAAAAGTAAACAAAAATTTACACCTGTTTTATTTGCCAACAATTTCTTTATTGTTTTCCAAACATTTCAGACTCCACATGTGCTTCCAAATAGACCACACATGCATCTAAACATAGAAAAAAACAGCTACACATACAGTAAATACTAAACCCATACCTCCCTACAAACCAGGAATCAATCTGTTTGCAGTAACATTAAACAAAATAATAAAATAAATCATGCAATTAATTGTGATTAAAAAATGAGTGCACTTATCATGGACCTTAATTATTGACAGCCCTGAATGTCACAGACGGTGACTCAAGAATCATCCCCAGTTGCTCCCATTGCATTCATCAATTCAATATTTTCCAGAAACAAAATAAAGGTTTCCCAGAAATTGTAAAGACTGCTTTTTTACACTTGATAGCACAGGTAATCTTTTCTAAGGGAAGAGTTTAACATAATTCAGAAATCCATCTACATCTTATTTTACATGCAAATGCCCATGTCTCAATGCAAAACCTAAATTGTAGTCATACAGGGGTTTGAGCTTTAAGTGTTTTTTTTGTTCTTTGTTTTTTTGTTTTTATGTACTAGTATATATATTAGTCAAATGTGAGTGTGGTTTAAGGACATGAAGCCCAAATTCGTGGAGGCGGAGTTATTTGTTTGTCGTCATAATTTATGTTGCCTAGTGTAAACAGTCCATTGGCTGAATCTTAGTGATGGGGGTTCCCTGCCCCAGATTGCAGGGGTAAAACAATAAATAGAACCTATCACTTTAAATCTGCAATCTCTGGTACAGCAGAGATCATAAACTGTTAGTTCTGCGTGGTAAAAATTACAAGATAAAGCTGGGATACTCTGTATTTCAGAACAGTTTACAATCGGTTACTCGTTGTTATTTATTAAAATAATTCTGTCTACATAGATAGGTCTTTCAGAAGGTAAGTTAGACTCCTCCAAGCTAAATCAGCTAGCTGTGAAACGACTGATGAGCTAATGCTAAGTGTACCTGCTAATGTTATCTAGCTGCATTGTCTAATCAAAACCACGAATACTCGATGATCACGCAGTAATCAGTCACAGTTGTCAACCGGGTGTGTCGCTGCTGATTGAATAGCACACTTTAACTATGCTGCCGGAAAATATCAAATTTTATCGAAATTGTCAGATTTTCCTCCCTTTGTTGTCTTTTGGCTAACCTAGCTTAGCAGTACACTTGTTTCATTGATAATACTTCACAGTCAGTGGAAGTTAGAGGCTATTAATTTTAAAGTTTTCCAGGTTTGATGTCGCCAGCAGGTTACAATGATTATAAAAATCAACTGAATTTGAGTAGTAAGGGTTGTCGATTAAGATAGCATTGGTATACATTATTGGTGCATTACAACAGATACCCTCAGCTTGGTGTCTTTCCCCGCTTGCAATCTGCATAATTAAGGGTTGTTTATGTGAAGTACAGCAATGCAACTCAGTGACAGCTATTCTGTATCCCTGTATCGGCTTTTTGGCGTTGTGTTGTGTAAAAATGCCCCTCTTCACATTGTTGTAGTGACCACCGGCTAAAGAATAAACGACGACGCCACAAGTTAGCATGAGCTAACTAGCAGCGTCGTTGCTTTCCTGTTTGTCGGGTCTAGTGTTAGCCGTTAAAGATGACAGCTAAAAGGCCGGTGTTCAGTGAAAAATTAACACCCCTTCAGTTGTTTTGTTGTGTGGTTAACGTAAAAATAGTTGGAAGTGTAGACCTCCCGTGCTCTCAGCTTTTCCAGAATGAAGACACTTGATATATATATAGCGAATCTTTCACGTTATTATGGACATGCGACAAATGAGAGCATGGACCAAATGTTGTTAGCATGAAAATGAAAGGCCTGTTCATATAGTAGGTCATTAATCTATAAAGGATTGCGGGGATAGGAATGATACATGTTGCTGGTATATACTTATTTTGAATAACTGTTTTAAAGTTAGTTTTTTCTGGTGCCTAACCTAAACGTTAGCAACAGTCGCTCTTGTTTTTATCAACAGTCCGTTTCCCTCTTTGTCTCATTGGATGGACGTGATGGCGCAGTTGGATGTTAGCTGGTGTGGTAGCCTTATAGCTAAACAGTCATCTGTCTTGGCTGTGCCATTAAATTGATGTAGGTCAGGTGAATAATTTGGCCTTATCGTTAGACAAAGAAAGTGAACCATCTTCATTCACTATTGTACTTCCTGCACTTCCTACTCTGTGGCAGCTATAATGTTTGCCTGGGGCGCAGTAAACGTTTAATGTACTAAAATGGGCTTCCGCAAATGACCTGACCTCAAACAAGTCATATCGCCCTCTTACTGAATCAGAGCTCAATTCCTAGTCATGGTCTCCAGCACTGATTTGCAGAGGTCGAAAGTAACCAATTGCATTTACTTTAGTTACTGTGATTGAGTTGTGTTTTGGGTTCTTTTTGAACAAGTTGAATTCAGTACTTCTACTTCTGCTTTAGTAAGTTTTAATCAGAGTAGCTATACTTTTACTGCAGTACTGTTCTCTTGTAGTTTTTCCACCTCTGTTGACTACACCGTAGCACATGGTGAGAGAATGGTTCCACATCACATCCTAAAACAGCAGTTGTTTTTAATTTATTATAGAGGTTTGACTTTACCTGAAAAGCCTGGTTGGAAATCCATATTTACACATTTTTATTGCCTACACGTAAAGTATATAATGGACTGTACAACTCCTCCATAGCTACTAAGACTGGGCAATAAATCAAGATTGAGATAAAATTGTAATATGTCCTGCTACAATTTTCACATCCCAGAAATTGCAATATTTGACTTGAAATGTGTGTCAACATGCAGTTTATGCTTTTTTTTTTTAGCATCTGTATCATCATTTTATGCATTACTGGAGCCTGCCTACTTTTTTTGTGGATAAATACGTAACGATTTACCAACTTTAAGAGGATGTGCTCTATTTTCTGACATGTTGATCTCTGTTTATGTTCTGTTTCAGCACTTAATATTGTTTACCAAAGAAATGGTGATGGAGAAGCCAAGTCCCCTGCTTGTAGGGCGGGAGTTTGTGAGGCAGTATTACACACTCTTAAACAAGGCGCCAGATTTTCTGCACAGGTGAGATATCAGTGTAATGTGTTAGACAAGAAATGTCACCTGAAGTAATTTAAATGTATTGAATGTCATTTTATTGTGCTGTTAGGTTTTATGGGAGGAATTCTTCCTATGTTCACGGAGGACTTGACCCAAGTGGGAAACTGGCCGAAGCAGTTTACGGGCAAGCGGTAGGTGATAAATCTCAAAATGGGGATTCAGTTAGATAATATTGTGAGGTATAGTGAAAGCTCTACACATACCTGTTAGAGTTCCAGATTTAAGCAATGTGAAAAAATAAGGCCTAGATGTGTTATTACAGATGTGTTTCACCTGTAATATAATCTATAACATCTGTTGGGGGGGAAAAAAAACCCCCAAAAGATTTAAAAAGTAAAAAGTAATACAATCTGGTTGCATAACACTATATACGACTATACTGACCTATACTAATACTCGATTAAAATCTTGATTATGCCATAATCTTTCAACTGTGTTTATGCAGATCCTTAAAAAGTCTTAAATTGGACTTTTTAAAGTTAATACCATAAAAAGTCTTATTTTTACTATGAGTGGTCTTGCATTTTCATTGGCACATTGACTTAGTTGTGTTTTTATCTGGTCTTTGTTTTCGACCGATATGTCTGATTTTAATCATTCTTTTTTGAGTATATACTTGTTGCGTATTTTATGATTAATATCACTATACTGAATATAGATGAAAAAGGGGCACTGAATGTGCCAGAAAACCTCAAATTTGGGGGTTTATGACCAAAATATCTATCTGTCCAGTATCAATTGATATTTTATGAATGGGACATTAAACCAGGTAATTCAGCTCTGTCAGTTGTAATGAGAAATCTCACAAACCTTTCATTTTTGACTATTTGTTTCAAAAATATGGTTTTAATTTTTATCAGCTCAGGTCTTAAAAAAGTCTTAAAGTATTAAATTTGATAGTTAAGTGTGTAGGAATCCTGTGACAAATTTTGAGCTTTTAAAAGGAAGCATGAACAAATTTTGCAGAAAGGTGACTCTGACTCCAACCCAAAATAAATGAAAGCTTTAGCCGGTGCATATTTATGCAGACAGGTTTTTTTTTTTTAAATTTCTGCTGTCTCAATTTTTGTTTTTTTTCTTTGGATTGTAATCATTTATAGGTTACATTATGGATGGTAAATTCAGCAGTGCTATATCTTGCCATTATTTTTCACAAAAATGTAAAAAAAAAAAAAAACGAGTGTGTAGATTTGATCATAGTGTTGTTAGATAAGCATTTGATTGTTGAACAAAGGAGGGGATTCATTTACACAGCTTAAGGAAGACATTGATGTCAGAAAACAGTGCTGACATGATTGAAAGATTGATAAACCTTCCCAGGTTTTCTGTAACAAGCATTCATACTTTCAAATCAGTGATCTGGTCCAACCAAAATTAAGAATAATTTTTGCAAAATAATCACAAGGCTGTCCTGGGTTAAGCGAAAGATGAATGTGAAGGCATATAACAAACAAGCTGACTCATACTGCAGCTTACTGCCAGTTTTAAAAACCTTTTAACATGCCTTGGAGAAAATGAGATTTTTTTAACAGCTTAAGAAGCTATCCCACATTTATTGTGTACTTTTTAATGTAATACGTTTTTTTATGTCTGGTCTTAAAAATTCTTGTTGATTTTAACTTAAATGTTGCATTTATCTGTATTTTTATCTTTTGGTTATTTTTTCTCCTTGTAGGAAATCCATAAGAAGGTCATGTCCCTGCAGTTCATTGAATGCCACACAAAGATCAGACACGTGGATGCTCATGCCACCCTGAGTGATGGCGTGGTGGTGCAAGTCCTTGGAGAACTGTCCAACAATGGCCAGCCCATGAGGAAGTTTATGCAAACGTTTGTGCTTGCTCCAGAGGTAAGAGCCCTCATTTGAATGCTTTTAACCACCATATAATTAGATTGACAATGGCAGTTGTCTGTTGCAGAGATTTGTTACTTAGCTCTTAGCTGTGATGAAATACTTGTAAAGTGTTTGCATGAACATAAGGGGGTAACAGGAGATGAGTTGGTGTTACTTTTTAAAAAGAAAAATGTAAAGTGTGCTAGTGTGTCTTAAACAAATATTATGGGGTCTTTGGTACAATGTGATGTTATTGGCTGAAGAAATATTTTTGGACGAAATTCTGTAGGGTTCAGTGGCAAACAAGTTCTACGTTCACAATGACATCTTCCGTTATGAGGATGAAGTCTTTGGAGACTCTGAAGCTGAGCTCGATGAGGGTAAGATGCTCACAAACTTCCTACATACACCTTCTTAGTTGTAGTTTTTCATGTAGATATCTTTTAAATTTGTGGATCATTTGCTTTCTCTCCCTCAGAATCTGAGGAGGAAGTTGAGGAGGAGGGAGAGGAGAGGCAGCCTTCCCCTGAGCCCCTCCAAGAAAGCCCCAACAGCACCACCTATTACGAACCTCACCCTGTCACGTATGCTAACATTTCATTGTAACCTCGATAATGTGTTGCACTAGGAACGTTTTAAGTTAGAAACTTCTATTGCAGTGACAGCATTTTGATTTGTGATCTGTAGTAACGGAGTAGAGGAGCCCATGGAGGAGCCAGCTCCTGAACCAGAACCAGAGCCTGAACCAGAGCCCAAAGCAGAGGAGATAAAACCTGACACAGAAGAGAAGGTTCTGGAAGAGATGGAGGAGAAGGCACCTTCACCAGTTCCTGCAGAGTCCCCACCAAACACCCAGGAGCCTGCCAAGGTAAGAAAACGTGAATCTATGCAATTTACTTTTCAGTTGTCTCTTTTCAAAGGCATATGCACTCACAGTCACTTTTTTAGGTACATCTATTCAACTAATCAACACAAAATACCTATTCGTCTTGTAACATGGCAGCAACTAATACATTTAGGCATTGCATCTAGGTAGATGTGATCAAGATCATCTGAAGTTCAAACAGAGCATCAGAATGGGGATTAAAGGCTTGTTTACACAACAACGCTATGCTTTTTTTTCTATTTTCATTTTCAAATAGTTTCACGTTTAGATGGCGACGTTTTGACAACAATCTCCGTCCACACAAGACCGCAGGAAACACAAAAAAACTGCAGTAAAGGGATTTACTGCACAATAAAACTGTCTCTACAACAAGGATAATACTGCACATTCACTGTTTTTCATGTGTTTTTGTTAACCTGTAACATTTTTAGCATACACGGGTGCATGAAAGTAATTCATCACTAAATACTCCTCTTCATCACCATTGTAGCACGGCAGCGAAATTTCACAGCACATATAAGCACCAAACTGTTTTGCTAGACCAGTCTTGTTATAACAAACGTCTTTTAAGTCTGTTTAATTTTCCACAGACACATTTCTCTCCTACAGCTTTTAATTGCTCTTGGGTTTACTCAGAAAGTGCAGCGCGCCTTCTGCTTAAGCGCAGCAGGAAAAGGATGGCCTTTTAAGAACGATATTTCTATTTCCCCTTTTTCAATTTTATCTGCTTCTTGGGAGTAATTAACTATCTTTTTCAACCTTAACACAGAAGCTTCAATCCTGTCTCCCCCATCAGCTACGAACTGATGTGCAGCCACAGAGGAGGAGACAGGAGAGATTATGGGCTGAAGTTTCCGTTGTAAAACTTCAAGAAAAAAGATAAAGGATAATTCATTTCCAAGAAGCAGATATATTTGAAATAAAGGAAAATAGAAATATTATTCTGAAAAGCTTCACCCATGAGCGGCGCTGCACTTTGAGAAAATCCTCAAAAAAATTAAAGGCCATAAGTGCTGAATTTGTCTGTGAAAATTAATTACTCCCACGGCTATCTACGTTGAAAAGGGGCTCCTGCAAAGCATTTTTGTGTTAATATAAGCTGTGAAATTTCTCTGCTGCGCTACAACGGTGATTACAGTGATGATCATGATGATCGATAAAACATTTCCAAAATTAATAGCATGACTTTATCTGACGAAAGTGGCATTGATAGCCCTAAAACGAGAATAATGTTTCCCATTTTTTTCCCTTTTCTAAATCCAGCTGTCTGTGACTTTACAACTGGAATCAGAGGTAACATTTTGGAAAACTTTCAACCTGGAGCCCGTTTCCAAATTGTTCTATTTTCAGGCACCAAATTGCTGTTCCTGTGTATATGGACAGCCAAAATGCTACAAAAGCTTAGTGTTTTCACCTGAAAACATTGTTGTGTAAACAGGACCTAAAGGTGATTTGAGCGACTGTGAAAGTGTCATGGTTGTTGGTGCCAGCACAACCCTTTCTAGCATCTGCAGAGAATAGCCTGAAAAAGAGAAAATATCTATTGAATGGCAGTTCAGTATGCCTAGTTTAGGGAAGAGGTTTGATGAGAATGACAAGACTGGGTTTATTCGATAGAAAGGCGAAAATAACTTAAATAACCCCTCTTACAACAGAGGCAGGGTCCAAAACTAACTTTTTCACTTACCAGCCAGCCTGGCTCTTAAGTGAAACTTTTTACCAGCCAGGCAGATATTTTACCAGCCAACCAAATAAAATATCTTTTAAGTGTTGTAATTTGCTATAAGTATTATTTAACATGTCATTTGGGACTTGTATGCAATTCTCAATCAATATTTTAATATTTTAATAATATGTACTAATACTAGCATTAATTTATGCTAATAGAGACAAAAGTGAGTAAAAAGACCCTTATTATGTGTAGAACAACAAATGAACTTGCTTCTGTCGATTCATGTTTTTATAACTTCACAATTCCAACCCTCCTTTATCTGGGCTTGGCAAAATGACTTGAGATACTCTGACAGAGTAACTTTAAATTTTATTTTTTAGGTTTATCATTTATTTATTGTTCTATTTTTCTTAGAATTTTAGTTTTCTTACGTTTGGTTTAGTTATAAACCTTATGGTCCACTGAAGAGCCTACAACAAATCAATTTATTTATTTTTTGTGTAAAGTCTTCATTAACAATCAAAATGGACCAAAAAGAGACACTAGAAAAAACTGTCAAGGTGCCATCACAGCGCGGTTAATCTGTAGTCTGGACATGGAGGCGTGAGCATCTCCTGCTCTGACCACAGCTGAGAGGGACTACTGCGCGAGGAGTGGGCTGCCAGTCAGTGCTTTGGGACGGGAGGGGCCCACGGCAGCACCCCGCTGCTCAAGAGGCGCTACAATGATTCCCATCATGTCAGAGTCTTCAAAAGTCTCCAGTAACACCAGAAAAAGTTGCTAGATTTGTCGCTAGTCACTTTTTTGAAAAAGAGTTGCTAGACGGGCCTGAAAACTCACTAAAATAGTGTCAACGTCGCTAAGTTGGCAACACTGCAAGGAGGTACGGGTACAGTAACAATTAGCTATCCACCTCGGCATGCTGTGAATGACGTCATGACTGACGCACTTTCGTGACCAAAGATTGTCTCAGCCTGAAATACACATTACTCTGCCAGGAAACCAGCCGATACCAGCATCGTTCTCCAGTAGTAAAAAAATGAATTTTTTTGCTGGTAAAAAAATAACTCGCCAGAGTGGCGAGTGGTCTTAAAAATGTATCAGCCAAAATCAAAATCTACCTGTAATTGGCGAGTGGCAAGTGTCAGTTTTGGACCCTGAACAGAGGTATGCAAAAGAGCATCTCTGAATGCACAACACGTTGGACCTTGAAGCAGATGGGCCACAGAAGCAGAAGACCACACTTGGTGCCACTCCTGTCAGCTAAGAACAGGAAACTGAGGCTATAATTCAGATGGTCTTACTAGATAACAGAAGATTGGTAACACATCACCTGATCTGATGTCTTGATTTCTGCTGCCATATTATAATGGTAGGGTCAGAATTGGGCATCAAGAACATGAAATCCTGCCAGACCATCAACAACTATGAAATAAATCGCCCTTCTTCCCCATTCTAATGCTTTGTTTGAACCTCAGCACATTGTCCTGATCATGTCTACATGCCTAAATACATCGGCTGCTGCTATGTGATTAGCTGATTAGGTATTTGCATAAAAAGTATTTACTTTAAATAATAAGTTAAACCTTTTAAAGTGACCAGTGAGTGTATATTAAGAGTAGGAACGTACACTGCCTGAAGCACACTTAGAAATATTGTAGGGCTTTTTAAACAGATTATTATTAAATCCTTCACAGACTTTCTCCTGGGCCTCGGTGACCAGTAAAAACTTGCCTCTTTCTGGCACAGTCACCTCCTCTGGAATTTCACCCCATGTTGTGAAAGCTCCAAGCTCACAGGTAACCAACTACAACTAGATGAGAAAAGGGCAGAATATCTTAAATAAAAAGTTGTAGATTCAGCCTATTTTGGAATTATTCAGAGTTCCTCACTGATTGTGAGATGTGTAACTTTTGTTGGTGTGACGCTTAAAACTTTTTGAGATAAACTTATGCTCGACTTTTTTCCTGTAGATTACAGTCACTTAAAGAGCTCTGGTAAAAATAGGAAGGAAAACACAAATTATTGAAGAATAAAAGTAAACTTATTAAGGGTAGCAGGAGGGCAAATTTGTAACAAGCTCTTCATCACCAGCAAATTGAGAATTGGACAACTGAAGTATAAGTAGCTGAAACCTTCTTCAGCCATTTATCTCTCTGAATTGAAGTGATGCTTAAACCTATAGCTTGTATTCTATGAACCAAGGTTTCCCTTATTTTTCTGATCAGCCTCTGTCTCTTTTTACATTTCTTATGAAATCAATGAAAGCAGTTAGCATTGCAATAAAGCTTTGTGAACGTCTTTGTTTGAAAATACATAACCAGGTCAGGCAGGTTGACCTAAAGCAATTCTCTAGAGTCTGCATGAAAAAGCAGTGATGAAAAGGATTTCCGTTTCATTAAGTCTTTTTTGTGTAATGTCTTCCCCCTCACAGCCGAGAGTTGAAGCCAAACCGGAGACACAGACAACACCTCTGCGGCCCAGAGACCAGCGCACACGGGACAGACCGGCCTTTACTCCACGAGGTCCCAGACCAGGTAATGCCAACACACTTTCATCTTATTGAGGTTTTACCACTATTCTCATTTATTTTAAACCTGACCTGCTCCTACTTCCGCCCTTTGTCTAACACTTTTAGATGGCGTTGCATCGTCTGAGTCACAAACAGGAAAACCACACTTGAGTTTTGTGAATAAAGGTAAGGAAAGTTTAAATAGACTCTAAGCTAACCTAAAAATCACTTCCAGGTCCCATTTGTAAGGTTAATATGGGGATTTTTTACAGGATTTTGATGCAGATTTCGCACCTGAGCTTTATTTATTATTTTGTTCCGACAGGTGGACGATCAGACACTGAATCTGGTGACATGGACAGCAGACGGAACCCTCGGTACCCAGACAGCCACCAGCTTTTTGTTGGAAACCTTCCTCATGACATTGATGAGAGCGAACTCAAAGATTTCTTCATGAGTGCGTCTTATTAGCAAAACAGAGACAGATAAAAGCTAAATATTTAATTGAATCAAAACTTTAATAGGCTTAAAACAAAACATCCATGGCCTCTTTTTGTGCTGAGTTTTACAACTAACAAACGTGTGTTTTTTTTCTTGCAGCATACGGAAATGTCGTGGAGCTGAGGATCAACACCAAGGGTGTTGGTGGAAAGCTGCCAAACTTTGGATTTGTGGTCTTTGACGACTCTGATCCAGTGCAAAGAATTCTGGGGGCGAAGGTAGACGGGGCATGTATAAACATTTCATTACCCACTCTCATTCTTTGGTGGTGGTTTGGTGAAGCACATTTTCTCTGAGTTTTAACTTGAATCTTTCACAGGTGGGCTAACTCCCTCCTCAACTGTCATAATGATGTGTACTTTTTAATTTTAGTTTGTCAATGTCTTATGGGGAACAAATCATGTTATCAGTGGCTGTGTTCAGACCAGCTCTAGCCCTGAGTAGAAGAAAAGTCAAAAGGAGCTTTGATTTACAACCAAAAAGTGGCATTATCAACTTTTACTCACAATGATTGGATTGTGCTGTGGCAAAAGTTAATCAAAGATAGACTTTTGTGGAAAGGCTTTCCTCATTTCTCAGCCATTCAGTTGTTAAAACTTGACCAAATAATCTATTAGTTTTGTGTGAGAGTTTTGGAGCTGAATAGTTTTTAGAACTTCAACTGTGAAGCTTACAACAGCTATGTACCTTCAAAGTCTTTTTTTTCCCCCTCGCCTAAGTACTGGAGCACTGAGTTTGCACCTGACCTAAAGCCTAGGTCAGACCAAAGGCTGGCAATGAGACTGTTTTAGAACATAGCTGGTGATGGTCACAGCAGTCTGAACCAAACCGTTGAAGCTTGAATCGAGCAGTCTGATGCAGTTCAGCTTGGAACTTCAGACACTTCAGTCCTGGGCAGCACAGCTGATGGAGGAGACGGGTGTGTTTCCTCGCTAAAGTTTCTGCGTGAAAAGTTGAAAAAAGACCTAAATTCCTAAATTCACTGCATGAAAATGAACATTCTACTTTGAACAAATATTTGTTGGCGTTTTCAGCCTTCAAAATTGGATTTCTTGTTTTGATTTCCCATTTATCTGCTTCATCTTGCTGCAACCGGCAGTCTGTGACTTGACAAGCTAAATCAAATAGGTCGTTTTCACCAAGCCGTCTGGCTCAGTTCGGTGCAGAACGGCATGCATTTTTTTGCGTTTCCATACAGCAAAAGTTGGAAAGGGTCCCAAAAAAAACGACCTGTACCGTCCCACTTTTCGGCACCCTTTTGTAGAGGTGCCAATCTTATCTATCTGTACCAAAAAGGTGAAGTTACACACACAACAATAGGGGCTGCACTGACATCACGTCAGCGCGCGACTCAGCTGCTCGCCTCCAGGCTCCAAAACACGGAAGCCTGCGCTGTGAATGAGCGGCGAAAGTGGAAGAAAAACGGACAAATATCTGCCTAAATGGGAAATATTTAGACTCGACGGAGATCCAAACTGTTTCCTAGTCTATTGATATTGGTATCACGCCACAAATCAAGTTTCCTGACATTTATCTGGACCTGTACACAAAGCAGAGCCCAAAGGCTCACATCAGCCTGATCCATTCACGATGGATGAGAAACTAAATTAATGCTTAAGTTTTATGAATACGAAGACTTAGATGAGTTCATTCTCTTCTGTAGCTAGTTATTAATCTACTTCTTAAGTTAGGTAACCTGTGAAAACATCGCTCTGTGGTTGTCGAACGTGTTTGTAAAACTACAGGCTGCAGACTATTTTAAAACGAAATCAGCACACCCTGGATTTCTGACTTAATCTAGCTTGATTTTAACACCAGCTGAACTTTTACTTTATTTTTAATGTGTTGAATTCTCACAGTACAGCTCTAAGCTTTCATATTTTGTTGTATAAACTGTTCTGGACTAGATATATTCACATATTAACATAGCGTTACGACTCAAACCGTCTCTGTACATTTATTCCATCAGCTGATGATCTGTACTGACAGCAGTTAATGTCATTAAAATGTAGTTTGTTTGTTTTTAAAGCACTTCCAGCTGAAAAAAAACGGTTTAGTGCTTATTCCCTACTGATTTCTGTTACTCATCCTCTCTATAACTCTGCGGCTGGAGCAGCAGACTCATGCTGCATGTGACTTCACATTCATCACCTTTACAGCCCGCCCACCAAGTGAGGGCACGGGTGTCTCACTATTTTGGGATTTAGCGTACCAAACCAAACTGAACTGAATCAAACCAGACCCCCTGATGGAAACACGGCTAAAGGCAACAGCTTAATTGGTGAAGGCCTTGTTCAAATAGGTGCAGCTGTGGCCAGTGACACTCTAAAACAGTCTCGTAGCAATGCTAGTCTTTGGTCTGAATTGGGGTTAAGCTGTATTTTAAACACAAAGCTTACATAAACTAAAGTCAGAGAACACTGTCAAAATTAATAATAATAATGATAATTTATTATGCTTTTATTCTGGTGCCTTTAAAAAAAACTTAAGGCCACCTTACAAGGCAAAGTTGAATTGCACAAATACATGTAATGTTTCTGTAGCGAAACATATTTGTACTATTTAGACAGTGTACAGGAATTTGCAACTTTTTGTAATTAAAAGGTAATGTGTGTTATATTTAGTAGGCTTCAGTGGAACAGACTTGGTAAAAATGTAACATAGTATTTACATGTATGTGCAAATTAGTGTTCAATCCCCTAAATATACATTAGAAAAATACATAAAGATTTAATTTCATGGATTTAGAACAAGACTTGCATTTATTCGTAAGGAGGGCTCTCCCCCACAGACTCCACTGTCTTGCACCACCATGCATCTCCAGTACTACAGAAGGCCCATTTATTAAAGCCCAAAACATATGCATGTCCAGTTGATTGTCATGCAGTCATCCTAATTATTTTCTATTGCTGAACCCACACGGCACTTCACATTCTACTTTACCTGGACGTGACGTGCCATGGGACTTTATGCCACTGTTCTAATCCCAGTGTGGCCAGTCGCGGCTGCTGGAATGTTTTTCTGACAGAGCACCTGTTTTGTACATCTTGGCTGCAGATTCGCAGCTCTGTTTGAGAGCACAGAAGAATAAATTTAGTGCCATCTTCCATTTGAGGTGTGGTGGGAGGCCACAGCCACTGGTGATATGCCACTACCCTTTCATTTTGTTTCACTTACCCCATGAGGTAGGGAGGCAAGCTACAAGCAGGCTCTCACTTCTGGTATCAAGTGCCTGGCCCAGCAGTGGCTGTTGGAAAGTTTGGCCGTCGACGCGTTGCTGCCAGGGTGATCCAGAGCCTGGTTGAGAATTACACATGACTGGGTGGCAGTAGAATAACACAATGATGCCAAAAGTAGGTGAAAACAGTCCCACATATGAAGCTTTTTAAGACGCTGTGTTAGAGGCTTTTTGCCAGTCCTAGTTGTGTACTTGAGGCAGATTTAATCAAGCAGGCTGCCTTGTCAACTTATTTTTTCTGCATCAGAACTTACTATAGGCCCACCTAGAGTTTATAGATTGTGTAAAGAATGATACATGGATTGATAAGCTTCAACAATTTCCTCTTGGTCCCAATTACATCAGGAGACGCTCATCTTCAAATTCTAGCGCATAAGTTGGTCTGAACTCAGCTGTTAAGCTTGATTTATTATTGTTTTTTTAATCTCTTGCCTTGATACGGAACCTCTTGGATCAGACTGAGGTAACGGCAGAGGTTACTTGGAGTCTTGGATATTTTACCAGTCGTGTTTAAACCAGTGAATGATGTGGGTGGTGATTTTGATAATCAATTTTTAAGGCTCTGTGTGTTTCCTGTATTGACTTTGCTTTTCTTCCTGCAGCCCATCATGTTCCGCGGCGAGGTGCGTCTGAATGTGGAGGAGAAGAAGACGAGAGCGGTGCGTGAGCGAGAGACCCGAGGCGGAGGGGAAGAACGCCGGGACATGCGACGCAACGACAGGGGCCCTGGAGGTTCACGAGGCATCGTGGGAAGTGGAATGATGCGCGAACGTGATGGGAGGGGACCTCCACCTCGAGGCGGCATGGCCCCTAAACCTGGCATGGGCTCTGGAAGAGGCTCCGGCGGCCAGGGAGAGGGTCGCTTCACCACACAGCGCCGCTGAGAAGAGCACCACCTGCAGCGTGGAAGTAGTACCGTGTTCTTCATCTTCAACCGTTCTCGTTAACGCAAAGAAAATCTTCATGTATAAAAGTATATATTTGTTTTTGTTTATTTTTTTTGTTCCCTCTTTGCTTTGGAATGTGACACAGCCTGTCAACCATTTGTTTGTAAAATAGACAAAACAGAAATAAGCAAACAGAAAATCTCGCTTATTAGTTGTGAGCTGAGCATCCTTTTTTCGGGTATCTCAAGAATTCACAAAACTTTAATTTGTAAATTTGTGAAAAAAAGGCAAACCAACCAGGATAAATCTGCCACATTAGGAGGGACTGATAAGACTTTTAAGTACGACAATACAGCCCATCATTTGGAAAAGAGATTATATGCCTTGACTTAACTGGGGCGCTGCTTCACGAAATCCCTGTATTGCACATTTTCTATGGTAGTTTTCTGCCCGTTACTGTTGGAAAAGAGTGAGATGCAAAATTTGTGCAGTTCCAGGGGAAAAGCTTGCCTTTTACTTTTTTCCTTTTGAGAGACCACTGCTTCAAAATTGCATAAAGCACTCATCAATATGCACTAATGGGTACTTTTGTCGTATTACATTGACATCCATGCTCGGAATGCAGCTGGAGAGACCTGTTTTGTCTCAAAACGATACGACTTAACCGGGGCAGGCCTCGCTTACAGCCTGTCCGCTGTGACCAATGTACTTTTCACACTTTGACCCAAAACTACGCTTCAATTACTGCTGGATGGACAAGATGACAAGCAAATCTACATTATATTTTTCCTCATTTATAATCAAATAAACAAGAAAAAAAAGAGCTCAAATCTTGGACTTTCACCAAATGAGTGGGGGGAAAAGGATTAACAAGAAACAAAGTTGAACAATAGGAGAGTGGTGATGATGATGGCTGCTCGCTCTGTTTTTTTTTCTTCTTTTGATTCCAAGTTTGTTTTTTCTTCATTTTTTTCCCTGCCAGCTAGACCGCGAAAACTGGGATGGACAACAACTCCTTCCCTCTTCCCTCCCTTCCCGTCTTAAGCACGGAGAAACAGAATAAATGTACAGCAAAAATCATAGTTTACTGTATGTTTTGTTTTCTGTGCATCTTTTCTTTTCTATATCTCTCAACTTGATAAGAGCATGATGGTGCCTTCTATTTCACCTTTTCCAGTCTTATAAAAGCGGTTCGAGGCTTTGCCGCCTCCTAATGTGGAGCTGCTCATTTTGAACTTTTGACTTCTGGGAGCAGACACACCTGAGGAAAAGAAAATTGCAGTATTCACATGATTTAGTTTTTCCAGGTGCAAATTTCTTTTTTCCATACTGTTTTACTACCTAAGATGTTCTGTTGTGAGTTTTGTACATTTGTTTTGTATCGTCTGTTCTGGGTTTTTGTAGAGACAATAGGTGCCTCGAGTTCTGTTTGATGTTTAGAGGTGCATCTGAAGAACTTCTCCCCAAACAAATATAAAGGTACATTAAAGATGGTGACAGAGAAACGCTTGGTGTTTGGTTTACATGTCATAGCTCAACAAAACCGCGAAGGAGAGAAAATGTCTCGCAGTGGGATTCAGATACTGCTCATCCTTAACTTTCAGTCTGACTTGTTTTTTTTTTTTTTTTTTAAACCTCATGGCAGCACGCGGGTTAAATCCCTGGACTCTAAAGTTGTCAGACTTTTTCTCAGCAACAATTTTGTAATGATCTGTTCGGGTGGGCCGGCCGTAGCGCCGGTCTAAAGAAATAATTGTGCTCACACTTTTCTAGCTGTTAATGCATTTGTATTTTCATATGCTGATTATTCATTGTGCTTATTTTATTCTGTTTGTTTTTTTTTCATTCAAGGCAAGTCTGGTCTGATGCCATTCTGTTCGTCTCCTTGCCCTATGGTGTTTTTTCTTTTTCTACCACTCAGTAGGTAGGGAGGGAAGACCCTTCTGGTTTCAGCTGGAAAGGAAAACCCAAAACATGAGATGTTGTTTTACATTTTATTTCTGTTTTTTTCTTGTTATCTTGCACTGAAATGGGAAGTGAAAATCAATGTAGCATTTTTCTGGACAAATATAATGAATGAGGTCTTCCTTGTCTGGTGGTATTGCACTATTCCCAAAATTCCTGGGACAATCTGTCAGTTTGAACACAGCCTCTCTCCAAATTTCTCATCGGGTAATGACATTAAGTGAAAAAGAAAATAATAGGGCTTATCTATTAATCAGCCTGAAATAGCCTTTTCTCTCTTGGAGTTCAAACCAAATTCATACTTAATGTAGTTTTCAACAGTAATGCTGGGCTCTCTCCCTTTTATAGTTAAAATATTTTCTGATGTTAGCTTATTTTCAATAGAGAGATTTTTAATGTGTTACCATCAGTTTGTGACCGAATATTACAGAAAAATAGCTCTTTGGTCTTTGAGTGTTAACAGACAGCTCTTATTGGGTGCCTCAACCTGAATGTTAGTTTCAGGTAATTACTTAACACGGGCACTTGACTACAATCCTACATTTACAGCAATGAAGAGGGCGGTGAAGAAGAGCCATCATGCTTTCAGACCAATTTGTGCTTTTACATAGTAGTGGTGGTGAAAAAGAAACCTATTTGTCTGAGTGTATAAGTTTAACAGTTGAATGGTTATTTCTCATATTTTCAACAAACCAACCCCCTTTTTCCAAAACCTGAAAGGATCCTCAGAAGAAAATCCTTAAAGATGTATAAATTAACTTTCCTGTGGTTGAAAATGCAGTAGAGTGGATCCTCATTGTGAATCATTCCAGTCCTTGTTATTTATTTTGAATGGAAATAGAAGTACCTTCTTGGCTTAAGCAGGTGTGGTAAACAGTTGGCTGCCATCTTAAGTTTTACTGTGTTTACCCTTTACTTGTTGCTAGTACAAAAGTGTTGCAGGTGGAGAATCTTTTTCTTCTTCCTTTGTTCTCTTTTTCTTTCTATTTTGAATGTGTTGGACTTAACATACAATAAACTACTGATATCAGCACCACTCACACCGTTTGTCATGTTTGCAGGTTTCTCCATGTAAACATTGTGTAAACAATGAGCTGGTGGTGAACATTGTGTGGTTTGAAGGACATATGGAGTACTGTGGTGCAGATTTTACTGCTGGAAGTACAGAAGCCCAAAGCAGACATGCTTCACTACATTTTACTTTGTTTTCCCATGACAAGTAGTTTCACGCTGTTTCAAGATCTCAACTTGCTTAGGTGTTAATCTAGAGCAGGGGTGCCCAAACTTTTCAACTGAGGGCCACATAAAAAACTGGAAGGATGGTTGGGCCAATTTCCTATACCTCTCCTTTATGATATCAGGTTAGTCAATCCAGTCCAATTTAGGCAACGATTTTAAGTCATGAAAAGATGCACATCATTGAATTGTTGTGTCAAAATGTTTGTTTACAGAATTAGCACAGTGGGGTATTCATACCATCTTCACAAACTGTGATTTCTTTGTGTTTTATTTTGACAGATTGGTATAGTTTTGTGTTACCAGCCCGGGCGAGCCTCCAAGTTGATGAAAAAAAAGGAAAAAAACATAAAATATACAGTCAAGCAGGAGTTTCACACTCTAATGTGGGACATTTTACATTTATATTTTAGAGTTTGCTGCGGGCCAATTAAAAATGGGCCAAGGGCCCCTGGACAATAGTTTGGACACCTCTGATCTAGAGGGAACATTTTTTTGTTATTTATTTATATTTTGGGATTGTCTGATAAAAATAACTCATTAAATGAGAAAACAGATAAAATGTAAGGATACATGTCTTCTTAGGGCCTCTGTAATGACGATCAAGAGTCAGGACTATTGAATGTTGTAGAGCCAACAGTACTTTGCTCTTAAAGACCAGCTGTGCATTAATATCACCCTTACTTGAAGTGTGAATTGTATATTTTGAGTTTTAAATTAGGATAACATTGATTTTGGGCATGCGTGGCAATGCGGGGGTTAGCGCTGTTGCCTCACAGCA
Organism: Cheilinus undulatus; assembly: GCF_018320785.1. Classification (NCBI taxonomy): domain Eukaryota; kingdom Metazoa; phylum Chordata; class Actinopteri; order Labriformes; family Labridae; genus Cheilinus; species Cheilinus undulatus. Next base: position 37,893,709 of record NC_054868.1, on the reverse strand, counting down.
AAAAGGTTCCCTGGTTTGTTTCCCAGTCAGGGCCTTTCTGTGCAGAGTCTGCATGTTCTCTCTGGGTATTCTAGCTTCCTCCCAACACGAAAAACATGCTCATTAGGTTAATTGGCGGCTCCAAATCGGCTGTAGGTGTGAATGAACGTGCCTGATTGTCCGTCTCTATTCAGCCCTGTGATTGTTTGCCAATTAGTCTGGGATTGACCTTGCCTCTTGCCCAATGACAGCTGGGCTAGGCCACAGTCCCCCATGACCCCGAACAGGATAAGTGGTGTAGAAAATGGATGGGACACTGATTTTTTACATCAAAATGTAATCTGGACATTCAAAGCCCCAATCTGTCTCCACAAGTCTTATTAAAAGAAGCAAGGATGCTGCAGGGCTACCTTGAGGACTTATGTGGGAGCAAAGGATGTAGTTCCATTCCCTTATTTCAGGGGTTCTCAGACTTTTCAGTGTCAGAAATAAAAGAAGGGGGACCCCCCACCTTCCCTGATAAAAGCCTATGATGATGTATATAACACCATGTAGAAATGTATGTTTTAGGGAGCATTTGTACACATCACTTTCATGTAAGCACAAATCTCAATTACTTTTAATTTAAAATGAACTCATTTTAAGAATACTTTTTAAAGTAATGGATAAAATATCCTACTTTAAATCATTTTAAAATTCTCTTTGTGTTTTTGGAAAGCATTCCGTGACCCCTCTTCAGGGTCTTGTACCCCCCTGGAGGTCCTAACTGCTTTAGGTGATTTATTGTAAAAAAAAAAAAAAATTGACAAACACGTTTTTTAAAAATGCCTAAAAGTTTCACAAAAATGCCCAGCTGAGTAATGGGACTTTAACTAGATTCTTTGCTTTGGGGGAGTACCTGCTGTGTAGACAGTCTTTTATCTTCAAGAGCACCCTTTTATATTTCACCAACCTGCCTCTGGATCACCCTGCATCCCTCCTTTGTCACTGTCTAGAAATTTCTGTTCAATATAGAAAAGCCCCAAGTTGTATTTGAGATTAAACATCTTGTGTGACAAAGTGGAAGTTCGAAGCTTGGACAAAATGTATTGACAAAAAAGGTGTGAGTAAGTGGTGTATTTATTGTCAATGAAGTAAAGCTGCTGCCAATTATCCTGTAGTGACCAAATATTGGACTGATTTTTAATAATTTGATTAAACTCCTTTTCATTGGATTTTTTTTTCTTTTTAGGAAATTAAGTCAAAAATGATTTAAAACTCGTCTCAGCTTTTCTAAGATGCAAGCAGGGGGGCCTCAACGGAAGAAAGGTTGTGAACTGCTGCTCTTTAAGACCTATGAAAGCAAACAAGACTCAGTGACAAGACTGACTATTTCTATAATGTAATTTTAAATGCCTGTAACTTCTCTTATGTATAGAAACAAACAGCCTATTTTATATTTTGTATAGCAAATATTTATCAAATGTTAAGGGTAAAGTAGATAGAGTCAGAAAACACTACTTTTGCATGTGCGGGACAAAATCAGCAAGAAGACTAGAGATAGTGCTTTGTCTTCAGGGGGCGCCAAAATCAAGCATACCAAAAGTTCTAAGCAGGACCTTTAATTCTTAATATATCCTCTTCTATGGATGGAAAAGGGCTGTTCAAGCCAATACCCATGCAACCTGACAGAGCTTGAGCAGTTTTGCAAAGAGGAATGGAGTAAAATTGCAGTGTCCAGATGTGTAAGCCAGATTGAGACCTAACCACACAGTGTGTGCTGTGATTACAGCCAAAGGTGCATCTACTAAACACTGACTTGAATGGATGAATATTTATGCAGTCACTTATTTTACATTACATATTCTTATTTAATTGGCATTACTTTGTATTAATCAGTTTTCACTTTTACATTAAAGAGGGTTGTTTTTCTCAGAAAAGCCAAATTGTGTTGACAATAATTGATTGATAAAATAAAAAAAAAAAAAGAGTGAAACATCCTTGGTGGAGGAGCAGAGTATTTTTATTGGTGCTGTAGGTGAAAGCATGTTTTAAAGAGTATAATACAATGCAAAAACATACAAACAATATCAAAATTCCTTCAGTATTTATAGACAAAAAAATTCTATTCAATTTGTTATTCTTAGTCACACTGCATTTAAAGGACTTTTTTAAAACACACACATATAACTTTGAATTTTGATGTGGTTCCTTTTCGTGACTGTCTTACTGTTGTGTATTATCCTATAGAAACGAAAGTGTCAGTGAAATAGTATTTGTTTTATCTTTTTGGAACCATAAACATAACAAACATATATTATGTCTATGTTTGGAACAACGGTTTGTGTTGCCCTTTAAACTACTGAACTTCCTTGTCTACTGATCAGCCACGTATCGCCACGTCTGCGCGCATGCGCAATTTCCTTATATATCTGTTCCGGGGTCTGTCAGCGTACACAGTGAAAAAAAATATTCAGTTCGTACCCCTTTCTGTTTCTTCTCCTATAGTTTTATCACGGACCGCTGAGGGCAGGCTGGACTATTTTGTAGGAAGCAGGGACAATTCATCGGCACCGAGAGGACATCTGTGGAGATGAACTTTATCAGAGGAGTGATGGGTGGACAACAAGCGGGGCAGCAGCCGTCTGGAGCGGAGACGGTAGGAGAACCAGTCCTGTTAGCAACGGCTAGTAACGGCTAGCTAAGATTTTCAACGCTCTGTGTGGGGCAAACTGTGACAACATGCTTGTCATAGATAAAATATGTATTAACGCACATAGGTTTTCTCCCCTGAAATATCCGAAATCAGATGTTTAAAAGATTTGGGTCTCCTTGAATTAGAACAAGGAGCTTGTCAAAGGCTAATTAGCTAGTTAGCTAACGAAGCTAAGCTGTCATTCAGCAGTTGAGTCTTTATCTGTGACATATATCCTGATTCCTGTTCAGGTAGATGTGCTGAATGAATGAAAACAGATGAAAAACAGATTTCAAATTACAAAAGAAGTGTCGGTTGTGGGTGGATTGGGTATATCTTTAGATATCAGCATTTCTTTATATCTTAAATGACCTCCAAAGTTAATGAAGATATTTGTTGTAATGAATGAAACTGAAGACAATTGCGCAATCTGTTGGCAATCCGGAAAAAAACGCACTTTTTATTATGCTGTGTATAGACATGTAACTAACTTTATTTATAGATTGTTTTTCTTAGCGTTGTATTTAGAGGACGCATTTTATTGCAACGGAATATATAAACAGATGAGTAATGTACACTTCTCTGCACTTCTCTTTGTAATCGTCTCTTGTTGGCTTTGGAAGAGCAATGTTGTGCACACTTAATAAAATCTTTATAATTAGATAGTCCTATTACAAGCAAAGCTTGGCTCTCCTGCAGAGCAATTCATTCATCAGGATAGTGTTGAAATGTAATTTCAGCTGTTGACGTCTCTATCACTGCTCTACCACGTATCCTATCACTGCTAATAAAAAATTAACAGGAATCTACATTGCATCAGTATGCCCTACCCAGTTTCTAGCGATAACTGATAAATCTGCTGTGTAGACAAGGATTTCCCAATATTTCTGATCTATTACAATGAAGCTGTTGTCAAAGTTTACTGTTTAGATACTTTTTCTGTTAATAATCATGTTAATCAAAGCACCTTTTCCCTTATTTGGAATAAAATCAGTTTTGTCTCTCAATGTTACATCCAGCCTGGAGAAATTTCTAGAAGGAAGGTGGAAATCAAATCTACACAAAGATAGGGAACTATACAATTTAATCATAATTTGAATATTATGAATTAGAGATTTGTTTACTAAGCAAAGCAGAATTCCACATGAATAAAATCTTTGAATACTTTAATAAGATTGCAGGAAAATATGAGGATAATTTAATGATACCTTGTACTCCATGAGTAAATAATGATTCCTGTATTTACAGATACAAAAGTTGTGTGACCGGGTGGCCTCCTCAACGCTTCTGGAAGATCGCAGAGATGCTGTCCGTGCTCTTAAGTCGCTCTCTAAGGTAAATAATCTGGTTAGTCAAAGGTTGCAGTAAAAATACAGCTTGCTGCCTCTTCATGTACACCATTGCAAACATGAATTAAGGGGTTCAAATATACAAGAAACACCTTTTACAGTGGTCTTTTTTAAAACAGAACATTTAACCCTGTTTAAAAGGTTGATTTTAATGCAGGATGCTCCATTATCTAGATAGCTTTAAAACTTAACGTGTTTGTATGATGGGGTTTATGGGTGTTTAAATTTACTGATGCTTTTGGTATGTTTTTATCCATAACACATTCATAGTAGTAGTTTTTTAACCAAGTTGAAACAGCAGTGGAATTAATGTGGCCTTTTAATAGAATGTGAAAAGAGAGGCTTGGCATTCAAGTTATTAATGTTTCAAAGCACAGGGCAAAAGCAACACAGAGCCCAAACAACTGCTTGTTCTCCTCCTGGCTTTATTTATCAAAATGATAACATTACATAATTTATTTTAAACGCCACACACTGGAGCAAGGGACAAAGACAAGTGTCCATGGGCCATTTCTAAAAATGTCATCAAACACATCACAATTTGTGAACTGGAAGCTCTCGGAAAAGTATCTCCTGTCGCCACCTGGAACAGTTTACCTTATTCAACCAACTTTTGCTCCAACTTCGACTTATTAATGCTGGCTATCCGCATGTGAATATGTCTGCTTCTGAGTCAACCCAGAATCAGCATGATACTCTGGCCAGAACTTGCTCAGAGCTGAGAAAATCGCTGCCGCCTGCGAGGAGGAGGACACAGCTACGTGCCTCGCACAGGACGTAATGCAGAAAATCAGCGCCCTGATGGACCTGAAGTTTACTGAGCTCCACCTGACTCTGGAAGGGATGAACAGCCGTATCAAAGGTAACACGAAGCGCATAACCGAAGCAGAAACATGTATTTCAGATGTCGAGGACAAGGTTGCCTCTCTGTCAACCAAGATAGCCGCTCTTGCAAAAGAGGTAAACATTCTCTCACAGCGAGCTGAGGACAACGAAAACCGCAGCCGCAGGAAAAACATAAGGATCATCGGGCTGAGAGAGGGAACGGAGGGACAACAACCTGTTAAATTCTTTGAGTAGTGGCTTCCCAGCCTGTTAGAGCTGCAAACCAAACATGGGACAGTTAAAATCGACAGAGCACACTGGTCTCTTGGCCCTCTTAAAGAGAAATATTCAAGACCAGTGATAATCAAACTGCACAACTTCTCAGACAAGCAGAGGATCGTGGCAGCAGCCAGGGAAAATGGCAAAATCCAACACAACGGACACCAGATATTTATCCGCCAGGACCTCTCCGCTCAGGTGCGACAAACCTGCCGTGAGTTCAACGATGTCTGCCAGCGGCTAATCGCGCGTGGGGTCCGCTTTCAGATGCGCTTCCCAGCCAGCCTGTGCTTTATGCATGACAATCAGGAGTGGGACAAATGAAAAACTCTAGAAGGTACAACCCCTTTGCCACTGTTTTATATCTCCTTTTCGTCTTCACAAGTTAAGGATGTACAGAAACATATGAACCAATTTAGGCGCCTAGGCAATCTTACTTTCAACAAACTGTTGATATACCCTGATGTTGATAAGCTCCTTGATTTATTCAACTGATGATCCCCTGTGGAGAGAAGAATGCTTATTTTTCCTTATTCATTTAATTTCTATTAGGATCAGTGTCTTTCACAAGTGCTATTTTTAATTTACTAATGTTCTAATGTAATGTTTACATACAACAAATATGACACAACCAAATTCATAAGAAAGTGGGAAGTAACCAATACATTGAAGAGGATTGGCAGGAGGCAATAAATTTGGTACATAAAACCTTCTCATGTAACAGACTTGCAGAGATACAATATAAAATACTACACAGGTTACACATATCCCCGACCATCCTCCACAAGATATCACGGACTATCTCTCCCATATGTCATAAATGTAAAACTGATCTTGGGTCTCACTCCCATTATTTCTGGGGGTGCAATCAGATTGCCAGATACTGGAGTCACATAGCCAAAGAACTGAACGGAATTTTTAAGACTACAAGATGGGTTAGATGGGTTTACCATCTAAAGAATGGGCTCTCTCTCGCAATCATTACAATTTATTGGATAAACTCTTGGTCCTTGCCTGCAAATGTATTCTGCTGAAGTGGGTGGAAGACACCACACCCACAGTTACTTTGTGGTACACGGAGATTTTCAATGTCATGCCACATTGAAGGATTGGTAAAAAAAAAATGCATAGTACTTAAAATACCCCTCTGATCACGCTTGAGAACTCTGAAAGGATGGGAGCTGAGGTACATTTCACCATATGAGATTCTATTCCTGTGAATTTTATTATCTACGTCATTTATTTACTTTTCAGTTATGCTTATGAATTGTGCACTGTTAGATATACAACTTGTCTTTCTCCATCTGAAGTCTGCTTTTATGTTACAGTATCATTTATTACTATTATATTTATTTTTCTTTCTCTGTATACCTTTTTTTAACATTATTATTATTATTATTGTTATTATTATTATTATTATTATTATTTGGGAGGGTGGGGATTATCAGGAATCTTTATTTGTATTTGGAATTTGACAACTGATATGCACATGCTATAATGTGAACTGTGAGCCTTTTGTTATGTGTGTTTTGTTCTGAAAATAATAAAAAGTATATATATATATAAAAAAAAAAAAAGATTGACAATATTGTCCACACTGCCAAAATTAAACCCCTTTAATCAATCCAATGATTTAAACAAACTGATCATTCATATAGATGTCTACAAAGCTACGTCTCTCTTCTGTTTGTGGACAATTTTGTGACCGGCTGCTCTGCCAGCCATGAGTAATGAGTTTATCAGGCATGAATAAAGGGTTTAGGAGGCGCAGGGTTGCACATTAATGCTCAGTGAGGTCAGAAATACAGGGATGGATGTGTTGACTTCCTGTATTTTAGACCAAACACACTTTAGAGTTTGTGATTTTTATTTTTCCTGTTTCATATGAATTGAAAAAAAAAAACGAAAAAAACATTGCACTATTGAGCTTATGGCCAAAGAGCTTCACATTTCAATTATGCAGAAGCTGCACTATATTTAAGAATCCAAAATAAAACAACAGCAAGAAAAGATAGATATTTTATTACCCTATTTTTGTTTACCTTTTTATGCCTTGATTTTCATTTGCTCAGTCCAGTTATCACATATATCCCATCCATGTGTGTAAGCTTTTGCAAGACTAGATTAGCTGTTTTTTCAATTTTGTATTGCGTACATTGATATGTTTCTTTTTTTTTTTTTGATTGTGTACTTAGACTACTTTGTGATCATTTGTCCAAGCCTAATTAGTTTTATCTTAATTGTTTATCTGACCTTGATCAGTTATTCCTTTGTTAACCCACTGCCACTCTACAGCTGTTAAATGTCTGTATTCATAAATCTGATGTCTTTGTGTATGTTCTGTTCTGTTGTGAACAGCCTGCTGCAAATCAAATTTCATCAAGGATTATAACAAAGTTGTCTTCTCTTTTATTGTCTGTAGACATATCGAACGGAAGTCGGCACACAGGCCATGGATCACTTGATTAACATATTGCAAACTGACAGGTGTGTTGATACACTGGAGTTTGTATGTTCTTCTTTTGTTCTTGTAACATCTCACCTGGAAAGCTAATAATAATAAATGCTTCTCTCTGTTTTAATTAACAGGTCAGACTCTGAAATCCTCGGTTATGCTTTGGATACAATCTACAACATCATCTGCAACGATGAAGAGGAGGAACAAGGTATCTTCTGATCTCAAAAATAATTATAAATAATCAAATTCACCTTTAATTAGTTATTTTATGGAGACAATTCCTCCTAATTTTTTACCGCCTGAGCAACTTTTTAGTTTGCATGTTTGAATATAATTCATATTAGGTGGACTTGCATTCCCCTAAACTGCCAATGACTGCTTCATCATAAAGATTCTCATCTCTCTTTTCTTCCATGTTTTAACCAACAGATGAATCAGAAGGTAAAACGCTATGACTGTGCATGATGACCCCACCCTCTTTCTTTTCTCCCTTAACAACCAGCAGCACTCACAAATCAGACGTTTCTCTTTGTTGGAAAAAACAACGTGCATTAATATTCTCATTCACAACTCCCACAGCTGATCAAATTCAAGGCTGTGTTGGTTGTTCTCAGCGCATGTATTTGCAAGAGTCACTGCTGATTCTTCACGGTGGTCGAAATAAAAGCTAGCTTCTGGGTGAGGCTTTTAAATCGCTCTCCTCCCTGCTGTTGCAGACGCAGTAATGCAAATCCCTCTCTCAGGGAAGCATAAGAATGTGCCAGCACCTGGTCAGTACTGAAACTAACCTATATACGCAGCAGTTCTGGTGCTGCCAGATAACTAACTTCACTAAAATCAGGCTGCATTGGAAGAGTGACTGGAAGGTGTTTAACAAAAATGCTTCACTAATATCATGTATCCAAACTTCAGTTTGTTCATGATCTCTCTGCTTTGTTGTTTTTCCTCATGTTTTAAAAACTGGTATTTTTGCTCTCTTGCGGTGAAATTCTTTTGTTGTTAACAGATATATACACACCTTCTTTATTGGGAAAAACACCAAGTGTCTCTGGTACAAAGGAGGCTAAAAGCAGGGAAGTAGACTGTCTGGTAGTTGTTTTATGTTTGGCGCTTCACCGGGCTCACACTGGGCCTCTTTGAGAATAGGCACCCTATAGACAACCATCTAGAGTTGTTTGTATGGTTGAACATTTTGCTGCTATTTAAGGCCTATGTGTAATTGATACTTGATACACTATATGGACAAAAGTATTTGGCCGCCTAACTATTACACCAAAAGGGACTGTAATGACATGGTGTTCTTCTACTTTAATATAGAGATGGCCCCCCTTTTTGCAGCTATAACAACTTCCACTCTTCTTGGAAGGCTTTACACAAGATTTTGGAGAGTTTCCATGGGAATTTGTGCCTATTCATTCTGTATAGTATTTATGAAGTCAGGCTGCTGTGTGGCTGAGTTGCTGATGTTCCTAAATGCTTCCACTTTCTAATACTATCACTAACAGTTGACCGGAATATCCGGCAGGGGTTAAAATTCCACACACCGTTTTATTGCAAAGGTGGCATCCATCACAGTACCACACTTGAAGTCACTGAGCTCTTCAGAATGACCCATTTTGTATCACAAATGTTTGAAAATGGAGACTGCATAGCTAGGTGCTTGATTTTATAACATTTACGGCAACAGGTTTGATTGAAACATTGAATTGAATTTAATAATTAACAGGAATGGCTAAATACTTTTGTCCATATAGTGAATGTATGGCTACTATATTGGCTGTAAATAGCAGAAATTTTAATATCACTGAAAGCATTGTCATGCATCTCTAGTTTATTTCTCAGTATCTCTAGAGAACCGGTTTGGTAGAGCCAGATGTTGGTGTGGTCTCCTGATACATTAAATGTTTTGTGTAGTGTTAACACTACTGCTTAAAATCCCTTTTATATGGCAGATAGTTATTTAATCTTTATTTTGATTCATTTTTGGGGCTTGTGTTGCAGAGATAGAGCAGTAGTTAGAGTTGGAAACTGGGGAGAGAAAGTGGGAAATGACATGCAGGAAGAGAACCACAGGCTGGGTTTGAATATGAGCTACCTGATTTGAGGACCACAGCTTCTGACCATGGAGCGTGCAGACATAACTATTAGGCTATTGGTGCCCCAGTTACATCTTTATTTTCTAAAGCGATAATTTAATATTACAGTTTTTAGCAATTTTTTCCCAGTTTGTGACCAAAAATTAGTCTTTGTTGTTTTGAAGTGAAAACAGTTGATAGCCATTGATAGATGAAAACATGGGTAAATAGATCTTAAGGCTATCTTTAAATGTTGGTACTTTTGTATTTTTTACCTTCGTACATATTTAGTTGATTATACAATTCTTCTCTGTGTAGAGTTTTTCCTAACCAGTTTGTCCATCTAAAACCAGACGTCTGTTTCTTTGTGTTCACAGTAGAACTCCCCACATTCACCCTGCTGATCTCACCCCATTCACCCTCCCATCCAGCTATCCCTCATCTGTGTGTCACCCTTTGTTTTGCGGATTAGATGTTCACAAGTGTCACCCTGAGCGTGCTCACACTTCATACACAGAACTATATATTCCTTGAAAAGTCATTATTCAGCAGCACAGAATAATAATGGGGACGTTTTAAAGACGTGATAGACTCAGTTAACAGTTGCTGTTTTACTCAGGCTGATTACTGTGAACAAACCAACTGATTTCCTCACTATCCTGAGGTCTCCTGCTGTGCCGTTTTTGAGACCTTCCTGATTAATTTTTCCATCTCTTTCACAGACGAGGCTGGTCAGAAGCAGGCGGACGACCTGGGTGCTCAGTTCACCGACAAGTTTGTTGAAGACCCTGAACATGTGACCCTACTGCTGACTCTGCTGGAGGTACTGAACTCTTTCTGCTTGATTGGCTTTATTGTGGGGTGTTTTTTTAACGATTGGTTTGATTTTTAGGAGTTTGACTTCCATGTACGCTGGCCTGGTGTAAAGCTATTGACTGCTCTGCTGAAGAACCAGGGTGCCCAGGTCCAAGGGATCATTTTAGTCAGTCCCATGGGTGAGTGTCTCCTCTACTAATCTGATTAAACTTATTTTTTATAGTCAAGATTTTTCTGAGGGTTGCTCTGCAGGTCTGATATTGATATCTCTTTACTGAGGGCATCTGTAAAGCTGAATATTGATCATTTTTGCACAAAGCTAGGGCAGTGTATAAATGTTTTCAAAGAGCAAAATGAATTTTAAATTTTTGATTCCAACTTTATTTAAATTATGTTTTTATTTATGTGTCCATACAGGTGTTTCCAGGTTGATGGATTTGTTGGCAGACTCCAGAGAGGTGATTAGAAATGATGTGAGTACTGATTCCAGTTGCTTTAGCAGACAATTGGCAATCAAAACCTGGTGAAAAGGGTGCAGGTTTGGCCCAGTTGGTACAGCAGGCACCGCCCTAAACTCACTTGTTACATGCTGAATTTAGATCTTAGCACTGTTTCTCTTCTGTTGTCCTTTCACAGAAGGGTCATGTGATGTTGCTGTGACGTGTCTTATCAGCTGATCTTATGCAGGTTTGGTCGTCCTGTCTTGATTGACAGGCGGTATCTTGTATGTCATGTGAGAAAGCAAACATAAGAGAAACAGGAAGACATGCAAAAGGGAACACCAGAAAGACTGTTCGAAAGAAACATCTGTAAGGTAGACACGATCCATCAAAAAAAAAGCAGAACAGGAGAACTTGACCGCTGCAAAAAGGGAAAATCATGTCATGGACTGGAAAACGCCAGAGAACAACTACCACTGATAGATCAGGGAAGCCACTGAGATTCAGAAACAGGCCCATACAACTGTGAACAGGGACAAGGAGCTTATCTGTTGCCCCATATCTGGAATGCTTACCTCAAGAAGCTGCAACAGAGGGCATCATTGTGTCAATCAAGACCAGGACGATGAAACCTGCATAAGATCAGCTAATAAGACACATTGCAGCAACATCATGTGACTCTTCTGAGGAACACTGCAGGAACTTAGCAGTCAAAACATGTCAAGGCATCACAAAAATATACTCAGTAAGAAAAAAAAGAAAAACTATTGTCACATGGTCAACATTTACCGCTGTTATATTGGTTTGAAATGTTGACAGAAATGTTCCTATCTTACCTTAGTGTTACATGACTATTTAAGCTACTATCTGCCAAAACTGATAATGACATGATAGACATGCGTATCTACTTTGGGAGCATTTTTTGTCATCAGATGTTCTGCGTTTTCTGACTGTAAAAAAGAAAACAGGTTGTTGTGTAATGTTAGTGTATTAGAAGAACTATTACCTATTGATCTCTTATTCATTCCTTTAGCAACTTAGCTGTAAATAATCTTCAATCCAATCTGTCAACCAGCTAAGCCTTAATTAAGTCTGGTTGCCCCTTTTGGATCAGGCTTTGACCTGGAAGACTAAGAACATACAGACTTCTGTCTTCCTGCTTAGCTAATGAGAAATTAACACCATGCCATAAAGTTCTATTGTTTGCCATTGTATGAAGCTTTTACGACTACAAGTATTTATGGAATGTGTAGTTTTTGTCTGATCCTCTATTTCTTTAGATGATGTTTGATGGTCTGTGTTTCTCTCCTGACAGGGCTTGTTGCTGCTTCAACAGCTGACTAAAAGCAACGCTGCAATTCAGAAAATTGTGGCATTTGAAAATGCATTTGAGCGTCTTCTAGACATCATCACAGAGGAGGGCAGCAGTGATGGAGGTAAACTGATTCTCAGATTTAAATAGAATCCCACTCCTTTTATTCTGTGTTGATTAAATTTGTAGGTTTTACTTGCGAGATAATGAGAAGAAAAATTTATTTTCCCTCTTTGCAGGTATTGTGGTGGAGGACTGTTTGCTGCTGCTGCTCAACCTGCTAAAGAACAACAGCTCCAATCAGAACTTCTTCAAGGAGGGCTCGTACATTCAGAGGATGAAGCCCTGGTTTGAGGTTGGGGATGATAACTCTGGTTGGTCTGCACAGAAAGTCACCAACCTGCACCTCATGCTACAGGTACCCAAGCACAGCCATGCTGAACTGTTTCTGTAGAGTAATTGTTACAATGGAGAATGAAAACAGGATGTTGTTTAAGCTGAAGTGTTGCAAAATGATCTGTTTCAGTTGGTGCGAGTCATGGTGTCTCCGGTGAATTCTCCTGGAGCCACAGCCAGCTGTCAGAAGTCCATGTACCAGTGTGGTCTGCTGCAGCAGCTGTGTACCATCCTCATGGCCACCGGTGTACCCGCTGACATCCTCACTGAGGTAAAACTGGTAGCGTTTAGAAAGTCTTTTTCAAAGAAGTTGAATCCTCACTGACTGTAATGATGTTAGGTCAGACACTTGATAATTTGACAGGAAAGCTGTAAATGTGATTGGGATTGGACAATAGAAGACAAAATCATGTTTATTCAGCAGGTTTTTCTCCTTTGAGCTTTATTCAGCTATGTAATTTAGTCTCTTTCTTTCAGACCATCAACACCGTGTCAGAGGTTATCAGAGGCTCCCAGGTCAACCAGGACTACTTTGCTTCTGTCAACGCCCCGTCAAACCCACCAAGGTAAGCAGATTACCTACGTAGTGCTTCCTTTTTCTTACAACTACTCAAAGTGCATTTATGCTTCATGGTAACACACAACCAGCCAACCTTTATGTTAGATATCTCATATCTATCTGACTGAACTAAACTCGCTCTTTGATTTCTCCTCCTCGTCTTCTCATAGACCAGCCATCGTAGTGCTCCTCATGTCCATGGTGAACGAGAGACAGCCCTTTGTGCTTCGGTGTGCAGTGCTCTACTGTTTCCAGTGTTTCCTCTACAAAAACCAGAAAGGGCAGGGGGAGATCGTGGCCACACTGCTGCCCTCCACTATCGATGGTACGTCAACCAAGATAAGATTTTAAAATGGTATTTTTAGCTGTTCGGCAAGAATGTAAGAGAAAAATGTCAACAAATAGTGGACATATTTATCTCTGACAGTATCTTTGACAAATTTATAATTGCACTTCAAGAACTCTATTTCCTAAAAAAAGCTGCTTCCTGGAATATTTCAGTAGATAAGATATCTTTGTAAATCAATAACTCTAACTGAAAGGGAAGCAACATATGCTGGTCAGATTGGCATAGTACTGCATAATGGAGACTTTTGAGGAAACCCAATGTCAGATTGCGTCTGTTATTGATTATTTTGACAGTGACTAGGCTAACCATGTTAGCTGGAATTAGCAGTGTGATGAGATTGCTCTTATCATCAGCAAGCATACCTTTATGAAGCTACTATCATAACAGAGATACAAAAAAACCTTTCAGTACACATGCACAACATGTAATACTCTGTAAGGATGCACAATGCTGGAATTTTGCAAATATCTGATATGCCGGTATTTACAAATTCATTTATAGACACCAGTACCAATATTGAAACAGATATTTGAATATGACCTTTAATTGACCTCCATTTTCCACATACAATGACTGATCCATGATCTCCTGGTGAAACACACCACTACTCTGCTCCGCTTCATTGGAGATACACAGCAGATCTATTTTTGGCTCCTGCTGCTGCCAAACCACGTCAGTCCACATAGAGCAGATCAATCCAAACAGCTGAAAAAACATGCAAAGTATCTTGTCAACTTCAAAACCCAACCCAGTGCACAGACTCCTGATAATAAATGATCACTATATCAACATCAAGTCTCACCCTACACGAGCGAGAGGTCATTAAGAGGTCAGTGGGTCACAGAGTTAAAACGACGCCATCTAAGGTGGAAAATGTGCTATATAAATAAAGTGGATTGGATTGGATTGGATTGAAAACCACTGGGTTTTACATGGAACCACAAATAACGCAGACTACAAAGCTGGTGAATGTGACTATTAAGGGTTAGGCTTTAAAACACACTTTAGCACACTCTAAACCTTAAGGAGGAACAAAGAAACGAACGTCTGTCGATCCTGCCTAAAACTCCAAGAATATATTCATACATACGGCTGAGACAGGTTGACATATTGGTTGTAGATATAAGCAGAAATTTTCCTATCAGCCAAAATCAATATCAAGCATTTAATACATCATACATTCCTAATAATCTACAAATAAACAACACAGAGGGGAAAGATGGGTGGTACCAGTGTGACTGATGCCTGGCCTCCAAATATTACACTACCAGCCACAACATAAGAGTTTATGGCACATGTCAATGTTTACTGCTTCACAGCAGCAAATATGTGTGAATTAACATTTAGGTGTTGAGTGGCCCGACAGACAGTGTATTTTACAGCCAACAAATTTTTAATTCAAAATGAGAAATACTAAATCAAGAAACAAGCTGTGTCATTATTACTGTTTAAAAATAGGAAAACAATGGGGCGCAGGTGGCCTAGTGGTTTAAGACGCGCCCCATATATGTGGATGGTCTGGGTTCAAATCTGGCCTGAGGCTCTTTATCGCATGTCTCTCCCCCCCCCCGTCTCGTCCCTGTTTCTGACTCTATTCACTGTCCTATCAAAATAAAGGCTCAAAAATTCCCCAAATACCCCAAAAAGTAGGAAAACAAAACATGAAAAATACATGCTCTCACAAGCAGATTATATCAAAGTGAAAACAGAAAACAAGATATAAGCTGTTTTGTTTTGTTTTGTTTTTTTTTCATTTTTTGTTTCCCATTTCATTTTTTTTTTTATTTTCCACATAGAATTGAAAAAATGAAAAACTATTAACTTTCCATCATTGTTTTCTGATCAAAAAAGGAAGCTCAAAGAGTGGTGATGTAACATTATTTTTTTTACAGCACCTGCTGCAAGTCACAGATGTAGGAAATAGAATGTTACACTCCCAGTGTTCTGCTCTTTGACCTTCTGTTTTTGATTAGGGCACAAAAACAATAAGATAAAAAATGATAAATCCCAATTTGTATGAACTGCTGCGGAAACAGCTTTCTCATTTCAAATTAAAAATCTATTGGCTGTAAAATACTCTGATCCCTCACCCTCTTTGTATCATTGACCAACTTGCTCCCTTTCCCTCCTCTCTAGCTAACTCTATCTCAGCGGGCCAGCTGCTGTGTGGAGGCCTGTTCTCAGCAGACTCTCTGTCTAACTGGTGTGCTGCTGTAGCTTTGGCTCATGCCCTGCAGGACAACCTGACCCAGAAGGAGCAGCTTCTGAGGGTCCAACTGGCCACCAGTCTGGGAAAGCCCCCTGTCTCTCTGCTGCAACAGTGCACCAACATCCTCTCTCAGGTAGGACAGTAGTTGATAAACGAATCTGCTTTTTTTAACTTTGTAGGAAGGATTTTTTGGCAAACAGCGATGAATGTTTCCAACAACAGTGAATAGAACAGTATCAAACTATTGTGGTTTTGCAGGGAGATAAGATCGCCCGGCGGGTAAGTAATGTGTGTGATAACTGTGTGAGTGTTTGGGCGTCACCTTTGCTGGTTATTGTGGCTTGGCATCTATAGTAGGGGTCTTGTTGGCCCTTGTGTTGGGGGATCTTGCTTCTTTTAACTTTGTACTACTCTGTCTTTGTCCTTAACATACGGCTATGACCCAGGTCTTTCTCACACGTGTGTCCCGTCTTATTTGGAAGGGTTTTACTTGACGTTGAGAGGGCGACACAGGGACTTGTTTTAGATGGTTTTATCTCCACTCATGTAATCATAACACTGACTTCAAGCTGTGACCTTGGACTGCTGTCTGCTGCATGCCCTTATATGTTGGCTGCAGCAGCTTTGGGGCTTTTCTCGTGGAAGTGACATATAATCACTCTTTTATGAGTTGTCAAAATATTTCAAAGACTATACTTGGGAGGATTATTCATTTTTGAAATGGTTTTAGATGGCTGAACAATTTCAGCCATTCGTGACCAGCCCTCCTGAAG
The DNA here is from genome assembly GCF_018320785.1 of Cheilinus undulatus. Lineage (NCBI taxonomy): Eukaryota > Metazoa > Chordata > Actinopteri > Labriformes > Labridae > Cheilinus > Cheilinus undulatus. Next base: position 37,877,216 of record NC_054868.1, on the reverse strand, counting down.
TCCCACAGCTTGGACTGTGGAGTGGCAAGTTCTTCACTTTTTCTCCCATTTTACTTCCATTTCATTTTGTTCTTGAAGTCTTTGTAAATCTGCTGAAATGCATAAATTACCCACTTGGTTACAGTCAATCTCTTGACCACTTGTTGCCGTTTTAATCTTCTGCTGTTGGTTGTCTAAATGAGGATTAGAGATACTGGGCTTATCTTCTTTGTAACTACATCTCTTTGTCATCTTTAAACCAGCAGAAGCAACATCTGTGCCAGCAGCAAGTCATGCTTTAGGACTGCATTTGCATTCAGGAAGTAAAGAAAACATTTGTCATGGGATATAAAATCTCAGAGTTGTGGCCAGAAATTGTTGGAAGTGAGTCATCGTATAGAAGATTTTGTTCTTTGGCATCTGTATAGCAGACAGGTACAGGAAAGGCAGACTGCAGCCTCTCTTAGGTGACAGAGAATCACTTTAAGAGGCTCTGGTTCATGGTTGCCAGAATTTATAGGGGATAACCAATGTTGTTTTTTCAAGGTTGATGCAGACAGTAGTTTATAAGGCTGATGTGCTGATGACTCTTCCTCTTTCAACTCATTTTAAAACATTAACAGATTCAAAAGTAGAAATTTCCTCTGATGGTTTTAAAGTTTAGATTAGATTATGTCCATCCAATGTCGGCCACTTAAACCCAAACATAAATTGTAGCAAATCCTTCTTTAGCAGAGGCTGATGTCTGTTGAATACTTGGTGTCATGTTTGTGTCTTTTGTTTTCCTCTTCATTTTTTTGCATTTCGTCACATTTGGAGACTAAATCTGAAAAGGTGATTTCTTCATTTTTTGTAGTATTGAATGCTGATAAGTTTTTACCCTCACCTTCATCGCTCTGATCTCCATACCTAGCAGATTTTTTCTTTCATCACTGCAGGAATGAGGTCTGCTTTTCTTAAAGCATGATGTGCCTAAGGTCTTAATGCACCAGCTTACTAGCATCCCTAAGCTACAGAATAGAGTTTCCAGTTTCTATTGACTATTTAATCAGTATTTATTTTCATCCTTGTGTGCTCAAACCCCATGAAAACCCTCCCTCACTACCACTGACTACAATGTAAAAATTACAGCCATAATGTCTTTCCATTGGACCTTTGTGAATGACACTGATTGTTGTAGGTCTAAACCTCTAAACTGTTTTCATGGAAATGCATGATCATTTTATTCCACTAGTTACCATTACAGTTAATTTCCCCTCATGTCCATGATTTTGCTTTGCATGTCTGAAGCTGTAAATACAGTCTGTTTTTTTATTGATCATTTGTTTGAAAATCATCAAAATAGAAACTGCAAACCACAAAAACATAAAAACTGATGGCTTAGTGTTTAATGCAGGCTTGCTCTGATTGCCATAACCCTGTTTGAATTTTCTGAATGAGTTTTTTTGAGTGTGTCCTTGTTTTTGTTCCTGATCAGCTAATTAATAACTACTAATGGTTGATGTGATATAAGTATTTCCAGCTGATTAACAAAGTGATTTAACTGTACTGTCTCCAGAGAAGGGTTTTCATCTCAGCATCTCAGAATGGGAAGAAGTTGTGAAATTGTTATTAAAGTTATGTCCTAACAAATGTAACACTCTGGTATTTATTTTAGCAGCCCCCATTTTTGTTGCCTTTTTTAATCTTGTTCAAACCTAACACATTTTGATATTGATGTTTTTGGGGATAATTTGATTGTTACACTCAGGGAAATAAAGTACTTATCAGCATTTTCAAGAATTACCAAGAACTGTCACCAATCTCATTTCTAAACATTAACATAACAATTGGGTCCATGGACAGGAATCAGATTTTGATTACCTAGAAGAAGAAGAAATTGGTTTCCATTCTGATACTGTTTTCATCATATTTCTCCTTTAAATAACCCCACATATTTATAAAAACAACATGTAACAACAGATTGGTTCTTTATTGTCTCAACTCTGCACCAGCTGAACTATTTCTTACAATATTTATTTTTTAATCTCGCCTCTTGTTAGTATCTTTAATTGTCATCCAGAAGGCAGATGCTGACATTTCCTTGTTTTGTTCTCATTCTCTGCAGGGCAGTAAAGTTCAGACGAGGGTGGGCCTCCTCATGCTGCTGTGTACATGGATCAGCAACTGTCCCATCGCTGTCACACACTTTCTGCACAACCAGGAAAACGTTCCCTTCGTATCCTTAAATCAACCTGTGAATCATTCAACCATGTCATCACTCTTTGTGTCTGTACTTAATCTTCTCTTTTGAACTATGACCTCTTTGTAAATATCTGTTGCCATGTGATTATCAATGCTAAGAGGAGAATAATACTCCAGCTCCAGGTTAGAAAGCTTCTGAGTGAAAGTGACGTGTGAGATGGATCCTTAACTGTTTGACTCGTGCAGCTGACGGCCCAGATCTCAGAGAACCTGGGAGAGGATGAAAGGTTGGTGCAGGGCTTGTGTGCGCTGCTCCTTGGCATCTGCATCTACTACAATGACAACTCGCTGGAAAACTACACCAAGTAAGCATCAGCTCGCACAGTCAGAAATATGTCAGCTTGTGAGGATTTAGAATTTCAGTCCTTTTAAGTGCACTATATGGACAAAGGTATTCAGCTGCATAACCGTTACACCAGCAGGGATTATAATGACATTCTATTCAAATACATGTACTTCAATATGGAGTTGGTCCAATATGGAGTTTTTAAACCATGTGTTTAAAATCTGCCACGCTGCCCCTGTCATCCTCAGAGAGAAGCTAAAGCAGCTCATCGAGAAGCGGATTGGGAAGGAGAACTTTGTAGAAAAATTGGGCTTCATCACTAAACATGAGCTGTACTCGAGGGCGGCTCAGAAACCACAGCCTGTCTTCCCATCTCCTGAGCAGATGCTGTTTGACCACGAGTTCACCAAGCTGGTCAAAGAGCTTGAGGGTCAGTCACAGACTATCTGATGATGTACCGTCTATCTCTGAGGTTACAAGTGCCATTTTTGATTCTGTTATCCTTCTTCCCACAGGTGTGATCACAAAAGCAGTTCATAAATCAAGTGAAGAGGAGAAGGAGGAGGAGGAGGTGAAGAAGACGTTAGAGCAACACGACAACATCGTGACTCAGTACAAAGAGCTGATCAGAGAACAGGTAACACAGCTAAGTGCTGCTGCCAGCTTTATTTTATTTTTGGGGTTTTGATGTTATTCATATTTGATGTACTCTCCTGTTGACATTTTTGTTTGGATGTTGTTCAGGATGCTCAGATCCAGGAGCTGAAGGAACAGGTGGCGACCATGTCGGCTCAAAACGAACAGATGCAGACGACGATGACACAACAGCTGTCCCAGATCCAGCAGCACAAAGATCAGTACAACATCCTCAAACTGAAATTAGGTGAGCTTGCTCCATGGGTTGGCTTGTTTCAGCTGTATCATGTCTTGGATCACAACAAGTAATTTATGTCAGGTTTGTTAGTAGGAAAGTACAAATTAAAGAAAAATTGTGTGACAATATGCACATTTAATTCTAAAATATCCACTTCCCTGTTGGTAAGATTTTACTGCTTTACTGCTTTGGTTGACAGAGCTCTTCAGCCATGTGAAAAGCTGCAGCTGACATGACATAGTCTGCACAGGAGCATTGGAATAAAGCCCTTAAAGATTTTTAAGGATAAGATAATAAAAACATAATGAAATTTGAAGGTTATCAAAGCAATTTGTGTATATTGAACCTTTGTCAGACCTAGTCCTCTTTGGTTACTGTTACTAGGTTAGACAAAATCCCTTATTAACAGGCTCCCTCCCATTTGAAACAATTGAATTTACCCCGCTAATTAACAAACTTTAATTCATGTTTTATTAATAGAATTATCTTATAAACCTGGTCTCTGTCAAAGAACAAAATATAGCGAGGACTGTAAGGAAAACTCAAACTCTCTAAAGACTTGTTATAATTGTTTAAGATACTCCTGATGTCTGAGTATAGTGATGCCGGCCAATGTTGGTGGTTCTCCTGTGATGCATCAACACAGTGCTTGTGTTACAAAAAGAGATAAATAAATTTGGTTTTATATTTCAATGTTCCGTATGATACCAACATTAGTTTTAAGTTATACCTTGTAAGTGCTATAGTGATGGAAATTCCAGCTTCTTTTAGTGACCTGGATCATTTAAGTCAGCTCAGTAAGAGCTAGTTCTTCAGCTCCCAAACAGCTCCTTATCTGGAGTTATGTTGGCTTTTATTAAATCAACCACATTCAGCAATGTTTTGACCTATGATTTATTTTTTAACTGAAGGGTTTACTTCTAAATGTCTTGAAATTAAAAATGGTGTGCCTCAGGGCTCACTCTTAGGAGCACTGTTAATTACACTTTATATTAACAGCATTGGTCAGAATGTAATGCAAATTTACATTTATATGCTGAAGACATTGTCATACTTAATCTTCTTCTGTTCCACTTGTGTGATTTTATTAATGTCATACGTGCTAGAAGCTACAGTCTTCACTCTGTGACTCAGCCACAAGACTTCCTTTTCTATTTGGGCCCAAAGCCCTTCTTGAAATGGGTAACGGGTTTCAGGTACGCTGCTCCTGCAGCCTGGAATCTTCTACAGAAGGACTTGTGTCTTGGGGAGCTGGTCTCTTTAAATTGTTTTGAAACTACATTGAAGGTGCAGGAGGAAGATGCATCAGGCTGTAGATGTTACAGATCATTGCCATGCGACCTGATTTGACTGATTTGTGTTTTTAATAGTTTTTATGTTCTATGAATGTAACTCTGTGAGTACCTATCTTGGCCAGAACTCTCTTGAAAATGAGGTTCTTGACCTTAATTCCTGGTTAAATAAATATGAATAATCACTTAAATAATCTTACTAAAATGATTAATAATAATTAAACCTAACCATAGATTTCCCAGAACTAAAATGTCTCTGTAAATTTTTAGAATACATAAAACGTTATACAGAGATATTAAACATGTCAAAAATTCATCTGAGCAGGTCAACAACTCATTGTGTATTGTAACAATTCATTGTGTATTGTACCTTAATTGTCCCATATTTGGCAATATTTAACACACCTGTAAATCAACAACTGTGGTTACAACTGTAAAAGTTGGGAATATATCTGGCTCTTTAACCCGCTGGAAATAATAAGGTAATGCAAAACTTTAAATATACAGTATGCATAACATAGATGTGGACATTTTTGAATTAATGTAGACCTTTCAGTGTCAGAATTCTACATGTTGTACCTTTTAAAGCACTTTTTATTCCAGGGAAAAGCAATATTATTTATACTGTGGGTAAAAATGGAGAAATACAAGAATTTCCTCCACAATCATGAATTGTGAAAGAAAATCTAATAATAAAGAAACATCGATTATTGATTAATTGATTATTTGTACTTACAGATATAAGTTTTAAAAGCTGTGTCTCCAGAGTCATCAGTTTTAAAACATTCAGGTCCTCTTTGATGCTAAGGGACATTTCTGTCACAGTTAAATATGACTTCTAGTTATGTATATACTGAATGTATGTGTGTGTGGTTCTAACTTCAGGTAAAGAAAACCAGCCCAACAGTCAGGGAGACAGCACACAGGTGAATGGGCTGCAGACAGAGGAGGTCACACAGCTCAGAGAGGAACTAGAGGAGCTCCGCAAGCAATACACACTCCTTCAGACACAACTCAGCGACAAAGACACACTCATCAACAGCCTGGTTAGTTAATGTGTGAACAGTGGTGTTGCATTTGTGTGTGAATTTCCATAAAATGTTCCATGAAAGCTGTGAGGTATCTCTGATGTTTTCTCTTTTAATGTGTGGCTGTAGAGGTCAGAGACGTCCCAGACAGCTGAGGGTTCAGCAGCAGAATCAGACAACACAGAACTGCTCAAGGTAAGAATTCATCTTCAGTCACTTCTCTTTTATCAGTGTGATCAGTTGAACTCACAAAACCCCACAGAGACTGAAGGCAAAAGCTAATTACCTGTATGTATATAATATATGAGGTATGAATAAGGCAGACACTGTTCTGTATCGTTTACAAATCCTGTGAGAGAGGAGTTTGTCCTCCAATGATTTTTCTTGACTCTCATTTACCTAGTACTATTTTTTCCTAATTGAACCAACTCTGAGCTTACTCCCACTCTAGCCAAACACCAGCACTGGAACTGACTTGGCGGAGAGAAACAGTGGCATACATGAATTAAAACCCTCCATCTAAAACCTGAAGGAGCAGGCAGACAGGGCTTGCTTATGATCCATTTCCACCTAGAAGTCTGGTTTGGTTCTGTACAGTTCGGCACCGTTCGATATAGTTAGCCCTGATCTTTCTTGTGTTAGTCCAGCCCCGTTTACTTTGATGGGGAATCTGTCTCTCTTTAGAGATCTGGATCATTTGTCTCAGCTCAGTAATAATAGCCAGTCTTTTGGCCCCCAAATGGCTCTTCGTTTGATACCCATCTGGGTATTTAAAATATGTATTAAATGGACAAAAATGGAAGAGGGGACCTAGCCCCTGTGGTTCTGGCTAAAGAATTGGTTTGTTTGTTAATGATGTATCCTCATTCAGTCACTTACCCCACAAGAATTGCTTAATAGTATATCACTGTTTCAATTAAAAGCATATTTTTGACAGAATGTGTGAGAAAAGCTGTTGAAAGGGTGCAGCTAGCCTTTGGCAAATCAGCTAGCGGGGGGGGGGGTACTGTTTTTGTGAAGTGTAGGGATGATAGCTAAAGTATATAGGAGTTTACTGATGATAATTGCAGTGTGCATGTCCACATAAAGCTCAAATGTATAGACTTTCCTCCTTTCCCATTGATTCTTAACCAGTCTGCCCCCATCTGACATCCATACATCATTGGTACTAACAAGACTACACACGACCTAAAGCAATGGCAATAAAGATCAATTTATCACATTCCACTGTGTGAACACTATCATAAGGTTTGACATTAAAACATTATAAAGCGTTCTTTCTATTTTAAGATAGTTAACTTGTTGATCACTAGAATTACACAAGAAATAACTTGTTTATTTTTCACATGTTGGTTGACTTTGTTTGGTTGCAGGAGCTTGAGGCTCTAAGGAGTCAGGTCCAGTCACAGTCAGCAGAAATCAACCAGATGAGGACAGAAAGAGAAGAGCTTCTCAGGAGAGCTGAAGCTTCTGTAAATAAGCAAATTTGATATATTCTGTACTACATCACACCACTGTAAACAGATACTGGATAAATAAACCTTTCTGTGTTTTCTTTCAGTCCTCAGATGCAGCTCCCAGCAGTGACGGCTCATTAGACGCTGCAAAGATGGCAGAACTGGAGAGCAGACTCGCAGCACAGACCGCCGAGACAGAGCGACTCAAGGTGTGTCTTAACAAAATAGCTGTCTGTATCTGAGCTCCGAGGTAATAAACTAATTTTTAGATTATTTCTGTTAGATTTAACCCTACTGAACATCCATATGTTCTTTTCCTCCTCCTTGTTTCCTCCTCTGTTGTCGTTCTCTTCTTTGTTGGTTCAGGCGGAAGGAAAGAGCTCGTCGGATAGCAGGGTGGAGCTGGAGCAGCAGCTGGCCTCAACCACCAGCACGGTGGCCATCCTGCAGACAGAGAAGGCAAAGCTGCAAACAGAGGTGCAGGAGTCCAAGAAGGAGCAAGACGACCTGCTGATGCTGCTGGCTGACCAGGACCAGAAGATCCACAGCCTTAAACAGAAACTCAAAGACCTGGGAGAGACGGTAGAAAGACTTTTAATTTATCAGTGCTAGTTAATCTAGTAGGTCTTTTAAGTCTGACAATAAAATAGTACACTACAATGTTGATATTTTAAGCATACATGTAGATGTGTAGGGGTTGTTAGTTAAAAAGATTTGTAGTTTTTTGCCCTGTTTATGCCTTGTGGTTGCAGACTTTTGGGAGATCTGATCCATACAGACAGCATACAGAGTATTTAACCAACAAAATGTAGCCAAGCTAGCTTTAGCAATCCTAGATATGTAGCTTTGTTTGGGTGACTAGACGTCTTCGATTACCTGGGACAGACCCTGTTTTAAGAGACCTGTTCCTGGCTTGTGCCTTCCTCAGAAGTGTGCCTGGTTTTAACTGTAACTTAAAAATATCCCCCATAAAAATCGATAACCCATAGCCAATGTAGCTAGGTTAGCTTCAGCAAAGTGAGCTTTAGCAAATACAGCTAAAATTAACATAGCTATGTAGCTTTGTTACTATAGATGTCCATGAGCTTGGTGAGTTTAAACTTGAAATAAGTTAAATATATTGCTCCATTTGCTACATAGGTTACATTTGTTTATTTAAATTACTTCACTTTCTTCAATTGGCCTGTATGTTTCCAGCACTAACAACAGCTCACCTGTGTTCACATGCCATAAGGATTCTCATCCTTAACCCTGAAAACCCAAAATATTTTCTTTGGTTCTGTCAATTGAATGGACAGGTCATCATTTGTAAGTTTGTGCTGCAGCGCTGCCTTTCTCACATTAGCCATGCCTGCAGAGGAGGTTCCTACATTCCTTTGGAGTAAGTGAGTAAAAGTCGCCATCCAGAGGGTTTGAAGGCGAGGACTTCTGAAAAAATGTCAGCTGCTAGTGGACACATAAGATGCATAAGGAGACTGTAAACTGTATGAAAACATAGATACCCTCAGCGACATTACCTGTTGGTTGCTAGGGAAGCTTTGTGAAGCCAGATGGCGGTGTAAACAGGGTGTAAACAGGGCCCTGTTGCTCCCAGTTGAACAAGTTAACTGAACCTTTAGTCTTGTAGTTGTCCTGACTAGCTAGCTAACACAACAAAGACATGCTCTGTGTCCCAACCACTCAGTTGTGTTTCGTCTGTTTGCCTTAGTTAGACTGTGACCCTGTCCTTACAGGTGGACGATGAGGACGACCTCGATACCAGGGACCAAACAGATGATGATTACGAGGAGGAGGATGAGGATGAAGACTAGAGATGAAGAGAAAAACACTGAGAGAAGAAAAAGGAGATTTGTCTGCCAGCAGGCAAGAAAAGACTTTTCAGAAACACACCAGAGAAACTGAACTTTAGGACTGATATAATGAAGAAGTTTCTCTCCCTGTCTGCCATGCTGTTCAGTTTTCTTTACTCCTGTCCATCACATCACACAGTCATGTTAGTTTCAAGACATTTTTTAGTTAAAAATGTGGTTCTGCAGTTTCCAGTAACAGAAAGGATATAAGCATGTCAGTGCATTCATCTCTGCCATCAGATTGCGATGGATTTGACTGGTCTTGTTAATTGTAACGTATTGTCACATAGAGTTAGGTTAATTTTAACACACAAGTCACCTGAGGAATTCAGAGAGGATGATTGAAAATGTAGCAAAGATACAATTAGCAGATTTGATCTTCTCATTTTATCATAAACATTCAGATGAACTTTTCATGCTTCCCCTCTCTGACGTGATGCACAGACGGCATCAAGATCATCTGTGACTCGTCGCTGTGCTGCACCCTCAGTTCTTCACTCACATACACATTAGCCAGTTCAGGTTTAGTGTGTTACAGTATTTCATCTCTGTTTCATTTCACTTAAAAAGATAAAAAACCTAATTGCTCTACAATATGCTGCAAAAACCAACACTGACAGAAAAGATGTAAAGACAAAAAAGATATTTTTGCAACTTTTTGTCCAGTTCTGGCATCCAGCTTCTGTATGATATTATGTAACTTATCGATTTATGAGCCACATTGATATGAATAAAGAATCTATCAGTCTGTATGGAGGGATGATTGTAGATAAATTAAATTTTACTAAATCCACAATAAGACATCTGTTTTTGTCTTTTTAGCCTTATTAATATCTGAAAATATAGAAAATGTGTAATCTTTTTTTTTTTTTTTGCAGATATGGCACATAAGGTTTAATTGAAGGATCACATGCTGACTGCCTAGAAAAATCAGGTTATCAGGGGCAGTTCTCAAGTTAATGTACTTATACCTTATACTGATGCAAAAGAATTTTCTCGACATTGGTATCAGACATTTTCACCACATGCCAGTGCAAGAAGTGATACTTGCTTAACGTACGCAACTGTGCAGAAGTTTTAGGAATATTTGGGCCAAGAAACTAAGGAAGAAGTAAGGCGTGCAATGGCAAGTAAACTGCCTGAGGGCACTATCTGGCTCTGGATGTCCTTGCATATTACCGGGGCAGGGGAAAATGATCTGTTGAAAAAATAACAAAGTCCACACCTTTAGGGTGGAGTCAGGGGATGGATGTGGTGAGTAAGCATGGCCTAGGGGGATGTCCAAGCAGTTACTAGGGTTGCACAAGCCCCCTGGTTGTGCTGTAGATGTCCCAAGCATCTAGAAACTGCCAGCAGTCTCTGGTCATACCACCAGTGGTGAAAAGGCACGGAAAAAAGGGATGCCATCAAGCTGGACTCTGGCCGTCCTCCGCCCCCAGTTCAGCCACAAGCTGTGGCACGTAGGGCCATCCTGTTGTCCCCAGAAACCTGATGATGCTTATGAAGACATTTTCCTTTTCTGCTCTTGAAGAAATCAGACATCTCCCAGCAGTGCAGTGATTCATCTGTGGATGAAAAGGCTGATTTCATAGTTCACATTTTGTTTTTACTACCACGAGTATTAAAGTGGTAGCCACATCAGGTGGCATCTTGTTTGTTGCACAGCCTCATTCTTTGTGATCTGGAGTGTTCTGAAATCACCAGATATCCAGAGTTTTTTACAAAGCAGAGAAATAACGACTACCTTAGGTAGCATAAATTTGTTTATCAGCTGTCAACACTAAACTTCAGTTTTATAGAGAATGTTTTGAGCTGTGCCTAACAAACACAGTGAAGGAGAGACTGACACAGGTAAGCCTTGTAAGCTTGACTGACATGATTGACAATTTTTTTTTTAATTTCATCATCCTGAGTAGTTACAGAGGGAAGAATTCAATGTGTAATGGTCAGAAAAAAACAGTAACAGAAAATTAAGGTCTTGCTCTCATTCCAAAAAGTGACTGCTGTGTTATAGCATAAACCTACAGAAGAACACCCATGGTTGCAATGACTGCTTTGAATGAAATATATTTCAGATATCAGAATATCTGCTTAAAGAGTCACTGGAGGCTAATGCCACAACTATTGCCAAGTACTTTATATGCCCCAACTTCAAAAATACCAAAATATTCCTTGAAGTCTTCTAAAGGTCAAGACAAGTAGCAATGCTGTATCAGTTAGTGCAGCTTTTTCTGCCTCTGAACGATATAATTTGAATTATGACAGCTGGATCTGTGGTGTCTTATGAACAGGCTTTAGCAAAATATTATGGTCAGAATTACTGACTATGAGAGACACTGATGCTTTTTCATTACATGGACTGCACAGATGCTCATTTTGCGTCCCCCTGCTGTGAGTAATCCTCTTGTGATGACTGAACTTAAACACCGGGGGGCAACAAATACACTCAAATAAAGATGTGCACCAGCCAAAGCTTAAATATTAACATGCATTGTTCTGTATGCCTTTTAAAATAATGTATGCCAGGGATTAAACTACATTTACAACCATTTAGAAAAGATTATCACATAAATGTTTGAATCTCTGTTACAGATAAGGCTCTGGTAGTCAGCATATAAGCATAAAACAAATGGCATGACCTATATTTCAGTGAATCTAAATTTAATGATATAGATATCATTCCCCAGGGGCAGTTTTAGTACTTTAGAAACCCAAGGCAAAGACCATTATGAGGCCCTTCCCTATTTAGCTAAACGCAATCATAGCGAGTGAAGGAAATATTCTGAGGCATCTCCTTGTGGTAACAAAGCCAGGAGAATACAGGACACACCCTAATCGGAGTTAAAAATACCCAGCGATACTCACTCATCAGATCTTAGAGCGGCAGAATTAAAAATCAGCACACTGTAATATTTTGATGTCTGTTGTCCAGGTTCAACTTAAAGAAATAGGAAATATATAACTAACATTAGTGCAATATTTGTTCTTCTCCCACAAATCAAATATTTTTATTTATTACATGCCATTTTAAAGAACAATAATCCACCAATTAATTATTTTAATACCTCTATAGTGACTGGAAGGGTGATGTAAAGACATTTTGTTTTATTCACTCTTGGCCCCTTATTTACATTTATAATCACACACATCTTAATCACTAAAAATAATTTCAGTAGGGCTGTCAGCATTAATTATGATGATTAAGATCCGTAATTATTGCATTAATTTTTTTACCTGCATGCTTTTTAACTTTTCATTACACTTTTGTTAAATCACTGCAACATCTCCCTGTAGCCACAGTGATGTAAATTAAGGGCGCCACTGCTCCAAAATGTCTCATTTTGCTTTAAAAAAAAACCCATAGACAGCTCAGTGTACAAGTCAAAAGTCATCTGAACCTTGTGTTATCAAACATTTACCTTTTTACTGTTCCCTTATCTCCTTTTCATTTCTTAAAACTCCCCTTTTCTGTGTTTATATTCATGTCATCATTTTCAATCTAAAGTGTCTTGTTTTCTGTCAAAGTAAAAGTGGGTCCAAACAGGAAGTCAGCTATCCTTAGTTGAAGACAATATTCCACGATGAAACACAGACAGTTTTAAGTGCAAAACGGGGGGAATTTATAAGATGACAAAAAGGAGAGTATGCATGATTAACTAAAAAAAAAAAAGAAATTAAAACCCCTTAGAATTCTTAGTAAAATTGGTCAAAAAATGCAAATCTAAATTTGACTGAATGTGGTGTTTGAATCATTTGGAGTACAAGCTCAAAAAAGGTATCTTTAGGAAGGTAACACTCTGTAGTAGTATTGTAAAATACAACATTTTTTCCCTATACCTCACATTTGATACATACCTAAAATTGCTATATTGATGCGCCTTCTTGTGTTCTTGTGTGAGAGTATGTTGGAATATGTACAGTAACTTGCAGACACTAATGCACATGCACAACTGGATTTGGTTGCACATGCACCTAAAAGCAAATCAAACCAATACAAAAAATATAACAAACAATGAGTGTAAACATAGCTTTCATCGGAGTTTAAAACAGAAAAACATTAGAATAACATAAGATGAGGGTGTCAAACTATGGCCTGGGGCCAAATGTGGTCTGCAGTCCATTTTTGATTGGCCCAGAGCTAATTCTAAAAATAAAATGAGATATGGTCCACATTAGAACATGAAGCTTGTGCTTTACTGTAGTTCACTTCACAGTTTCAGCACAAGACACTGCTTCCTTGCTATTTTTTTAAATACAAATTTTTACAAAAAAAAAAAATTATATATATATATATATATATATATATATATATAATAAAATTGAAATGTTTTTTTTTCATGACTAAATTAAGACAATACTGAAAATGACAGAAACAGCATGTTGGCAATCAAAATAACAATATCTTGACATTTAATGCCACAGTTGATTACCACAGCAAATAGCAGTACTGATAGCATTCCAGGCACAAAGCCAGTGGTGGCCAAAGCCAGAAGAGACCTCCTTGAAATGATCGACTGTTTGCCTTGTGTGCCATTAACTAGCAATTTGAGCTTATTCCAACACTGAGCATATCTTAACCTACGTCAGACTGATTTAACTAACGTTCAATATCTAAAAGTGGCCCCACAGTCCTCATATATGTAGCCCTCAGTGGACACCCTTGACATGAGAGAACATATATTTATAGGCTAACTTTAGTTTGGATTGGTTTAATAAATTATGAAGTACAGGGATGGGCAACTTTGGAGGGCCACACTAATTGTATTGTTGATGCCAAGGGGCCACAGTGTTACAAAAAGTTTAATATTCTTAATTTAACAGTTGTGATACAAATAATTTAACAACAGAAAAAATATGCTGTGTTTATAAACACTGATAATACCATAATTTATGATTTTGAATTAAGCACAATTGTTAAATCCAATGAAATAAACAGAATCAAATCAATTTCAAACAGTTGTTTCAATGCAATGAACATGATAGTTACTTTTTATTTTGCTATATTTTAATTATAAATTTATTTCAGAACAAAACATATACCGGTAATCAAAGATTATAAGAGAAATGTTTGTATTTTCTTTTTTTTTTTTTTTTAAGTTAATTCGACTTAAGGGCCGCAGTGAGTGAGGTGGAGGGTCACATATGGCCCCCGGGCCGCCAGTTACCCACCCCTGATTTAGTGTAACTTGGCTGCAAAAAAATACACAGAAGAAATAAGTTTATTGTTTGAGTTCAAATTTTACAGTGTAAAGTTCACATTTAGGCCCACATTGTTTGAACAACGTTATGATACATCCTTTTAATAGGTCACGCTGTAAACTTTAACATTTAATTTAACGTGTTAATACTGCTTTAATGTTTAATAACCAGCGTTTAATGGCTCTTAATCGGTTTAATTTTACTGGTAGACTACTGGTAGAGTTAGCATAAAAAAGCGCCCTTCATAGTCCCGTCCCGGTCGCCCCTCCCTCCTCCACTTCTCGTCGCATCCTGTGCTCTCATCTCTTCATCCTCCTCCTCCTCCTCCTCCTCCTGATCCGGCACTTGTTTTCCTTTTTTCACATGGTCACTGCACGTCGCGTGCAGGAGGAGGGACATGCCCTGTCTCTGAGCTTTTAATATCTTTTTATTTTTTTCTATTCTGAGGACTGTGAAGGTCGAGGCTGGCATCATGACTTCTAAATGACCACCATGAATCAAACACTGATGTTATAACGCGACTCGTCACCACCCGGCAGCTCCACCATCAGCTCCACTTCAGTCCTCTTCAGGGAAAACTACACCACCACCTGCCGACGCATCTCGCGCCATATGACCGTCTCAAAGGTGAGTTTACTTCACACCAAAGTCTCGAAGCTTTTCGTCATGTTTGCAGACGTGGAGCTGCAGGGTGGGGATTAAACCCGCGGTGAAAGTGGGACAGTTTGATTTCAGACGGGTTTAAACTCAGTGTGGCTCCGAGCTGCAGCTCTGCCATGCGGCCACAGCCTCCAAACACCGCCCGGCCGGCCGGACAGGAAACGCACTTGCTATGTTGAGGTTACACACGCATGTGTGTAGGTGATTCTGCAGGTAATGGGACTGCATGAAGGAGGATGTGCATGTGTGTCTGTGTACGTTAACACACACCGAGGAGCTTCTTTTCAGTGAGAGTAGTAGAAGGATCAGCTGCACAGTGCCCGGTAGTTCTGAACTCATCACAAACACATTTCTAAATCATTTTTCCTCCGCAGATACAACATAAAAGACAGGTGTAGCCATATTGTGCAGTTGTAGATTGTTTTTGCTGAAAAATGTCTACAAACTGGCCATTTAGCCTTCCCTGGCCTGCTGGTTCAACCTTCAGATTGCCTGTTTTTAAAGAGAAAGTGGAAAACCCACCTGGCAGTTTTATGCCTGTGCATGGTTGGCTATATGGTTGCTGAACAGTCAAAGTTCAATGGTGGGTTAACTGGAAGGACTGCGCTGGTTTCAGAGGTAGTGCTATTTGTAAAAGTATTACAAACAAGGGATAAAATATGAAGTCCATGACCTTAAACTTTGACCCCCAAGAGTGGACATTTGTGCAAAGTTTGAAAAAAAATGTCTTTAAAAAAATTCTTGAGAGGTCACTTAAAAAACAAAGGAGGAACATGAGGCCTGATGACGTTGACCTTATGACCTTTAACATTTAATCAGTTCAACACATGTCAGAGTGGACACTCGTATGTTAATGCTCATTTATCCTTAATGTTTAAAACAGACACAGACAGACCTTTTTGTCTTTACTCTGCATATCATCAGTTTGTAACCCATTCTCTAGAAAATTTTGGATATGAACCAAATGTTGCAGTACCACCGCCAATCATGGGGGCAGCGTTGAGAAATGCAGCCAATAGTTCAACCCAGAGAAGCAATACATGATGAAAAAGAATAATTTGAAAAAAGGCATAACTTAATAAGGGTTGCTGAGGAAATATCACAGAATATTGAGGGAGTTGTTGACAAATACAAGAGTACACCTGAGCAGAGGATGAATTATTTCTGTCTACAGTCTTTGGGACAGAGGGAAGAAGCTTCAAAGGGTTAGAGATGTTAGAGACTGTTAGAGACGGTGACACCTGGTGGATTAGTTTTTCAATGTCTACTTCAACATAACAGAGGTCAGAATGAGGTTAATGACTGTTGTAAAGTTAAAACTCACATTTCAACATCTGCTGTACTTCATGCTTTGTGTTTACTATCATCAACCTGGCTGTGATCGTTGTGCTTCCTCTTCTGTCAGTTGCCTCCTGATTGGCTGATCAGTTCCATGCAAAAATCAGAGTGCATGCTCACCTATCCTCTGTGTTCCCCCTACACAGCAGGTTTTCTTATTATAAATATTGGGCATGATTACAAACTGGATTATAGATTTGTGTAGGTTAAGGTCTACTAGCAGTTGTGTAAAGGAACAGATTTTTAATTTGACTTTTTTTCTCCAAAATATGACTTTTTTTGCCAATCATATCTGGATTTTTGTGAACAACTTTACCTGCACTATGATAAATCACATTTTTATTTTATTAATTCAAGTTAATGTCAAGTTTTTTGGTTATCAAATACTGGTGTTAGAATTGATATTTAGATAAAAATGCAATATTTTTGTTTTTTTATTTTTTGCCAATCTTGTGTCTCATCTCAGAATTGTATGATTCTCTTACTTTATCTTTAATATAAACACTATTAAACAAATTTTAAAAAATAAATTAGTTACTATTGCATATAGATAAGCTGGTATTTTAACCAAAAAGCAGAAGAAATGAACAGAGGTCGATGAATTTTTAAATCAAATTTACAAAACCATCACCTGATGAAGTTGATTGGGTTAAAAAGTAAACTAGCTTTTAACACAAATTAGTATCTGAATTGACGATGCATTAAAGAAACTTTACAAAAATGAAAGGTAAAAAAAAAATCTCTGCATGCTTTGATTAATTTTTTTGTGTTTGGTTGGCTCTTTAGTCAAGCAGGGTTTACTAAAACTGCTCTATGCTATCACCATTAGATTTACTCCTGATTGTTCCTCATCAAAATAATGTGTCCCTAAGAGGTCCCATAAGTCCCTCCGTTTCATTTGAACAATCACTTATTACATTAAGACGGATGTTATTCAAAAAAGTCTGTTAACAACAGATGACAGATACTTACTTATGTTTCAAATGACAACAAATTGCTGGAAATGTTTCTGAAGTGATTTGATGATTAAAGAAAGTCATCCCCTAAGCACTCATGATTGAGCTTGATGCCTAAATTGAAGGCTTTTATCCACCTTACGTAACTTCAGTATCTGTAAGGTCACATTTTCCAGAGAATATGTGAAAGTAACTTCTGAAGCGTTTAAGCATCCCACAGGGAGGTAGTTAGAAAAAGAAAAAGAGAAATGTGTGTACCCAAAGCAAACTGTATTGTGCTCCACTTCATGTCCACAAACTCATCATTAGTTATAATGAAATGTATTATTTTTGCCCTGCAGGTCCTGTATTCTGCTTGTCCAACACTTCACCAGATGGTTTGGATCCATTGTTGTTGCCCACTTTTGTCTGAATGGATGTAAACAAACTTAACACAAAAGAAGACGCAGTTTGAGAGCGCTGTGTTTAATGACCCGAGTCTAATAGTGACCACATGTGGATTAGAGTGAGAAATTCAGGACTTTGTACCAGGGGGGTCCTCTGCTGTAGCATCACATCCACATGGACAAGGACAGGGCATGAAACTGGTTTGCTGTTTAGTTTAACATTGGTCAAAGACTCAGTGCTTACTGGTTACAGACTTTTTTCCTTAGTTTCCAAGTCCTGTTCAATCTAAAATGAGCCACCAGAGCAGAAAACTAGTACTGAGTAAACAGAACCTGCAAAGTTGGTGAAAAATGTCAAGTATTTTGTTAAAAAATTTAGATTTATCTATATGATATCCACAATCTAGGGCTGCACAATGTTGGATTTTTGACGATATCTGATATGTACAAATTAGTTACAGCAAATACTGATATTTAAATGTAGTTAGACCTACAAATGTAGGAAATACTGCTCATGTATTAATTTTCATCTTGATCTGTGCATAAGAGGATTGATACTACCTTAATGTATGTGCACTTGTGATAATCTTAGCCTAAAAATTTGAAACATACTGGTGGTGCATACTCATTGACAAATTGTGGTAACTCATACCAAAATCTTGAACAAGGTCTTGTTAAAATGTTTTTTTTTTTTGGATGATGAAAAAAGGAAAATAGAAACATGATTCATAGCATGCTTTAGCTTAAAGGGATATTTGTTGTCGTCTTTGTCAAAGCCCACAGACCCAAACAGCAGAGGTGGTTGTAGCCGAAGCTTGCATTGTACAATATTGTTAAACACAGAACTTTCTGGGTAAAAAATAAACTGCTTCAAAGGTGTACAGTTGAGCTGAAATTGTATGTTTGGTCCATTTTCTTTAGCTTGCTAAACAACGTGGAAAAACTAAACCCATCTGCTATGCTGTATAGCCTAGCTTCTCCAAGCGTGTTGTATTTAAGGGGAAACACTCACTGAATTCATTGGAGGCTAATGCCACTACTATTGCCAAGTGCCTTTTACAACCCGATTTCAAAAATACCAAAACATCCCTTTAACTAGCTATGAACACCTTTAAGAAAATCCGTTGACAGGAGCTAATTTCTCCTGAAACCACAGATAATTCTTTATTAAATGATCTTTGTATACCCATGTTAATTTTGACAGCTGTTTTTAATTTTAGTCTAAGTCTTTAGATTAAATGCCTTCAGTTCTAGTCACATTTTAATAATTTCTACCTTTTACAGTTTTAGTTGACAAAAACTCAAAAACATGTTAGTCCAGTTTTAGTCCATAAAAAGTCCTTAACATTTTTGTCTTTCTTTTAATTGAAACATTTACTCTCTTTGCCTTAATCTGGTACAAATCATGGTAATGTGTTGTATGAACCCTGCCAAACCTGGGGTCTCTGCTTTCTACAGCTGAGAGGCAGGGGGGCAGGTATGTTGTTTTTTTTTTAAAGATTTAGCCACAGTGGAGCAATATCATGGACTTAATGTGTCTGACAAAAACTAAACTATATTTTTGTCTCATTTTAGTCGTCTTGACGAAAACTAAACTTTTCGTCAGAGTTAGAGTCATCAAAAATGGATTTTTTGCTCATTTTAGTCAAGTCTTTTTCATGGAAAAAAGGTGGTAGACTAACACTTTTAGTCATAATTTAAGTCGACAATTAACAGTTGTATATGTTTCTTGTGTGCCTGTTTGTCAGTTTTGGAGCTGCTAGCTAAAATGCTATTACAAGTAATTTTGTTCTGCTTGGTCCAAGTTGCAAATTTGATAGTGAGGGAATCAAACGAAATGATTTTTCACTGTTTTCTGTTGGTTTACCCCTAAAAAAGATAATGGATAGTTAAAATCTGAAAGGACATTTGGCCATATTTCAAAGTTAAACTTTATACTTGCTAACTGATTAGCTACAGGGACACAAAAACTAAAGCTAACATTGGCTAATGCTAGCTAATATTAGAGGGGGGAATTTTGAAACTGGGAAAACACATTTTTAAAACTAAATTTGTTAAAGAAATGGTACAAAGATGATAATTTAAGATGGAGAAAAGAAGAGGAGAGTAAGAACTGGTGGCATATTGACCATTTTCTCTGATGTTTACACAGGAAAGATATTTTGGAAAAGTTGATAAAGGATATGATTTTTAAAAAAGTGTTACTATATCTTTCTCCTTTCAGGGCATGTTCAGTCTGCTTCATGTTGAATACATTAGCCAACATTGTTGTTTAGATGAATTATCTGCTCTTTCATTTTCTGTTCTTTATTTTTACTGCTTAAAATAAAGCTAAACACTAGATGATACTAGAAAAGCACTCGGACAGCGCAAACCTCCGCCATTAGCCCTATCTCCAAATAGTAAAGCATCCTTTAAAAAATTCCTGGATCCAGACGGTGATCCGGCTCACTCTCAAAATCTAATCAGTTCTTCCTTATGCCATTTCTGACATTTCCTGAAAATTTCATCAAAATCCGTCCATAACTTTTTGAGTTATGTTGCTAAAAAACAAACTTAAAAACTAACAAACCCTGCCGATCACATAACCTCCTTGGTGGAGGTAATAAAAAGTCAATACTGTCACATAAAAAGATAGAAATGACTTTTGCTTCTGGCTAACAGTTGTCCTAGTTAGGACATAGCTGGATGCTAACTTTAGCTAAAGGAAACTTTTATTTAGTTTCAAATATGCAATGTTAGCTTTAGACATGCCGTTAGGTCCTCTTGGTTTTTCACTGTCAGTTGTCATTTAAAATACTGACGCATCAAGAAGTGTTACAATGACAAAAATGGCTGCCATGTAAATACTGTTAGTGCACTTTGGCTGTAGTCATGTTTGATAAGATGTAGAATAAAACTGGCGTGTGGTTTATGCAAATGTAGACGTTGGCAAGTGTGAATATCTTGTACTCATGTAATGTTTGCGTGTTAGAGCCCGAGTGTTTCATTCATAAACCTTAAGGATGTCAGACGGTAAAAGACAGTAATGCCTGTGGAGTTTAACAGTGAGACCAGTCATGGTGTGACTTTTGGACTTGTTGAGTGAAGACGTGTGGTGCCAGCTCTACGGTACATCTTTCATCTAAATAATGACAACCGTCTGCCAAAAAGAGCATTACGCTAATGAGTTTTCATCACATTGACCTGTTGGGAAACAGAAAACTCACAGATGAAAAACAAACCTCGCTCCTCGTAGCTGCTTTCTCACAGCTTCAAGGTCTCTAGACATGTTTTAATGAGGCTTTTGTGTTATTTTAAGACACCGTACTTAGTTGCTGTTTATTCCTGATTTGTCTCCTGTGGAATCAGTTGTGCACTTTCATGTTTGGCAGTGAAATGCTACCTTTTATCTCTGGCATGTTATCACACAGACTGTTAACACATACCTGAAGATTGTCCCACTTTTTCCAACCAGTGAGTCGTGTAGTTTGCTATGTGAACATTTACTTTCTCACAGTCTCTAAACTGATATTTTAAAGCTTTCTTTCCTTTAAAATAAGAATGATTTCACCTTCAGTCACTTAAGCCAAATCAGTAGCATGGGCTCTGTTTCAATGATTAGACAAACTTTGTGCTTGTTGCATGTATCAAAGTCTGAGTTGCTGTGATAACAGCTGTGAACTGAAGGCGTGCTTTGTGCAAATAGTCCCCTAAACCTAAGGGCTTTATTGGCTTTCTGACAATATGTCTCTGTCATAATGCGTATGTGCAGTAAAGCAATCCACAAATAGGAGCAGGTGTGCCCCGTATTCCTGATAAACAGTGTGCTTTGATTAGCTCAGGAGCCAGTCGATATTTACTCTGCGACTCTGCAATAGGACTTTGCTCCACCACTGTGGTGTTTTTAGTTCAGTGATAACTCAGAAAGAAAAGGCATAATAATTGACCAGTTAATGGAGTGAAAAATCTACTACTGTTGGGACAAGCAATTATTTTTAAAAGTAATTTGTCAAACATTTAACACCTGTCTGTAGGACTGGATATATCCCACAGCCTCCCAATATGATATAATAAACATCCCATGAAGAACTCACCACATTTAGCCCTTGTTTCTTGTAGATGATAACAGCAAAGTCATAGTTTTTTATGGTTCCTACATTTTAAAACACCAAGAAGTATATCAAATGTTCTGTTTAGAATCCCTGAGCAACTTTATTTAGTAATATCTACACTTGAAATGGCCCTCTGGGCTGCCTCCTTTGCTGTTGTTTTGGATACAACAATATTCTGGTTTCACTTCACTTGCATTTGCAAATGTCTTTTTTTCATGCAAAACTTCCATGATGGCGACAAGTGGGGATCAAACAGCATCAGTCACATTCAATAAGCAGCTACAGGAAGCCCTCATTATTAGCTACGCTGTACAGCTCAAGTCTTTACAAATAAAGTTTAAACTTGCTGCTTGAGATCTTCGGATTATGTTTAGAAGCTGAGGAAAAAAAGTCTTTACAGTGCCATTTAGTAGCCTTGCGAAGCAGATGGATCGGCCACACACCATATCTTGTCACTTAGACGCGTCATACAGTGTTACTCCACACAGAAGTGAACCAATGAAAGGGTGACGGTACATTATGTAACCCGGTCAGGCTGCTGATGTTGGTGTGAGTGAGACAGTGTAAACAGAACGCTTAAACAACAGAAGTTGGTGATATCTGCGCCCAGTTTTAAGGTCTGTTTTCTGTCTCTAATTTAATCTGGTTACATTTTTGATATAATGGACTTATGTGAGACACTAAAACAAAGTTATATTTGACATTTTAGCCTTGCTAGTAGCACAGCTCACTGCCAGTATACTATGGTGGACCACTACATAACTCCAGACTGAGATATCTCAACAACTCTGGCCTTTATACGCATTCAAATGCTTGAAAAATATAATTCATCTCAGTTTCTGTAGTTAATGATGATAAATCCTCCCTTTGTCTCATTCTGAAATTCCACAATTTTGTGAACAAAACTGTTTTGATTCTTTTGTATTTTTTCTACTGTCTTAAACTAGAGGCAATTGACTTCCTGTTGGATATAGACCTGCTTTTATTTTGAAAAAAAGAGATGTTGCAGTGTTTTAACCAAAGGATCCCGAAAGAGACAATGAAGCATACAACAAATTGGCATTTAAAAAATTAATGTACTAATTATGGAACCTAATAGTGGTTAATGCATTAATGCTGGCAGCCATAAATCACACTAATGTAACAGTTTCAAAGTTTGAAAAGTTATTTTATTTTGGATAAACTTCTTGAAATTGTAATCATCTCTATTGTAATGAAAAAAAGCTTTTACAAAAATAATGATTAAATAATGATGGGAAAATGTCAGCTTCTCTTTGAAGGAATATCTTTAAGTAACAAAATAAACTCAAGGTATCCAACATCATTTTTCATGAGTCATCACTTTAATGTGGAATATTTATTTTGTGCATTTATTTGTTTGGGAAGTAGTTGTAGGAAATTTTTTTTCATTGTGGGTTCCTGTAATTTGCCATCGGTTATATATTTGTTTCTTATGATGAGGAAGTAAAAAATCATTTTTCCGTATATATTATCTATTTTTATGAATATGCAACTTATCACAAGGTGTACAAACCTTGATTATATTTTGTGCCAACATGCCTGGTCTCCTGAGGATGAACCCTGAGGAATTTGGTGACATCTGACGTACCCAAAACTTTGGCTTGTGACTATCTAAATTATACATAAAACTTCAGACAGCTGAGCTGTTCTTTAGTTGGGCCAGTTGTCAGGCACTGGTATTTGATGAGAAGGCCCGCTGCAATCTCCGCTCCAGTTCATCCCAAAGGTGCTCAGTGAGGTTGAGGTCAGGGCTCTCTGCAGGCCAGTCAAGTTCATCAAACCATGCACCTTGCTTTGTGCACTGAGGCACAGTCATGTTGGGATAGGAGAGGGCCTTCCCCCAAACTGTTGCCACAAAGTTGGAAGCATAGCATTGTCCAAAATGTTTTGGTATGCTGGAGGATTAAGGCTGGCCTTCATTGGAGATAAGGAGCCTTGCCAACACCCTGGGAAACAGCCCCATACATTATGCCTCCTACATCAAACTTCACAGTTGGCACAATGCAGTCAGGCAGGGAACGTTCTCCTGCTCACCCATCTGACTGCTAAACAGATGAGATGAGGTATTCCAGAGAACACTTTTCCACTACTCCACAGTCCAGTGCTGGGGTGCTATCCACCACTCCGCTCAATTCTCGGCATTGGACTTGGTGATGTGAGGCTTGCATGCAGCTGCTTGGCCATGGAAACCCATTTCATGATGCTCCCAATGCACACATTTGTGCTCCCAATGCACGTAACTGTCTTTTACAAAGGTGGCATCCATCACAGTACCACACTTGAAGTCGCTCCTGTTTTGTTATCACAAATATTGGTAAATGAAGACTGCATGGCTAGATGCCTGATTTTATACACCTGTGGCAATGAGTCTGATTGAAACACCTGAATTCAGTAATTAACAAGTTTGCTGAGCTCTATTAGACTGATTAATTCCTCCTTCTGTAACAAAAAGAAGAGCCTTCAGTTTGTTGAAGTATACAGGGATTAACATTTAAAAAATCTGATTTCTAATTGAACTACATGGGGCTTGTTGTGTCAAAAGCTAAACTGACTCAAAGCGATCGTCCACATTAAAGTGTACAAGCTTTAGTCCTGGTGGATGTTGAGGATGATTACTGTACATGTAATGACAATGGTTTGGAAATCCTAAAATGCTCTTATGTAACCAGAGAGTCTGCACGTGACGGCAGAATCTCTCACTGTTATAGTCAAACACGCACACCAGTCCAGACCACCAGCCTCGCCCTACAAACCGGCTCCTGTTGTTCGTGTCCCCTGCAGGCCCCCTTCATGTGCATGGCAAAGCTTAATGACTTCTTGAGACAATAGCTTTAAAGGAAGCCATTTGTATTAGCAGTCTGTGGCCCCTCTTGTTGTGTTACATCACTGTCACTCAGATCAGGTCATCCTGCACGTTTCTGACATGACAGCTGTCGGACTGGTGGAGGATTATCTGCTGTTGCTCCCCACGTGGGCCAAACAGGGAGGGGATTACTTAAAAAATGCAGAGAGACTGTGGATTTGCTCTTGCACAAGTTTTTCAGGCTGCAGGGATCAAAGCACTCCTTAAGGACACCCGGTAAACAGAATGTTCAAAATGCCTCTTAGATCTTTATTTTACAATTTTTTAATCAAATATTTTAAAGATATTGAAAAGGAATTAATGATCTCAAAGATATGAGAACTCTAAAAATGGAAATCCTTTATGAAGCTAGTTGTAATTGTCCATGTGGTTATTATTAGGTAAGTAAGCTTTACATGGCTTTTTCATTCTGAAATATACCAACAAAAAGGATTATATCTCAAGTAATACTTGGCTGGCTCTTATAGAAATAACATTTAAAAGTCCTGCATGGAGCTTTGATGGTGATGCTGTTAAAGTTGGCCTTTCTGGTTTAAGTATGGGACACTTTTAGCAACTGTCTCATGATATATTCCTCCATGAAACAAAAGTAATAGTTTACTTTTGATGATAAATTAACTCCAAAAGGTAAAACAGTCCGCTGTTGACATACTATTCCTGCGTGAACTCGCAGTTGTCCCGTGATCTCTTCCTGCTGATCAGGACTGCGCGCCGTGGCGCTGCACTCTAGACTCGCTTCCAGTGGGCGAGGTCGCTCTCCTTCGGTTGGAGCAAACCCGTGGTGCGCACACTGTCTATGGAAATTGGAGGTTAGGGAACGGAGAAAAGTTAGAACTTTAAAGCTCTAAATGGACCTCCATGCTTCGGTTATCATCAGCACATTCCTACATTAAGTATGATTCCCTACACTCGATGAAATAGGGTTTTTTCAAACAGTTTAACTGATTAATCTGGATCGATACCACAAATTACTCATACTTGCAGACTTCTTAGCGTCTAGCCAGATGAAGGAAGACTGAAGTCTAGAGGAGTCTTGTACTGAGCTAAGCTAGCTGAAACCTTTTAACATGTAAAAAAACATTGTTGTCACAAACATGCTTTTAACTGAAACGAAGATGTACTATCAGCCAAATAAACCTTTTGGGGTGAGCATCCAAGTTCATGGACGAGCTTTTTACGAAATGGGACTGCCATCTGGGATTTGTCTTGCAACTCCCAGTGTGGGTCTTTTGTCTCACACCTTTTATTTGATCAATGAATAGATTGATTCCCACTGTTCTGGCTGTGAGCCGCTACAGGATGTGTTTATTTAAGCAGCAGTGTGTCAGTGTGAGCTCTTGCTTTGTTTCTTGAGTCAGAGGGTCTTCACAGAGAAGCAGATGGGTCAGCAGAGTCTTAATTATTTATTCATGAAGAGAAGTAGATGGCCTCTCACACTGAAGTGTGTGTGAGTGTTCACCATATTGATTCCTGAGCCCTAAAGAAGCTCTAATGGTTGTTCCTCATGAAAAATGCTGTAGGAGCAAACGTATGTTTGTTCACTGACAAGATTAGAGGTATCTGTGTACATTTGTTTATCAGAGTCAACAACAGCTGTCTTTTTAAGGTATTTTCACTGATAGATTGACAAGTTCAAATGAATTTATGCTTCAGCCAGTTTTAACTGTACAAAAGCCATTATATGAGTACATCTTGGCAGGATTTATGCACTAAATAATGATCCCCTGAGGATGAACCATGGGGGATTTAGATTTCCCTGCCATTCAGCGTTGAGCCGTCAGCTTGTTTATTGTCTGACTTTTAATTTCTTCAACTGATTAAATTGAATTTAATGTACATACAAAAGATTTGTGTAGGGACTTGTGGTAGGGATGCGTGACATACGATTTTGCTGACATCTGATATACAGATAGTCGCAAATTAATTTTAGCCTATACGTATACCCATATTCAAATGTAGCTCAAACCTAAAACTTCAGTCCTTCAAACTCACAATTTAAAGTTTGAGGATGAACAAAGAAACAAATTACAGTACTTAAAACACTTTAAATAGTAAGGATAATCATAAAAAAGGAGAAAGCCCTCAGAAGATGTAGGTCTGTTGGTCCAGGCCAAATTCCCAAAACTTTAAGTTTTGTATGGCAAATATTGACAGCTGTTATGGTAGATGTTTACAGCCAAAATATCAGTCGTAAATATGGGCAGTTTTCATCACTGCCAATACTGATATTTTGCTTTTTAAGCTAATATCTGCCAATACTGATATCATGCCGAACATACTGTGCATCCCTACCTGTCTGATATTAATACTGATGTCTGTTGTTCAGACCTAAAACTTCAGTCCTTACAGAAGGTTTCAGCTGCGGTAGGTCTTTTGGTCCTGCCTAAAACTCCACAAATGTTTTTTGTACAAATAGCTGATTTTTTACAGTTGATGTATCTATTGCTAATATTGGCAGAAATGCCAATATCTGTCGACTCTGATGTCTTGCATCTTTAACTTTTTGCAGATTCTTTTAATGTAGCACCATTGTCAGGTCAAAATCTAAAACTTGTCCATTAGACAGGGTTTTAGGTAGGTTTTAACCTACTCTTGTTTAAACTACAAAATGGAAATAAAGCTGTACGCAGGCTGTTGAGTGTTATACTCAGGTATAACTACTCTGCCAAACTGATGAGTAACCAAATTAAGCACAATATTAATATGCGAAGAGGAATGACAAATGGCAGCAGCAGCTTACTAGCTGCTAACTTTAGCCACACTATACGAGGCAAGGTGACCTCACATCATGTACCCACTGACACAATGACACCGTTGAGGAATTTGACTGCTTTTAGAGAATTTTCTGCACTTAAGACTAGTTGATTAAAAACAATTTAAATGGTTGATCTAGCATCACAGCCAATGAAACTTTTGACTTTTCTATTATGTAATAAATAACAAATGAGCCTTGTGTGGTCTTCACAGTTAATTTTCAAAAGTTAGCATGCTAATGTTTTATAGTGTGTCATTCAGCTGGATTATCTACTTTAACATAGCACAATTATTAAGTACAAAAAATGTAATCCCCCATTGTTTCGCTTTAAAACGGAATACCTGAAACCTCAAACATGTGTTTTATGCTACTGTATATATAGATAAGCATGCTATCACGCTAACTTTTGAGCATAACTATAATGACCACCAGGTTGTTTTGTGCCTCTCCATGCAAAATCTAAAAAATTAAAAAAAAATCCCTTAAACATGTTTTCATTGCGTTCACAAGCAACGGATGAGTGTGAGGCCCAATGACCTTGACCCTTGACCTGTAATCTCCAAAATCTTGCAAGTTTTTCCTTGAGTCAGGGTGGATATTTGTACAGTTTGTATAAATTTCTTGGGATATCATTTTTGTAAGAGGCCAAAGCCGGTTCATGCAGACGTTAGCGTGTCAGCGTGCTGCAGATTCAGTGTGTCCACTATCAAAGCGCGCTAATGCAGTTAGCTAATGGAGGTGATCTGATTAGCAGCAGCCTCCCTGAGCCTCAAACAGGGTGTGCACTGCAGCAGTAGGCTGCCTGTGTATTGTTTACAGAGAGACTGAGCCTATATAAAGGCAAGCTAATCCTCCTGAGTCCTAGAAAGTGAAACTCACCTTGACGACAGTTACTATGGTTAGTGTGGATGGATGGCCTTAGCCGGCGTGGCTCACTGACACTGTTTTATTTCAGGTGAGAAGGATCCATGTGACTTGTTTGGTCTGCTCCCAAGAACAAGCTCATCGCCTTTGCTGAATAATTAATCCTCCTTCAGCCTATACATCATTTAATATTAATCACGAATATTACATTTATTTAAATCTACAATAAAATGATTCTCTCTGCCACATTTATCCCCAAGGCTGTAATGACATTAATTTTAGAGAATAAAACCACAGTTTCTTTGCTGTGGGACATTATTCTCTTTTCCCTCTCCTCTCAGTGCAGAACAGTTTTAATAGTGCTGGGAGCTTGAGATGTTGTCTGTACAGCAGATGTTCTTACCAGTAATTCATAAAAGATCATAAAAAAATCCTGAAGAGGCTCAGACATGCAGCATACTTTGGCTTCCATGATACATTGTGACATGATATAACTAAAATCACCTTATATACTTGTGGAGATTTTTTGTGAGGTGTCCTGTGTTGAATATGTAAAATGCTGCTCCCTTCCTTCCAAAGCAAGCAAGGCAGCCATGAAAAATACTGGATGCTTGCATGACATCAGCCACTTGGTTACTGATGCTGACATTTAAGGCACATCTGTGGTAGCTGCCATATTGAAAACATTGTCTCAAACTAACTTTAGATCAACCTCAAAACAGACAGAGACAGTTCCAAGGCAGACTCTGAGCCTCCAGACAAACAGCTACAAAGCACTGGCTTGTAGTCATCTCAGCTATGCTCCTAATTATTCAGAAATGTTGTTGTTGCTCTTTCATCTGAAAGTTTTGCACACTAAAAAAAAATGAGATCTCTTTCGACACCGTGAATTGCTTCTTTATTTGATGGATTATATGGAACACAATCAATGGTATGCCAAAGTTTGTTCTCACAGCCACATAGCAGAGCCTTTTTCTTCATTTGACACAGCATCATGACAAGGAAGCAGGTGTCATTTGAAGCTCTGTCAGGATGGATGGACCCAGTGTTTTTCTAAGAAGGGAAAGAGCCACACAATCACCCTCACTATTTTTACTTCTCAGTACGAAACAATTTGCCAAATTGACACCAATTTTCACAGTGAGTGCAAATAAAAATGCACCACACTCAGTGTGCAAGGTTTAAATGCCTAAGGGTTTTTTTGGTATTGCAGACCAAAAAAAGCATCAGAAAAATAATGGACTCTGTGTGCAGACCTTAACTCCTTAAAAACAAAACAGAAGAGATTTAAACCCTAGCTGCTCCTAAAACACCTAAGAATGGAATACCTGATATTTTAATGATTAAAATAAAATGAAATAAAATAAAAAGACGGCCCAAGCCATAAAACAGACTAAATCAAAAACTGTACCTTGACATCAAGGTATGAATTTAACAGCAGAAAGACTGTGCTTAAGCCTCAGTAGTAGCTTTCTTAAACCTGAGTATGCACAAAGTGAAACCTGAGAATTCTCTTGGGCCCAACAAAAAAAAAAACAAAAACAAAAACATAAAACTCAAAAGAATTGAGGCTACCTCTATATTTATACTTATATACATTAATAGGAAAGCATGTGCAGTGCCATAAAATACAATTAAATGCCCTCAGTAGTTAACAGGTTTTTAGGAAACAACTATAAAACCACCTCTATTTTCTTTTGTATTATTCATCTCTTTAAACATACTCTCTGACCCTACACATGCTTTCCTAGAGACACTAATGTCTCCAAAGACACTGATAATTTCTTAGAATTGTGATGTGACAGTAGAGTATTTAACAGAGTGCCACAAGTTAATCCATGGCAACAGTTCTGTACATTGTGCAAAATAAAAGACAAAAAGTTGACAGGGTAGTTAAATCTTCTGGCTGTGTTTATTTTATTCTGGGGCTTAACTTTTTTTTAATAATAATAAAAATAGTTGACATTTCTAAAATTAGGTTTATGGTTTGTATGTGTTGTAAATGACCTCTGGGGGCCCACCTGCAGTGTCTAGGCCCCGGCCCATACTTTGGATAGCAATGGTTTAAGAAAATGTGACCTCTCGTGATCTGTTGAATTTCCATCCAAATTAATAAGGCATCCAGCTAGCCAGCAACATAGCCATTGCCTCTCAAGCCAGCCTCAAGTGGACACTTGAGGAACTGCAGTTGCTTCTAGTTACTCTTGGCTTCATTTGTCGGTGCTGGTGGTTGCTGCCTGCAGCTCAAGAAGGAAACATTAATTCTAGTGAGCCACAGGGGAAATTAAGATGTAGTTTTATCTCTGCTAGCAAAATTGCGTTGTTGGCTGGAAATGGAAAATCTGCTTGTTTTTTGTAAAATAAGCCCAAGAACTTGTTTATTTTATTACTTTGAATCCTATGTGGTAAATCTATTGCTATCAACTTGTATCTATGGTGAGAGAGGATGGAATCTTAACAGGCAAGGTTGCAGTAACAAAGGGTTGGCGGAGCTTAACAAATTTTCAGGGTGTTTCACTTTACACCACCTTCAACAGAGAACCTTCCTATAATAACAGTCATACAGCCAATATGCTGGACAGTGTGTAATATTTAGGAGAGTTAGTGTGACTTGGGCTCTACTTTTAGTAAACAGATGTCAAAATTATTTAAAACTGTGATGTGATAATTATGTACTTGGTGTGAAACGACCTTTAAACATCTTCAGGCATGGCTTTCTTTCTGTAAGCCAATAAAGGAATTGATTTAGTTTCCAGCTCATCAAACATGGCTGATGCCATTTGCTTCTTAATCCCAGACATTAATGGACTTGTATTCAAGACTTAATTCTTTGGGTCAATAAATGTTAAAGTTGTAGCCTATATGTAAAAACAAAGCAAAGTTCATTAATGAAAAACACCCGATTTTGATCTTTAAATGAATGAAAATGATTTTCTCCAGAGGGTTTCTTTGATGTGGATTCAGGGCTTATTGGCTGTACAGAGTGTCTTCAGCTGCCAATGTTGATGTAATCAGGTAGGTAATGCTGTGATATCATAGATTGGGATCTGTTTCAACCAGTTGTGCTAATGCACACATGAAAAAACAGGCCTGCTTCAACGTGAGCCATGTAAAATTTAGCTAACTGAGGGTTGAGATCACAATCACACAGTGTACCTCAGTGGTTTGTGTGATGAATGTACGGCTCTTTATGTTATTAGCCAAATACTTTTAAGATGACTTGATCATTTTATCAAATACTTGGTCCCAGCATCACTTCCTAATTGCTTCTCTTTGTCTGTGATTTCCTTTAAATGAGTCACTTCTTACTCAGTCTTGACCTCTGACTTTAACGTTTGTGAACTGCTACTTGAAAAGAAAAATGCTGGCAAGTTTCGACACATTGACTGGTCTGCCTAAGGTGTAATAAGTGATTTTATCAAATATACCTTTTGAAAAACACAAGAAGATCCCAGTGAAACCAGAATCTAAAACAATCATGCTCTTGATTTATCTCATGTTACTGGGAAACTTTAAGTTCCTTCTTAACAGGTTGTTCATTTTTACTCTAAATATCAGTTTTGTTTTTGGTTGTATAGAGGGAGAAAGTTTGTAATATCGACCTTGTGCAGACACGACTGTCAAAATGTCACTCACTACAGTGGATGGCAGAAATACCACTGTGGGCATTAGGTTACTATGTATCTTAGTTGATAACACTTGGTGATTTGTATTTCAGAGACATTAAAGTAACAGAAAATTCTGTCTTTTCCTATATATTGCCACATTAATATAACCCTCTATCTTCACAAGCCTTCCAGGGCTATCTGCCAAGAAGCATCCCCACAGCATGATGCTGCCACCGCTATGCTTCACAGTGGGGATGGTGTGTTTGTGATGATGTGTAGTGTTTGGTGTCTGCCAAACAAAGCATCTCGCCTAATGGCCAGAAAGCATAATTTTGGTCTCACCAGACCAAAAAACTTTCTTCTACTTGACCATGGAGTCTCCCACATGCCTTTTGACAAACTCTAGTTGAGATTTAATGAGTTTTCTTTAACAGTGGATTTCTCTGATGGAGTAGTCATTCGTGTCTCCTAGTTTCCTCCTTTCACGGTCACTCAGTTTGTAAGGACGGCCTGATCTAGGCAGATTTAAGCCTGTGCAATATTCCTTCTATTTCTTGATTATTTATTTATCTTAACTCCAGGAGATGTTCAGTGTTTTAGATTTTTTTTATCCATCTCCTGACATTTTCTCTGAGTTGCTTGGGGTGTTGTTTTGTCTTCATGGTGTAATGGTGGCCAGGAATACTGATTAACCAGTGACTGGACCTTCCAGACACAGGTGTCTTTATACTGCAGTCACTCTAGATGCATTAATTGCACTCAGGTGATCTCCATTTCACTAACTGTGAGACTACTAGCACCAGTTGGCTGGACCTCTGTTGAATTAGGTCACTGTAAAGGGGGTGAATTAAAACAAAACATCCAAGGGGGTGAAACTACTAATTTATACTGTCTGCGGTGTACCTTGTACTGCAGACTGCATTCAAGTTGCATAAACCTTACCAAATGAAATCCATTCCGGGGCTGCCTGGCTGTGTGATGACTTGAAGATTCAATATTTTGCCTGTTTTTTCTGACCAGCTGTGTCTCCTCATTTGCAAAGGAAAGCTGCTAGCTAACCAGAGCGTCAAGCAACATGCAAATTACTGATGACGAGAAAGTAAGCTGGCCTTGACTTTTCTATGCATAGTCCTGATCAGTGCTGACTTATTAGTGCTATAATAGGTGAGTTTCTTTCTCTTATTCAGATGTTTGTTTGCTCTCTGAGTGATTAATCTACCTGTATAGAGGTTTCTGTTTACATTGGACTAAAAGCTCCTGATGAGTTATTCAGCTATCAACTGCACCTGTTCAGATACATTTTAATAGAACAGCACTGACATGTTTAGTAAAAACCTTTTTGTGCCTCACATAGGCCTGTAGTTGGCTCTGAAACCAGGTGTTTTACAGTCAAAACACAGACAGATTATCAGCAGCGACAAAGTGAGGAGGGGAAGGTCATCGTGTCTCTGTTGTGTCATTTTCTCACAGCAGCCAGCTATTAGTCTGGGTCTGTGTGTGATCTGTGATTAGAGAGAGCGAGCCTTGTGGTTTGGGCTCTTTAGAAAGACTCTCAGGCTTTTAGGACTCTTGCCCTGTCTTTATCAATAATTATCAGTGGAAACACCAAGACTGTCCAGAGCCAAGCCAAAGGAAAATACAGGGTTTAAATACAAGTGGCTGCCAGTGCCAGCAGAGTCTATAAATTAACACTGTCAATATGAGGAGTGTATACAGGGTGACACTGGTCAATAAAATCTCCGTCTGTCTGGTTGATATCTTTAACACACCCTGCTGCATCCTGATGCTGGTTTGAACTTTAGATCACACCATAACTTGAGATGGAACTTCTAGCTGGTACAATAGGTCACTGTGCTTCTGTTTTTAGTTTCATTTTTGTACACAGAAATACAGGATCTACACCTGCTACTCCCAGAAGTTCACTTCCATTAAAAATAAACTGACTTTAATCTGTTAAAAATACTGAATACTGATGTTTTAGGTTATTGACACTCTTAGGCTGATGTTGTCGTTTATGATGAGAAGAGGCACACGTTAGTTGAAGTTGAATAACTTTAGAACCATAAATTGTGGGATAAAAATTTTTCCTCCTGGGGTAACTGAATTCCACCATTCTGATGACCCTATCCACACCTTTGTAGCTCTTATGGAGGCTTTTCTAGTGAGCCTGGAACATGGGTGACTTTCCTGAGCATTTAGAGTTTAAGTCCACATCAGTAACTACGACACTGACATTTTTATCCGTTTTTTTAGTCATTTTTTCAGTTGATCCTGCAATTAGCTTTGGCATAAGCCACCATATTATTTCCCACAATGCATTGTGACAAGTTGTGACAGCCAATGGCAGGCTGTTCCATTGTAACGTCATGCTCTGCCGAAACTAACAATTTACAATGGCAAGAAAGAGACACAGAGGCTGTGATGTGTCACTGTGTCTCTGCAGACAGGATCTGCTTTGAGCAATGACTCAAAAGAAGCCACTTCCAAAACGCACAGGGTGTTTTTTTTTTTTTGTTTTTTTTTCAAATGTGAATATCTTGAAGACTTTTTATTACTGAATGATTTTTTTTTCCAGTTTTAGTCCCCAAAAGATGGAAAAATAGGTTTGTGCAAAACCAGCCTTTGTCATTATTGTTCATTGTTTGTCACACATAAAAACATGTGTTTTAATCATCCTATTATCCTGTTATTCTTTTTGTATTTATAGTCCATTAACTTTTTTTGAAATTCAAGTGACATTACTGCAGTACACATATTCTTCAAGCCCAGGTTGTCCTGTGGAAGTAGGATGTTTAGAGCTTGACCGTGCACCACAGGTGTGATATTTACAAGCTTTTTAAGACAATAAGTCCAGGTGAGATAAAATGGTTAACAAAATAGCATATTGCTCAGAGGGTTAAAAGTGTCTCTCTGTTTGTGAATGGGGGAATCTGTGTTTAGCTACAACTCATTTTAGCTTGCTGGTGACTAAAACTCTTCACCTAGTTCAATGAAATCAGAAACTGTTTCAATGTAACTTGTAAAACTTAGAAAATAGTTAATGTTTGGCTTGTTGATTTGTCCTTGATGCTACTTTAAGAGTTTGTATGACTTTACAGTTGTAGGGGTGTATGAAATGTTCTAGTTATTTCATAATGATTTATATGGGTTAACTGTGCCAACTGTGCCTCTGCTATTTGCTGAGGCAACATTTCTCCACCGAGCTTCAGTTTATGTGTC
This sequence comes from Cheilinus undulatus, assembly GCF_018320785.1. Taxonomy (NCBI): domain Eukaryota; kingdom Metazoa; phylum Chordata; class Actinopteri; order Labriformes; family Labridae; genus Cheilinus; species Cheilinus undulatus. Next base: position 37,842,243 of record NC_054868.1, on the reverse strand, counting down.
TTTGTTATCACAGAGACAGTGTGTGGCCGTTGGACTTTGCTGTGTATTTTGGGAGGAGCGTGCATTTGTGGCAGCTTTATCAGGCATGTATAGGAACGGCTCGGTGAATATTGTGATTTTAAAAAAATAATTCAATTTAAGAAGTAGAACTTTCAAGCATTTATCATACATAAAGTAAAATATTTTAAACCTTTACCAATTTTGTTTTTAATCTTGATGATTGTAGCATTCAACAAATGGAAACCAAAAATTGAGTACCTCAAATTATTAGAGTATTACAGCCCAAATTCCCCAAGAAGTTGGGGTACTGTGTAAAATGCACATAAAAACAAATGCAATGATTTCCATGCCTCATAAGCCCGTATTTATTCACAATAGAATACAAACAATATATCAGATGTTTAAACTGAGACATTTTACCATTTAATGAAAAGTATTAGCCCATTTGAACTTGATGGCAGAAGACATTCAAAAAAGAGGGATCAGGAAACAAAAGACTGAAGGAGTAAGCTGTGCTAATGAAAATAGCTGGAGAAGAATTTTGCTACTAATTAGGTAAGGCATTTTAGGGAGTATCTAAGAAGTAGAGCTGGGCAGAGCTTCACAAAAACTGTCTAAAAATTCTGGAGCAATTTCAGAAAAATGTTCCTCAAAGTAAAATTGTTGAGACTTTAAACATCCCACCCTCTATAGTCCATAATATCATCAAAACATTCAGAGAATATGAATAAATCTTTATGCAGAATGGACATGGTGGAGGTCAGTGTTGGATGTTCACGATCTATCAAAGCTCATGAAAACAGACTAAGGCAAAATGGAAAACTGTTCTGTGGTCACTGATGCCATGTCCTGCAGACTAAAGAGGAGAAAAGACAGATTGTTGTTGATGCAAAGTTGTAAGGCCTGAATAACTGATAGTATGGGGTTGCATAAGTGCCCCAATTTTTTTGTAATTTGGATTTTACATAAGACCAGAAAAAAAGAGATTTAAAATGCATAAAAGTTTGTTCATTTATTTATACTTTTTGCACAAATTGCTTCATCAGTGTAGTGTAGAGGCCGTGTTATGAAGCCCAGGTTGCTTTGATAGCAGCTATCAGCTTGTCTGTAGTGTTGGTTCTACTGTCTCACATCTTCAATAGCTCATGGATTCTCTGCTGGATGTAGGTCAGGTCAGGTCAGTTGATTAGCCTTTCCAGAACAGTAAAACCAGGGTTAGCAAACCAGTGTGATTAGTGTTTTTGGAAATGTGGGCAGGTACAAAATAGAGAAGGAAATGGATGGAGGTGTGAAGTGCTCTGAAATCTCCTGGTTAACAGATCCGTCAACTCTGGACTTGATGAAGAGGACTGTGGACCACTGAGTAAGAGAGTGTTGTTCTGTGATCCAGAGTCCTGCCACACTACACTGATTCAATAGTTTATGCAAAGGAAACCCTGACCAAGTATTCAGAAGGTCAACATTTCTGCCTTATAAATCCTTTTTGTGATTGATCTTCTGTAATATTCTTATATTTTGAGATGCTGATATGTATTTTTTTATTTTAATGAGCTGTATGCCATTATCATCAAGATGAAAACAATTTGAAATATTTCCCTTTTTGTGTCATATATATACCAGAAGTGTGGCAGACTAAGTATTCATGTTTCACTTCTTAAGTTAAATATGGAAAACTTTTTTTTTTTTCAAAAAATTATTTTTTTTTTTTTTTTTTTTTTTTTTTTTTTTTTTTTTTTTTTATGCACCTGTATATTACTATGTAAGGTGGATTAATACCAACACGTTTGGCATAAGATACCTAGAAAATAAACTTCGGTCTTTCCATTTTCCCTGTCTTAAACCACATTGCTTAATTTTACACATCGTTCTTTTTCACATAAACTATGGATGCATGATTGTGGATATTTGCCAATATCTGATATGTCAAAATTTACAGATTAATTGTAGCTGATGCAGATATATGTAAATGTTGTTCAGACCCAAAACTTCAGTCCTTAAAACACACAATTTAATGTTTTAGGATGAAAAAACTAACAAATGTCAGTCCTTAAAAAACACACAAAGAAACACATTTCAAAGAGCACATCATTACAGAAAGACATGTCTGAATAGGTTGCATTTTACTCAATTTCTTTCCCAAGAGAGCATAGAAGTATGGCTATTTCTTAAGGAATCCCCTCATTATCATGGGAAAACCAGCTTCATTATCCAGGAAAAGGAAAAAGTAAGTTGAAATATTGATGAAAAGACAGAAATGTACTTGTCATCATAAGAAATTTAAAAACTAGTTTGATGTTCTGTATGTCCACTCAGGGCTTTCATACATCATAAACATTTTGCCGCATAATTTTTCCTGGCACACATTGGTGACCCACTGGAAACAGCTTTATAACCCACTTTTGAGTCCCAACCAACTAGTTGAGAACCATTGCTTTAAGGATCAGTGAAGTCAAAGACTTCAGCTAAAGTGTTCACTTACTCATTATAAATCAGTCAGGATGATACTAACTTGTGTAACTTCTGAATATTTTGTAGACTAATTTATTTTCTTGTTTTTAACCTTTTCCTGTAAGGTGACCTTGAGTGCCTTGAAAGGCACCTATAAATAAAATGCATTATTATTATTATTAAATGGGCATACTTGAAAGCCTTATGATGATGAAAATTATGCATTCAAACATCTTCAGACTTGTTATATTCTGATCAAATTCAAATCACAACCTCACAGTCCTAAGAGATCTGATTTTGTTCTTTAGTTTACATCAATTACAGTATACTAGATATAGCACTAACTATACTAGCTACTAAGCATTTCTCCTTCCTCAAAGAAAACTTAGAAGACAACAAAACAAAGGATGAGTTGGAAAGAAAACCAGCATTAAACAAAACTTGAAGCACAACAATCTGTGACAGATGTTGACCTTAAAGATTTTGGGTCACTAAGCTTGAACCCTGGCAGGCTCATAGTCAGTGATGATAATCTGAATACTTTACAGCTGGCATGTGGGCATGCATGTTTGACAATAATTATTGATCAGCCCTTCAGCTCCTCTCTCCCCAGTTGACCATGTGAAGGCCAGTTGTGAGTGGGCAGCTATTTCACATATCGAACCGTCAGCCTCTCGTAGCCTCTGGTGCTAATGCTGCGTTACGTAATACTTCAGTTTACTCTGCTGTCAGGCTGGATGTTTGAGCAGCAGCTGCTGGGCTTTCTGCCAAATAATCTGCCAATTAAACTTTGAGTGCAGGTCTCACCTCTCACAGGTTTTCAGTCTGGAGAGGCTCAGAGTGAACTTCACAGAGGACGCATGAGAGCACTCGGAAAATTGGTAGAAATATTTGATTGGATGGAAATTTTCGATGGTGCATTACTGATTGCTTTGACTGGTTGTATTATGTTTGAGGCTGTCTGTCCTTCCCGACTATTCTTATGATATCTTAAGAGCCCTTTGAAGGATGTTCTTCTAAGATTCATAAATGTCCATTCTGACTCAAGAGTGAGCCGGTAAGATTTGGGAGGTTCAAGGCCAAAAGAAAGAAAGATAGTCATTAGGCCTCATGGATTTTCACCAAACAATCCACAAGTGTCAATTCTTAAGGATTAACTGATGAGACTTCAGGGGTCAAAGTTTAAGGTTGTTGAGCCTCTTTTTATACCTCGCTTGTGAACGTGATTTTCTTCAAACTTTGCACATCTGTCCACTCTGACTTAAGGATGAACTTATTAGGTTTTAGAGGTTATAGTGCAAAGATCAAGGTTAATTTGCTTCATGTTTACCCCATGCAGAATCTCTCATTAGCTTTGTAGAAATGAAATTGCATTTAACCAACTACCCTAAAGTGGAGAAAATGTCCAGAAAACAATCAAATTCACGAGCCATTGTGTCAGTGGGTTTATGATGTGAGCCTAGTATTCTTAGTAGAGCGTGGCTAAAGTTAGCAGCTAGCTCTGCCAGTCTCTGTTTCTCTTTGCAGATTAATATTGTGTTTCATGTGGTTACTCATCTCTTCAGATGAGTAGTTATACCTGAGTATGATCCTAAAAAGCCTACATTAAACTTTATTTATATGTTCTATTTCAAAACACTGCAAACCACACTGAGATGCTGAACGCTAGCTTCTCATCCTAGCTAGCAGGGGGTAAGGTAGCAGCCATTAACCGAAGCTACAGCAGCTACCAGTGGTGGGAGTCAACGTTACACTTTTAAAAGCATTTGACTGGGATTTCAGGCCTATGTTTATGTAAAACCTGAGAATTAGTTTAACCTACTTGTAAATCTAGCACCAGCTAATCTGAATTTGGCCATTTCGCCAGCTAAACGTGCGCATCCCCAGTATAAATGTCCGACTTGGAGATTAACTAATTACATTTTGGAAGTCAAAGGTCATTTTTCCTCACAGTCATCCTGTGCATATAAGACTTTTGTGAATCACACAACCACAGAAACTTTCCCAGCCCTCCTTCCTGAACCACTAATGCCCTTATACTGTCTGGTAATTGTATACCTCATTGACTCATGTAACCACCAGATAGAAATTCTAGTTCTCAAACAAAGCTGCTAGTCACAAACAAAAATTCACTCCTTTACTTGTTAAAACTATGTGTTTGGGACACTGAGCTGTAATACAGTTATAAGTTTAAAGGGACCATCAACCAATAAAAAACATGATCATGGTTGGTGAATGAGTTTTGGGTCTACAAATATAAACTAGACGTATAGAGTTTAAAGACATATTAACAGCCAGGGATGCTGTAACATTCGATTTTATTTAGAAAGCATGATGGGAAATGTAGGATAGTTAACCCCTAAAATAAACAAAACTTTTTTTATCATGCCATTAAAAAAAAAAAAAAAAAAAAAAAAGATTGCCCAACATGAATATGAAATATGTGAAGTAATAAAAGATCTGTTAGCTCCAGACTGTGGTGAGAAAAATCAGGAACTTCAAACGGTCAAAAGGAAGTTGTAATGTGTGTGTATAAAATACGGATGCAGTGATGTATTCCATCAGTCTCTGAAGCACACTGTAGAAGCCCAACAATACACTCACCATGCTGGCTGACTTAAAAGCAAGCTAGCAACAGGAAAAGTCTGAGCCAAGGTGGGCATTAATGGTGTATTCCTATATGTGGTACCGGCTGAACTACCCTTGACTACGCTCACTTTGTTTTCATTAAAGTATTTACTTTGATGGTACCTCTAACACAGGCTGGGTTATCATAGAGTGGCTGGTCAACAAAATCTCCTTAAACAAAAGGCCAGAATATTATTTCATGTTAAAAGTTTAACAGGTGCTTTTCTCTGTCCTCTTCCCACTCTCACCCTTTTCTCAGGTTTAATGAGAGGAACGATCGTTCTGGCTGATATCAGTCATGAAGGGGTTTATATGTCGACTTCAAACACAGCGAGTTTAAGGGAACTCACTGTTCCTCATCTGAGTGAAGCGTCTGATTGGCTGAGGTGTTGCTACCTTTGAGACGAGAGGCACACAAGTCCGTATACGACGGCATCTCAGTCTGGATAACAGACTGCAGACTGTTAATTAGTGACCTCAGGTATAAAGCATCAATGAGCCAAGTCTAGCCTAATTTAATTATAACAGTAGAATTAAAAAACAAACCTCGCCACTTGTGCATTGTGCGCTGAAAAGAAATTGACTATTCAGGCCAAAATTATTTTTTGAACCAAGCTGTAAATGTGTTTTTCTGTTATATGCAATATGCAAAGATCTAAATCAAGACTTGGCTTTTGGAGCCAGCCTCTTGTGGACACTTGAGGAATTGCAGTTCTTTTTTCCACTTCTTAATTGGCTTCATATTTCAACACTAGAGTTTGCAGCCTGGTATTTGCAGTAATTCTGCTTATTAAATAACTAAATGATTAATAGAGTAAGCAATCTGCTTTTAACATTCATATAAGTCTGTATGATTTTTTTGTGGAGAGTATTGTTGAATAGGGTTGATTTATCCCTCCATTATTTGGTTTTACAAGCTGCTTGGATGCAGTTTTGCCTTAGGAACAGGTCTTTAAATCAGCTCTGTAGCCTTGGATCACCTTGGATAAACTTTATAAGACTCTTATGGGAGATGCATACAGAAGAGATGAATGTCATGCAGGTTCATTAACTGTAAATTTAGTGGGAAAAAACACACGTCTGACCAGGAGATAATTTATTATTGAGCAATTAAACATCCTAAAGCAGGAAGGCAAGAAGAAGTCCTGATTGAGCAAATGGAAAGGAGGAGTGAGAGAGGGAGCAGAGGAGAGATATTACCTGCTCTCTCTCTCTCTATCTCTATCTCTCTCCCTCGCTCTCTCAGTCACCTCCCTCTCTGGGAGTGTACACACACTCCTGCGCTCTCTCCCTGCTTGTTCACACACGCGCTGAGCTTCATGCTGCACTCACACGCCCTCTCTGTGTCTCCTCCTGACTGTCAGTGTGGACTCAGCGTATCAAAGAAGAAGAAGCTTGGACAGGACAGGCAGCTTTCAGAGAATGAAAGTGTGTGCATGTGTATTAATGTGTGTATATTGATCCATGTGCTGTGATAAAGACAGACAAGTAATGCTCTGAGGGATTTTATTCATTTTGGCTTTTTTGGAGTATTTTTGGACTTTTTTGGTCTTGCCACTCAGAGACGAAACTTTTTTTTTTTTTTTTTTTACTCAGGGACCGTCCGCTCCTTCTTCTTGCCGTGCAGGTGACGACTCACTCGGCAGGGTGAGTGCTGCTGGACTCCCACCTTGACTCTTTTCCTCTTGCTCAATCCCACTCTGCCTTTTCTCTTCCGTGTCGCCTCTCCCTGGATTTCTTTCTTGAATGTCCTGCTCCTTGTACCTGCGTCTGCTGTTGGGCATTCTCATATTGATCTATTCCTCTGTCCACTAACGTCTCTCTCTCTCTCTCTCTCTCTGCTGTGTGCTGTATGTGAGTTCACTTTCCCCCCGGGGGATTCAAAGTCAGTCAGCATTCATGTGCTTGAGACAGGCTTGAACAAGATGAAACAAAAATCTCTCTCCCAACAAGCTCCCTGCTTGAATCAGTGCGTATTTAAATGCTACGTTTATGACAGTCACAGATTTATCTGACCTGACTTCTACTCTTTGAGTTAATGATCCTGTTGTTCAAACTTGGATGAGCAGCCGCTCATTCGCTGCCATAAGCGTAGAAGTATGTTCTATTTTTTGCTGATGAGAGAAAAAAAAACGTCAATATGAAACCAAAGCTGTTCCACTACATTGAAAATGACATCATCATTCAGCGTCCCAGTCATGTCATCTCTGGCCACAGCTGCTATTTCTGGTGGTGTCCAGCCTTGAAGACGAGAAAATTTACTGAAATATGTGCCCTGTGGTTTGAATCACAGCCTGTTTGAGGTCTTTTCATTAAGCCTGGTTTCCTGTTTCTCATGTATAAACCTGTGTGAGAAAATACAGTCACAGCTGTAGGAATAAAAGTTGGCACATAAGACTTAACAACTTGCATAGTCCAGACAACACTGTATTTGTAGGATCTATTTCCCCAAAGTTGCCATTTGATACTCAGTTATTAGAACTGTTTACTTCCCCTTGATAACACAATTCCTCATCTATAATGGAAAACTTTTACAACTTAGTTGAGCTATATTCAAGCTATGTGTTGAGTGTGCTGACATATGTCCTTGAAAGAAAAGATGTTCAGATATCATTGTCATTTTAAAAATGTGGTTTGTAGTAGAGATGCCCAGATCACTTTTTTCAAGGCACACCATATTTATATCTATGCAGTATATTCTCTTCAACACAGACACTATATGGACAAAAGAATTAGGCCACACCTGTTAATTATTGAATTCAAGTTTTTCAATCAGATCTGTTGCCACATGTGTATAAAATCACCTATCCATGCAGTCTCCATTTGCAAACATCTGTAATGAACGGGTCATTCTGAAGAGCTCAGTGACTTCAAGCATGGTGCTGTGATGGATGCCACCTTTGCAATAAGACAGTTTGGGAAATTTCATCTCTGCTGGATGTTTCACAGTCAACTGTTAGTGATGTTATTAAAAAGTGGAAGCATTTAGGAACAACAGCAACTCAGCTGCAAAGTGGAAGACCATGCAAAAATCACAATTTGGCAGTTGGATGGGCAAGACTAGGTTTGGAGGATAAGCAGGAGAACGTTATTTGCCTGACTGCTGTGCTAACTGTGGAGTGTGGTAGAGGAGGGCTGTTTTTCATGGTTTGTCTTCAGTGAAGGCCAATCTTATTGGTTCCACATACCAAGACATTTTGGACAATGCTATGCTTCCAACTTTGTGGCAACAGTTTGGGGAAGTCCCTTGTCTATTCTAGCATGACTGTACCCCAGCGCATAGAGCAAGGACATGTTCTGATGAGTCGGGTGTGGAGAACTTGACTGGCCCTCACAGAGCCTGACCTCAGCGTCATTGGTCGCTGAACTGGATGGGGATTGCCTGGTGTCATAAATGCTCAACAGAGTGAATGGGCCCAAACTCTCACAGAAACACTCCAAATCTTGTGAAAAGCCTTCCAAGACAATGGCAAAGGGGACCAACTCCATATTAAAGTGGATGTTTTTGAAAACAATGTTATTATAGTCCATGTTGGTGGAATGGTCAGGCTGCCAATTACTTGTGTCCATGTAGTGTATTACACTATCTTTAGTTTCTGTGTAGTTTTAATTTTAAGCTATAGTTGTACAAATTGCCATGGACAGGAGGTTTTACCATTAGCCAAAGTTAGGCAGTCACCTGGGGCCCTGTGCTATAAGGAGCCTCAAGGCATAGCCAAAGGTGTCAATTAAAATAAAGTATGCCTAAAAAATGATTTCAGTGATTAAGATAAGTAGTTTGAAGGATCAATGATTTTGACACCGTCTGATACCTTTAATTTTTTGAATAGAAAATGCTCTATTTACTGACTGTACTGTAGTTTTAGTGTCTGTTTACACCCCCTCTCTCTCTATGATTGGTGAAGTGTAGTCTTGCTAATGACATGAGGATGTTCTTTAGCGGCTAATGGACAGTGCTGTTGTGTACACTGGTTAATGGAGAGCTAATAGAGAGCTGCCATAGCTAAACATACCTGCTTCCTTTGAAGCTTCAGTACGATAGATGCTTCAGTTTTGTTTTGATTTCCGATCCATGCTGTAGTGGTTTACTTAACATAGAACAATCTAGATTATTCTGGATTGTGAAACTTTTGGTTTTCTGTTTGCAGTTTTAGTAGCTATTTCTATTTCTGTTTCTATCTTTGATCATACACTCTTGGGATAACTTAAACTTGCATAGTTGTAAGAGTTTTAAAGAAACCATAGAGGTCAGACAAATGTATTTGAAAGAGAAACAAAACTCTAAATGTGTGGATCCTTGATTCTACTTGCTGTAGTTGTGCAGACAAACAGTGTTGGTGTGTGAGGAGGTATTTTTACCCTTATGTCAGGTGCTTCTGTCTAAACGTCTGAATGTTTGATGTCTTGTTTTGTCTCTGTAGTAGTAAACTCACCATGTTTCCACATCTTCGCAGCTTCTTTGATATGTACTGTTCTGATTGCTGATAGGAATGGTTATTATAAACCATAAAGAAAACTCAGGTTGTAATAAGTCAGAATAATCATTTAATTAAAGTTCTATGGATTTGCAGTATGCTTGACACTGATTCATATTGGCATCTTTAGTGCTGTTTGTCCTGGCCTGAGGCTTTATTTTTCCTCCTTTGAGCAGTCAGCAAGAACTAAAGAATGGATCCCTCCTCCCATGAATCATCATGTGTGAGTGTAACTCTCATGGTTGGTTTATTGCACTCAGTGAGTTGCTGTCGTGTCCCCGCCACTGTCTGCAAAAATGATGTCATAGCGTCCCTTAACCCGCTCATAGCAACCGCCTCCCTGCTTCTAATCTGACATTGACAACATTATCATCAGGTGAAATGGACGGTCAAAAGAAGAGGAATGGTGGAGCAGGGAGGGAGAGAATAAGACTAAGAGAAAGGAAAATCCTTTCCACTGAGGTTTGGCAGTCGTACTGTATCCTGGGGTATTTAAAAATAGCCAGAGTATCCCTTTAATTACCATGATGAAAGAATCTGCTGTGTAATGTGTGCATGTTTAAAATAAATGCATGTCTGCAGCAGCAGCTCCTCTGACAGTGTTTGAAGATGCTGTAAAAGTGATGACAGAACTCTTGTGATTAATGTCGGCCTACTTTGTCAAATGAAGAACCTGCCACAAAAGGACACATTATTTAGACACAATACTCACATGTCGTGATGGTACTGCACTGTGGTTTCACCTGAAGTCAAACTATAACAGGCACTGTCTATTGTAATTTGATATAAGGTAACATAAGGTTGAACAACACTTTATTTCTCATTTCTAGGGATAAATCAGTGATGAGAAATGACATGAAATACTTTAAAGCTCAACTCACTGCAGGACTGAACTTGCCATTGTTGCATATAGACCTAGGCGATATGGCCTAAAATTGATACCCCGATATATTTTTGCTATATCCCGATACACAATACATATCGTGATACTTTGAAATATCCTCTAAGTCTCTGTATAATGTCTAATTCAGCCCAAAATGACACTAGTTTGGTGATTAAAATAGACTGTTCTATTGTATTTTTAATAAAATTGTATGCAGAAAGGGTTGCTTGGAGGCAGGAACTCCTTATCTCCTTATCAAGCCTTATCTCAAGGCTGAGATAAAGCTCTGTAGTTTTGGAGAATCTTGATACGTATCTTATCGTGGCCTCTGTATCATGATATGTATCGTATCGTGTATTGTGATATGCACCATATTGTGGTCTCTGTATCGGGATACTTATGATATCATGGCCTCTGTATCATGATGTGTATCAAATCGTGGCCTCTAATTGGTGATACGTATCATATCATGGCCTCTGTATCGTGACAGTATTATATCGTGGCCTCTGTATTGTGATATGCATCGTATCAGGGCCTCTGTATCGTGATACGTTTCACACATGGCTTCCGTATCGTGATATGTATCGTATTGTGGCCTCTGTATCATGGTACATACCATATGGTAGCCTCTGTATCGGGATATATATCATATCTTGGCCACTTTATCATGATACATATCATATCATGGCCTCTTTATTGTGGCCTCTGTATTGTGATACGTATAGAGTGGCCTCTGTATTGTGATACGTATAGAGTGGCCTCTGTATTGTGATACGTATATAGTGGCCTCTGTATTGTGATACATATATAGTGGCCTCTGTATTGTGATACATATATAGTGGCCTCTGTATTGTGATACATATATAGTGGTCTCTGTATTGATACATATATAGTGGCCTCTGTATTGTGATATGTATCCTATTGTGATGCTTTTGGAAATAACCAGCCACATCATCAAGCACTCCTTCTTTAGCAGCTATTCAACTTAATCGCTTTCTTTTCAACTTCAGCTTAGTTTAGCTTAGCTAAAGTTAGCTTCTCTCTTTTTGGTCTTTTTTTCTATGTCTCGCTGTTCGCCCTTTTCCAGTGCACCAGATGTTTAGCAAATCCTCGATCTCCTTTACAAAAACGGTACATGTATCAAATGCAGTATAGTTCTAACTTTGTATTATTAAACAATTTTCCATAATAAGTGGTGAAATAACCAAGGTTTTTTTGTTTATGGCATGTTTACATCCTATCATGTTAAATATCTACCATTTGATTTCCTAAAATGTACTAAAGGCTCATTTTTACTGTAAACACATATTGCTTCCAAATATTGATTACTGGTCCCATGGACTACAGTATATTAGCCCTGATAAATCACTATCTGCAGACCTCTACTCACTACAGTTATAAACTGAATTTATGATTAAATAGTGAATACATTTTAAGAGAGAAAAATGCCAACATTAGAACATAAAAAACAAAGATGATGATTTACATGTAAAGTATTATTTATTTTTCCACTCAGAGGTGGAATATTTTTCTATACCAGACCACAAATTTGGATTTTTTACTGTGTGTATAATATTCTTTAGAGCTGTATATGGTCATAAACTCAAAAGGAAGTCTGTTGTTTTCATTCATATTACCCACTCCTTCCCACCAGACTTCTGTGTACGTTAATCATTAATTCACTTTTGTCTGTTCATGATTTTATGTGCATGTAAAACGGCCTCATAGAATAAAGGACTATTGTGGGCTGATCTGGAGATCTGAGAGTACAAAACTGGAGTACAGGGCTCTTAAATGTTCCATAGATCATAACCAACATTACAGTGAGCTGACATGTGTTTGACTTTGCAGATAATTTACTGGCATGGTTTTGATGAAACATAAACAAAAATCTTTCTTTGTTGTGTGAGTGTGTCCATGGCCGTGTGGAAGTCTTTGAAAACACACCTTTTTGTAGATGTCATACAAAGTTCCATTTTGTGGCCTAATAAGAGAAACTATTGATCACAAATGGAAATAATAGTATTACTATCACTAACCTTTTCTCTTACTGACATGCACAACTCTGGCAGGAAGTTTCCAGTATGAAAAAAATTGCACCCAGGTAAATCATACCTTGGGCCGAGTGTCTTTATGAGATTTTTAAATCCTGGCTTTTCAACAACACTGACTGTGGCCATGTCTTTGGTGATGTGTTGTGTTACTGCTGCCATAATGTCTGCATAATTTTGTGGCATATTTTACTGATTATCGCATTTCTTCGACATCTTCCTTTTCTAATCTGACCCACTGCCAGATGACAGATTCCATTCGGTTTTTCTTTGGAGCCAAATAGTCCGCCTTCATTTCCTGTGGTCTCAAGCCAACTTGCTTTGGCTATTTACTTTTTCCACTGTCTATTTCCTCCCTTGCCTTCTGATAGAAAAAAATGTGCAAGTGCGGAGGAGTTTTCTAGATGGATGGGGAGTCATGCTGTCTGCTATGAGAGAGGGGTAAGGAGACAGTAGGAGAAACAAAACTCCAGAGAGAAATGAATGCTGATGACTTGAAACATCTACATAGTTTATACTCGATGGTTGTGATATAGTCATTTTATACATCTCATGTGGCAAAGGCCACGATATATGGAGTATAATCATTATATCGCCACCCCTACTCTGTAACATTGTTTCTAAGTAACTACGTGTGCTTTCTTGTCCTGACATACGCGGGCAGCAGCTGTGACCTGGAAACTTGACCCTCAAAAAGAGGAGCTGAATAAGTTTCTCTTTCATCATTATCATAAGTATTGTCCCTTTTTGATTTTGATCGGCCAGTGATTTGAACTGTTTTCAACTGCAGGCACTGTTAACGTGACAACAAAGAAATAGCTGATGCCTAGGGCATTTTCTGTGTTCAGGATGCCGAGTGCTGAAAACGCTGGACTACGCTGGTTCTACCCAGAAAGGCCAATTTTAGCAGCTATTTTACCCTAATGTAAAATTAATCCATGCAATGAAAATGTCAGTCTTCTTTTTAGCTTATATGCTGTATGGAGTGCACCTTTTAAGTGTATTTTGGGTTTTATCATTTTATTGCTCATTATCATTTGAGGAGGACAGTGGATAGAATTGGAAACAGGGATGAGAGAGTGGGGGTGAGACATACAGGAAAGAAGCCACAGGCCAGACTTCAACCCAGGCCGCCTGAGCACATGGGACATAAATTAGCCATTTGGCCATCCACTCCCCTGGGGTGCATTTTTTTATTGAACAGAGTCCTCAATTCAAAACCAGAGGTAGATGTGAAACTGAGCAGTGTGGTCTCTACTTGATCTGAGCCTCATCATTACAGTGATTGGTGGGTGGGGCGAAGTTCCTTTGTATGGTGGGCACTTGCTTTGGATGCCAGAACCTACAGGTGATAACATAGAATAATCTGGTGCATCAAAAACAAGTACAACAAAACATGAATGAGATGCAGCTCTCAGTAGCAGCTCACGCTTCCTCATGTTGCTCTTTCACGCAACATTCAGTGTTTCCAACAATGTCATGTGTGCCATGGCTGTCTGTCATGGCTGCTGCCATCACAAGAAACACATTTTACAACTACAGAAATGTAAGAATTTCTCTGGCTTTGAAAACTGTTGGAAATATTTGATGTGATGGAGTTGTCATTTTTAAACGAATATGGGCATTTCGGCGCAGACTTTCTTCCGATTGGACCTTTTTTCTTATTTCACCTTTGTCTGACATTATCCCGCTGCTCTCTTTCTTCTTCTGTGGCCTATAACGTTCTGTCTACCTCATTAATTTCATAAGTGCCACTATAAAGAGTCATAAAAGTTTGTCATGGTGAGTGAAATAGGTTGGAGAATCCATGTGGAGCATGATATTTTCTACAATCATAATATAGTGTTTTTGCACCAGTGATTTGATCATTAAATAACAAATCAGGATGAGGCTATAGTGCTGTATTGATATTTTGAGCCCCCTATGTTAATGAGCATAAATATTATTGCATAGTTAGCTTTTCTGAAGTGCTTTACAGCCTGTATGTGATAACCTGCATGCACAAAGCTGAGAGAGTTACACAAAGTGGCCCACACTAATACACACACCGACAGAAGACATACAGCCTGTCTCATCCCCTCACTCTCATTCACTCCCTCTGTCTGCAGCATTAAAGCAGCGATTGGATTACCAGTTTAGCTCTCATCCTGTTACAAACAGAGGTGGTAAGCTGTCATCTGTGTGTGATATCAGAGAGACGTGTGTCTCATTCAGACACACAATGAAGACTGTGTACACACCGTCTTACCACACTGACATGGCATGTGTTCACACCTGTACATTCCTGCTCTTGAATTTCACCTGGAGCGTTTACAAAACATTACATCTTATCCCATCTGCAGATTGAGAGGGCGGGGACGGCGCGTGCTTGGTTTTAAAAGTAGAAGGTTTTTAAATGAAGTCTGGGGACAAAAGAGGGACGAAAGTCTAAGGTTTAAGATATCATTAGAGCAGTTAGTGTTAGGCTCATGGGTTTCTTTCTGCTCATAGCTTTAGGCCTGAAGCTGCTGAAGTAACTGATATCTTGACACAAGTAAGTAAACTTTGAACTCATTTCTTTCCTGCTGCACTCCAGAGAAAGGAGTGGCTGCTAGCGTGCAGGCTTATGAGTTATGAGGTGCTTAAAAGACAGCCTTAGGTGAAAAATAGGTGAATATGTACACTTTGCACATCTATATCCAAGCACAGACCCACACGAGATCTTTCCAAGCAAACCAGTTGTACATATATCTTTTTTTAAAGCCATATCTGCATTTTCAGTTTAGTTTTATGACTACTTTTACAGCCCCCTTATTGCGGCTGCTGCTGTGACTCACTGGTCACAGACTAAAATAAATTTCCCTCTGACAAAAACGACTGCATGTTTCTTTTTTTCCATTTAAGCAGACATAAAACCAGTCGTAGCAGCTTTGTTAATAAAAGCATCTTTTCCTGCTGTCAGTGAACGTGCCTGGCTGTCTTTTGATCAGCAAGAAGCCGGTGTAAAAATAGCCGGAAAAGTGTTTTTCGTCATCACTTCTGTGACAGGCCGCCCACCGAGCAGCCTGCTGTTTAACCTGCTACAGAACACAGCGGAGAGGAAGCTGCCAATGGCCTGATTACAACCTGCTTTAGATGTGACAAGACGTCTTAGCTCTCTGCCCTGGAAGCCTCTCCCTCTGGTCTTGTAAGCCTCAGCAACACATGAATGCTGATTATATCAACCCAGATGTTCCACTTTACAAGACCAGGAGCATATCAGTCCCTCCTTGGACAAAAATGTGCACCTACTGGTTGATTAAGTTAGAAAAAAAGGTCAAATGTAGTGAAATGAAGCTCATTTCTGTTTGTGGGTGTTTAAGCTGATCCCACTCTTGTCTTTGTCCATGTCAGGGGCTTATGTGCTCATTTGCATCTTTAAGGGCCTCTGGGGATTTTAGATATTGGTTTTCCTTGCAAAGCTGGCAGCATTTCTTTTAAAGGCAAAAATAAAGGAGATAATAATCAAGAATGTGTCGTTCCGTTGCAACACAGGCGTTATCAGAAAAGTTGGAGTTTACACAATGGGAATAACTGACTCAAAACAGAAAATCACTACAAAAGAATGCATGTCAGAAAGTTTAAAGGATCTGAAGAAGCACATGGTCTTCAGTGGACCTGAAAATATTTGATTTATTGATTACCTGCTACTTCCTTGTGCAGGTTTGGTCTTTGGAGAGTTGTAAAACTCTCACTGGTTGTAAAACAGACTGAAGAGGATACTAAAGATTCTGCATGTGCTACAGCAGTGAACAAGACCATTAGGAATAAAACTGTTTCTATATAGTTTATTTTAATGCCTTTAAACTCTGTCAGTGGGTCAGACAAAGCCATTAACAGCAACCTGCCAAAACAAGTGAGTGATAGCTTGACAGTTAAAAGAAGATTAAAAAAAGCTACATACAGTACCTATAAGAAGTATTCACCCCCTTGGATGTTTTACCCTTTTATTAATTTTAATTTTGCATATCTGGACAATGCATTTTTTTCCATTCCTCTTTGAAAAACTGCTCAAGCTCTGTCAGGTTGCACCTGGATTGGCTGTGAAAAGCCCTCATCAAGTCCAGACACAAATTCTCTTTGGCCTTGACCTTTGACTCAGCTAGTCCAGAACATTCACCTTGTTGTCTTTAAACCATTTCTGGGTATCATCCTCTGTTTGATTTATCATTGTCTTCCTGGAAAATAAATCTTCTCACAAACCGTAGTTCTCTTGCAGATTGAATAAGATTGTCCTCTAGGAATTTCCTGCATTTTGCCGCATCCGTTTTATCCCCTACCTTTACAAGCCTTCCAGGACTGGCTGCTGGAAGCATTCCCACAGCATGATGCTGCCACCACCATGCTTCGTAGTGGGGATGGTGTGTTTGTGGTGATGTGCAGTGTTTGGTGTCCACCAAACATAGCCAAAAAGCACCATTTTGGTCTCATCTGACCAAAGAACTTTCTTCCACAGTCACCCACATGCCTTTTGGCAACATCTTGGTGAGACTTAATATGAATTTTCTTCAACAGTGGCTTTCTCTTCACCACTCTCCTATAAAGCTTTGACTCGCGAAGAGTGGTTGTATGCAGAGTCTCTCCCATCCCAGCTGCTGAAGCTTGTCACTCCTTCAGAATTGTCTTGGTGGCCTCTCTCGTGTCTAGTCTCCTTCTTGCATGCTCACTCAGTTTGTAAGGATGGCCTGATATAGGCAGATTTACACATGTGCCATACTCCTTCCATTCCTTGATGGATTTATATTAACACCAGGGGATGTCCAGTGCCTTGGAATTATTTTGTATCAATCCTTTGACTTATACTTTTCAATCATCTTTCCTTTGAGTTGCTTGGAGTGGTCTTTTGTCTTCAAGGTATAATGGTGGCCAGGAATACTGATTAACCAGTGACTGGACCTTCCAGACATGGGTGTCTTTATACTGCTATTCCTAGAGACACATGTGATTATCATTTCACTAATTCACTTAACCACTTAGCATTCAACTTCCAGCAATTCTTTTCTATTGGCTGTCACCTCCAATAAAATATCTTTAAAATGTCCAAAATAATTGTTTAAAAATAAGAAATTATTTAAATGGTTTATGTCATTTTTTTGTATTGGCTTATGGAGGAATAAAAGCGTGTTTCTCTGCCCCAGTGTAAAAATTAACACATTCAGCCAGTGTGCATGTGTTACTCTGCTAGGATTAATCATTTAATGTGACTGATATTTTCTTATCTTTTAATGTGACTGATAGTGTCTAAGGGACAGTGTGGTTCTTTAAACACCTGTGAAGTTTAATGGAGCTGATCCTCAGGTGTGGAAACATTCCTGTGTGACAGCATGAAGCTTCTGTGACAGCCTCAGGGTAGAAACTAAGAGGTGAAAGAGTAAATGGAGACACAGAGAGTCACAATCCTGACTCCTATTACTTTTTATTCTCCCTTCTCATTTGACAGATTTTTCCTTCAGTTGTTTTATTCTGTGCCGTATCAGAGCTGCAGTTACACTGACATTATGCTTACATCACCGTCAGTGAAACTACCAATAACACTGTCAGATTTACTTCACCCACTGTGATATCACTGTTTATTTAGCAATCATCTGAGTGGACAGCAGGCATAAACAAGAATGATGTTACTGTTTTGTAATGATTTTTAAAAGGCAGGACATTTCTGTTTTTTTTTTTTTTCCTGTTGTCATTACCCTCTTAACTTCTTTTCTCTGTCTATGTCTATGGTGAGTCTTGCTAGGGTCCATTTTTTTGCGTTAACATCTTGTCCATCAACCTCCTCCTCCACCCCTAATTCATAAGTAATGACCATGCAGCAGGCAGGCAGGGAGCCAGACAGAGTAACAGAGCAGACATGCTGGCTGGCCAGGCCTCGTCCCAGAGGACCAGAGCCACTTATCTCTCAAAGTAATGACATATACATCGAGTGGTTTAAGAAAAGCTGCTAAAAACAGACTCTGGATATGAGAAGTCTCAGCTTTCTCTTTCTGTGTTTATTCCCTGTAAGATTATTGACATAAAGAATATTTTTTTCAATATATTAAATGTTAAATTTCCTGATAAGCATAGATAAGCATCAATTAAACAGTGAAAGACAGCAGTATGATATAAACAAGTCATCTTTTGTAATCAAACATTACCAAATGACTAATAGTGCAGTTATTTACACCAATTAAGAGAAAGAGAAGCTTCTACACAACTTCAGCGACCACTTAAACCTTGAAAAAACTAAGATTTTTATTATAATAGGAAGCCAACCAAAACTTTTAGTTTGACATTATTTATGTAACTTTTTATACAGTATAATTTGTTAGTAATTCACAAGAAGTTGTAAGAGACTGAGAAGCATTTTGTCCTTGTTGTTATTATTATCTTTTTTCCTCTTATTTCTTATTTCCTTCTTATTTTTTCCTTCTATATTATTTTCTTTTTCTATCTGGAGCTAAAGACAAGCAAAATTATAAGAATTTTTAAAAATAAGTGGCAGTAACAAGCAGAAGTTTCACCATAATAACATGAATCACAGTGGGCCTATACTAATACCTTGTGGGACACCACTAAACTTACCTGGTCTGAGATGATGCTCTATAAGAATGGAAAAATTTACCTATAAGTTTGTAAAGTACTTTTCTAGTCATCTGCCTACTACAAATGCTTTTTTCGACGCAGGTCACACCCATTCACTCCACATTCACACACTGATGGTGAAAGAGGCTATGCAGAGTGGCAGCAGTTATAATCCCGTTATATGCATCCATACACATTCACACAACATTGGGAGGAATTTTGGACCCAGTGTCATTCCCAAAGACACATCGACAGGAGGTGGGATCAAACCTCCAACTGTCTGGTTGAGAGAGGACCAACTCTACGTGGGCCAATGACATTTAATGCTTCATTCATTTGTGGTTGTGCCACCTGACGTTTGCAAATAATTTCAAATTAAACAGTTTAATACTGTCACACATGTTGTTTGATTTGTTCTAGTTAGAAAGTGGATACATTTGTTTTCTGAATAAAATAAGGATTTCTGAAATATAATAAAATGGGTAAGATACCTTGGTGACACCACCTGAGATAGAAAGTGTAACCTCTCACCTATGCAAAACAAAGAAAATGTAACAGTTTATGTTTAGAGCTTTAAATATCATTTATTTCATACAGTGACACTTTTTGCAGTTTCACCATCTGAAACTCTGGTTGTGCTGCTTGACATCTGCAACTAATTTCAAATAAACAGGAAAATACTCAGACACATAACATTTACTATTGTTGGATTGTTGACAAAAATATTTCTTAAAATAAAATCAAAAGTTCCATATTTTTTACTGGTCATACATTGGTTGTACCACCTGACAGTGAAAGTGTATCCAACCAGCTGTGACTGAGCGGAAATGTTTTTATCTTTACTTGAAAATGATTTATAGATCATTTCACTCTTCCAGGAGTGAACTCTGGAGTCAAATAAATTATAAATTATTTAAAAATTGGTTTTTATTGCCTCATTTCAAAATAACATTCTCATGATTGTGGTTGCAACACCCTGGCTTTAAGAACTTGCAAATTCTGGGACACAAGTTTTTTGATTTTACTAACCTTACATTCCTAATTTTAATAAAATGTGTCTTTTTCAAAGATTTCAACCTTAAAACCATGCCCAAGTACTCTAATTGGAATTTATTGCCTTACAATACTTTTTTTTTTTTGATTGCCTCAGTAATCTGTTCATTTACTCAGATAGTCTCGCTACCAGACATCTTAGGGTTTGAGATGCCAAAATATTAAATTAAAATAAATTGAAATATACTTATAACATATTCAAACAATTTAGTTTTCATAGGACAAACTGATCAATTCCATGAACTGTTTATTTTTTCAACAAGTAATAATGATTTTGGACACAAAAATATGCATCTCATGTCATTGACCCCCCCGTTGTCCAAAGTTGCCCCAAATCAAAAACCTCTGAGCTAAACTTTTTACTTCATTATTAAATAAACTGTCTAAAGCACATGTTGGTCTACTTGTGTAGTATCTTTCAAAGGCTGTCCAGAAATCTTCACATTCAGACGCATCTGGAAGAATTAAATCATAGAAAATTCTAAAAATGAAATTTTCATGTAAACTACATTCATTACCCATTCAGTGTAATAAGCCTTTATGTTTTCATCCTAATGAGGACAACGTACAGTTGCTTATCAATTCCATGAATCAGCACTTTTCAGGGAACTAAAAGAAAATGCTGTATTTTTCAAATAATTTAACAATGATTGGTCATAGTCAGAATATTTTTTACCCTTTTTTTGTTTTAAAATGTGTTAAAACCCACTGACAAATGTAAAGGGTGACCAATGGCATTGATTTATGAAAAATAATTAGATAATAGAAAATTGATATATGTGGTTTTGGCTCAATGCCAACAAGAACAATGAATAAAAGACTTAAGGAAGTATGTTCACTCAGTACTCGATACTTGGTTGGATCATGCTGAGTGACATGGGGGCAGTCAGCATTTAGCACTGCTGAGGTGTTAAGGAAGCCCAGGCTGCTCTTCTGTCTGTATTGTTTTCCATGTTTGATCTCGTGTTTCTCACCTTCCCTTTGACAATACCTCAGAGATTCTCTAAGTGGTTCAGGGTAGGCCAGTCAAGCACAGTAACACCATGGTCAGAAAATCAGTTTCTGGTAGTTTTTGCTTCACTGTAGGCAGGTGTAATGTCCTGGAAAAGGAAATAAGTATCTCCATAAAGCTTCTCATTATAGATGGAAGCATGTAGTTCTCTCCTGGTAGACGGTAGTGTTGACTCTGGACTTGATAAAACAAAGTGGACCAACACCAGCAGATGACATGGCACCCCAAACCATCACTGGCTGTGGAAACTTCTCACTATAGGCCAAGTTACTAAGACTCTTTTGTCTCTCCACTCTTCTCTCAGACTCTGGGACTTTGATTTCACAGTGAAATGCAAAATTAGCTGAATGTTTATCTAAAAAGAGCAATGTCCAAAGTCCTTTCTATCAAGTCTAGAACTGTGTTTCACTTTTACTTTTCTCTCTGTTGATAAGACTGACCTAAAACTGTTCAACAAAGATATGGTAGATTATTCTGTGGTTGACATACTTTTCCAACATCAAAAAAACCCATCAAAACAGTGAATGTAAAAATAAAAGAGGCTATAGCGCAAGGCAGCTGCGCTTGGAGGCAAAGAAAAAGAATAAGATATTGACCTACAGCACTTCACAACAGCCAGAAAAGCCTTTACAGTATAAATATCTGTACTGGTCCTCTCCAAAATTATAGACATTTTCAACTTTGAAGTGTTTTTCTTGATTTTTGGTGAACCAGAGAGATTGCTGCTTATGTTTTACAAAACTATTCCCATTACTGTGATCTTTTGCTTGAGAAAGGAGCTGGAATACAAAAAGGCTGATCACCATAACTGTGAGGGATGACCCTCCTTGACTGACCTCCCCTCTCTCTCTCTCTCCTCTCTCAGATGACATGGCGTCCTCAGTACCGCAGCTCCAAGTTCCGCCACGTGTTCGGTAAGGTCGCCACCAAAGAGAGCTGCTACGATGGTGTGCCGATCACACGCAGTGTTCAGGACAATAACTTCTGTGCCGTCAACCCTCGTTTCCTGGCGGTCATTACCGAGTGTGCAGGGGGAGGGGCTTTCCTGGTCCTGTCAGTCCATCATGTGAGTGATTTCTCCTTATTGCAGATTTCACATGGCTCATGTCAGGTTTTTAAAGGGGCACATGCACTGTTTTACTCATGTTTTATTTATGTACACTCACTCTTATATAAACTCGGAATTTCTCTCGCTACAAGGTGAAAAAGTCTCCTGGGTCTGGTGTTTATATAGAGATATGTCTCTGGCAGGAAAATAGCAGAGAAAATTAGTTCTACACTGTAAAGTGACATCTTAATTTTACCTTTAAAATCTTAGATTCTGGGTGCCAGTCCAGCTCAGTTGTTAGAGCAGATGCCTATATACAGAGGCAGTCCTGGTGCTGTGCATGCCGGTGCATGACCTCCCTTGCTCTCTCGCCACATGTTTCCTGTTTATTTTCAGCTGTCCAATCCAAATAAAGGCACAAAGCCCAAAAAATAATCTTAACAGAAAAAGTCTTAGATTCTAAAGCAAATTCATAAATTAGTCTTTAAACACCAGAAGTAAAAAAGTACAAGAGCACTGTACTCAAATAAAAGAACAGGTACTCTGGTTAAATTTACTTAAGTACAAGTAAAAGAAACGGTCTATAAATCTACTTAAGTAAAAGTAAAAATGTTGATGTTTAATTCAAAGTTTACTTGAAGTACTAAGTAGCTACTGAGTTAGTTGTACAGTAAAATATGATCTTTTCTTTTTGGCAAGAACAACAAGAGTACAGATCTCCAACCAGTTTGTTCAGGTAAAGTCACATCTCTATAGTAAAGTAAAATAAACTGACAGTGTTAATGAAACTCTTAGAGAGTTCAGTTTAACACTTCAACAGTACCTATATTGTTGTACTCTACTTAAAGTTAAACTACACATGTGAAAGTGTTAAATATTTTACAATATGACAGAGCTGCAGCAACTGTTAAAAAACTGGTGAGGTTGGTCTCCTCTGGCAAGAACGAAAAAAGAGTCAACCTTATACCAAGGCAATTCATAATGATAAACTATGGACCCTTTAGGAGCAGCCAAAGTCACAGACAGGAGTTCTAACTCAGTGGATAACTTCACTCAGGGTGCAAAAGTGGCTCACATAAAAAAAACAACAATCCAACAGAAAGATGAGCAGAAGAACCCCAGCAGGGAACACTGTACAACAGACAACATCCAAACACAACTAAACACTTATAAAACACTTCTAAACACTCTGCCCAAGGGCATGTTGGGACCACCTACACATCCCCCGGATTTAAAATCACTGTGGGCAGAGGATTTAACCCAGAAACTGAAGAGCGTTTAATTCAGAATTGAGTTAAAATCAACTAAGCAATGTTTAACCCTCGTGTACAAGAGTTAAAACTTGAAGTGCTGAAGTCAAAATTTTCTACAAAATTTAAGTACCTAAACAAGTACTCCATTACAGTAGTTAAATGAACTTAGTTACTTTCCATCCATGTTTGACTTAATTATTAATTTAAAGTGTTAAAGCTAGTGCTACGAGTTTCAATGATGCAGTGTTCACTGAAGATTTGATTTCTAGCAGTGCCTGAAGTCTGCTCGTGCAGCCCTGAATGTCAGAATTTGAAGAATTTGACCTGCAGTTTTTGACAATTGAGGCAGGCCTGTTTTCTTGGGAGTAGCCACATTTATCACACACCCACAGCATTGAAGCACTTAAATTTTGCATGACTTTAAAACTTTGTTTCAATTTAGTGTTTCTTTTTTCATTAATGAAACTTTTCCTGCATGGTTCTTCTATGTAAGACAAATTCAAAATACACATTTAATTGACTTTACGCTGTAATTCATTCTGGTTATTTATTAAGTTGTAGTGGATGGTGTGTTTTGTTTTGTTTTTAAAGATACATGGTTTGGGCATTTTTATGCCTTTACTGAAGAAATAAGACAGTAGTTGTAGTTAGAAACTGGGGGAAGAGAGTGAGGATTGACTTGTTGGATTGGCGCTATTGACTGGATTTGAGCCTGTGCAGCCTAAATTAAGGAGAAGATTGTCTGTACATGAGCACTCAGACATAACCACAAGACTTCAAGTGCCTTAGATGATGCCTTTTTTCTCAGCCTTGTTTTGGTGCATCTGCAGCATAAAAATGAATCCTTAAAGGTTCACTTCCTAAAACAAACTCACCTTTTATTATCTGCATTAAGTCATTTAATGTTGTTGCTACAGCTGTAGGACAACTACATAACAAATGTACCTGAGATTTAAAAAAGTCTGTACCAAATGTTGTGCGGGTCAGAACATCAAAGATTATTGATGATCCATGCTAATAACATCAGCTGCGACAAAGAGTTGCTCTACAGTCTGAGTGAACTGGATATGACACAAATTTATGGATGGACACAAATCTGTGTAGACTATTTCTTTACTGTAATAAAAGCAATCCTCCTCATGTAACTTAAAGGGAAATTCTGGTATTTTTTAATGTAAAGCTGTATGACATACTTGGCAATAATAAAGGCATTAGCATCCAAAGATTTTAGTGTGTGTTGCTCCTTGAAGCAAAGCACACTGTAGGCCATGGCAACGAAGCTAGGCTATACAACACTATAGATGAGTACAGTTTCTGTGTCATTTAGTGAAAAACAATGTTGGCTCAAACATATGCTATACTGTAAAATTCTGAAGCATTTCATTTTTCACCCTCGGTGTTTGGCAACCTTTGGCTCATGTTCTCTTTCACCCTAGCTTCTCTTTCATACTTTCTCTTTTCTCTTTTTAACTTGCAGCTCTCTTAAGGCAAAAAAAAAAATCTTTTAGTAAAGTTTTCTTTCTGCTAAAAAACATCTCAGCATAAAAAAAAGATTGCATTTTTCTTCAAGATCCTTCCTTCAAAGTAAATATAACCGAAGATACCCCTGCCCAAATAGTTCTCATATCATGGCACTTTCTCAAAAGAAGTAACAAGCTGTCCATTTTTATGTTGGGAGTTAAAGGCAGATGAGATAACATGAAGCAGAACACCCTCTTAATTACAACCTACATTCAAATTATTTTAAATTGCTTCTTTCACTGACTGGTCAGTGTTTCTGTCACTTTTTCTTTCCTTCTCGTCTCTGCTGCTCTTTCAGCTCACCTGGAAAAGACAGCTCTGCTCTCAGATTATAAATAGGTCAGCAGCAGAGGAGCCAAAAGCATCACTAAATAGCAGGAAACCCCTGACAGCTAATCCAACAAAACCTAAACATTGCATGTGGTCTCTTTTCCTCCTCCTCATTATTTTCCCTTATCGCCCTCTTAACCAACCGCTGCTTAAACATAATTAATCAAACTCTCTTCTGGATACTATTTATGCCCATTATCACATCCACTGCTGTAATCAGTAACAACAGTCATCTTTCATAATAAACTCAGGCAGATCTTTAACCTGTACTGGTAAATTTACGGTGTTTCATCAAACTCTCCCTTCTTTCTCTGTCTTTATAAACCATCTCCATGAATTAAAACCATCCTCCTGGCATGGGCAGGTATTGCATACATGCTCAGGAATGACATAACTCATCTTCTGACCCACCTCTCCCCCTCCTTTAACTTCTCAAAAAGGTGAAACTTCAGCACTCCCACCCTCCTTCAGTCTCCTTTACATCCAATCTTTGTGCCTGTGCTAACAGATAAGCTATTGTTCTGTTGAAAAAGCAGTTAACATGCCGTAATACAGGAACAGTAAGTGCTATGTTCAGCTTGAAGTTTGCTTTAAGCGCAGGTAGCCGTTACATCACCTCACCTGCACAGTAATTCAGCCTGCAGGCGTGTTTGTCAGCATGGAGAAGGTTCTGTTCCTACAAACAGCATAACAATTACGGTCGTGTCAAGGCAGAAAATTTTCAATGACTTCAGTCCAGTAACAGGATCACCAAACACCAGAGTGTGTCGTAAATGCTTTGTGTGAACACACCTCCAGGTTGAGAGTTTTCAGTTTCTACAAGCTAGGATATGTCTCCTTTCTTTCACCTGACTGACGCGTCCTGTTTAGATAAAGGGACGGTGAGTGGGATTGTACTTTCTGCTTGGTTGCAGCAGAATTTAAAGAATTTTGCTCCTTAGAGCAGGGATGTACAGTGCTTTGGGCGTGTTAATTTGTGCACTGCTGTGTAATACAGTGTTTCATTTTTCTGACTTACTGCTTTGTTGCTGCTAACATTTCTTCCACTTTCCTCACAAGTATTGGGCAGCCTGACCATTACACCAGCAGGAACTGTAATAACATTGTATTCAAATATGTGATCTTTAATAAGGAGTTACCTCCCTGTTTGCAGCTATAACAGCCCTCACTCTTCTTGGAAGGCTTTCCGCGAGATGTTGGAGTGTTTCTGTTGGCCATTCATTCTGAAGTTGGACGAAAAAGCCTGGCTCACAATCTCAATTCCAGTTCATCTCAAAAGTACCTGATGGGGTTGAGGTCAGGGCTCTGTGCGGACCATTCAAGTTCTTCCATACCTAACTCATCAAACCATGTCTTTCTAGACCTTGCTTTGTGCAGTGGAGCACAAATATGTTGGAACAGAAAAGGGCCTTCCCTAAACTGTTGCCACAATGTTGGAAGCATAGCATTGTCCAAAACATCTTGGTACGCTGACGCATTAAAACTGGCCTTCACTGGAAATAAGGGGCCTAGCCCAAACCATGAAAAACAACCTCATACCATTATCCCTCCTTCACCAAACTTCACATTTGGAACAATGCAGTCAGGAAGGTAAAGTTCACCCAGCATTCACCAAATCCAGACTCGCCCATCTGACTGCCAAACAGAGACTCATGATTTATCGTTTCCACTGCTCCACAGTCCAGTGTTGGTGTGCTCTACATCACTTATTCCAAACATCTTTTTACTGAGTAGTTGGCCTAGCATCTAGTTGCCTTTTTTTCAAATCAACCATGACATGAAATATACTGATATAGACAATAATGTCTTACTCTATGCATGTCTTCTCAGAAAAAAAAAACTGCCTTTTGAAATTTTA
The DNA here is from genome assembly GCF_018320785.1 of Cheilinus undulatus. Classification (NCBI taxonomy): domain Eukaryota; kingdom Metazoa; phylum Chordata; class Actinopteri; order Labriformes; family Labridae; genus Cheilinus; species Cheilinus undulatus. The sequence goes on along the minus strand of NC_054868.1, from coordinate 37,815,104 downwards.
GACTGACACTTTTTTTTCTAGCTTTTTTTGTTTTTGTTTTTTTTTTTGTTTAATTAACTTTGTATTGTGTGTTTGTGTTTCAGACAGGTAAGGTGGATCCGCACCACCCCCGGGTTTCAGGCCACCGAGGAAACGTGTTGGATATCAAATGGAATCCCTTCAACGATTACTGCATCGCCTCCTGCTCCGAGGATGCCACGGTTTGTTCTCACTTTTTAAAACACATTTTTTAACTGGTTCACTGACTTGTTATCATTCTCTCTGCTATATGAGCATGTAGCAGCAGGGAGATAATTTTATTGCCTTTGCGTTTAGCCTTGAAGAAGAACTCGAAGTCATTCTTCACATTCCTCAGCTCTGAGCTGGCAGAAACACAGTGAACAAACCTCTGAACACAAAAAGACAAATGAAGAGGCAGCAGGTTTTACCTCCTGCAGAATAGCTTTACTAAGGGTGCCCTGGGGCTGTGATTATTTCTTTTTTATATTTTATTTTCTCCTTATTGTTTATTTGCTTGCTTTTTCTGCATGTGTGCAGAAATATTTTGATCCTTTACTTAAAAAGGTAAGATTGCCACACAGTCAAAATACTGCAGGTTAGGGTCCTGCATTGAGGAAAAATATTGAAAAAGCTGACAACTTATTTGATATCAACCAATGAATTGCTTCACATTTCGCAGCATTGTTTCCTTTTAAGCTTTAAAACTATATCTGGAAGTCAAAAGAGTGACATTTATTTTAAAAACAAAATGAAAGAGATCTTGAAAGTTACATGAGGAAAAAATGTCTTAAGCAACCCCTGCACTTCCTGTATTTAGTTCTATATAAAAGGTAAGTGTTAACAGCAGAGCACATGTGTGTCCTCAGGTGAAAGTGTGGGAGATCCCTCCTCATGGCGTGCTTAAGAACCTGACAGTACCATTAAAAGAGCTCCAGGGTCACAGCCGCAGGGTGGGCCTCATCGAGTGGCACCCAACCGCTAACAACATCCTGCTCAGCACGGCCTACGACTACCAGGTAACTCAAACTGTCCATGCGTTTACATGCACGGTGAAGTTTAGCTACAGGTATTACTTGAGTAGGCAATTTAACTGGACTTTAACTGGTCCCTGTGTACTGCCACGGTGGGAGAAGGGATTTATTAATGAGAGCGTGACCAACTCTCTTATGATAGATGGCAGTATGACCCCTGTTAGCTAGCTACCATGGACCTTCTTTCTGTTGACCTTTGCTAGTAAGGAGCTAAACGGCTGACTGGTGAAAACCTGTACATTTCTTTTTGGACTCATAAGAGGATCGTCATACCATTAGCTTATTATGATGTCAGAAGGCAGACGACAGTTCAACTCCTGATATGCTTGGCATTTATGCTGTGTAACTTGGGTCTTTTTTAGACTTTTCAAAATTAAACTTTATTCATAAAAAGTCTGGCTGTTATATTCAGGAAATAGCTACACTGCAGACATTACAAACTAAGCAACATTTTATAAACAAAACAGAAACGGTTCAGAGGTCTAATCCAGGATTAAATCATGTATAAACCCGTTTTAGAAGTAGATGCATGTAGAGTGGCTCCCTTTAGCCATGTTAGCTTTAGCTAAAGCTAACTTTGCTACATAATAAACATGACTATATAAGCCAGTGTAAGTAAGCAGCGAAAGCTTTAGCAAAGAAGCCAATGCTAACGTTCCTGCATTGATTTCATAGTTTGCATATCTGCTTTGTGAGCTCAGCCTTAGCTGCATTAGCTACATTAGCTATGTAGCTACATTATCTATGTAGCTTATGCCGCTTACAGAACTACATTAGCCATGTTTGCTGCGTTAGAGTGTTTTTATGGAGGAGGAGCTTTTTTCCCTGTAAGCAGACTGTTTACTCAGTCTCATTGTGATTACATTTTGCAGGTCAGGTTTTTTACTTTTGGCATCCTAACAAAACTGTTTTTTTAGCGTATATTTCCATTCTGACAGAGACTCACATGGATAGTCTATGAGAGGGGCCGTCAGAGCTGTGTGGTCTGCAGCCAGATACCTCTAGGAAAGTCAATGCTGTACTTCAGTTCTTAATTTACATACATTCATGCATTTAGATTACTCTCTTTCACTGTGATCATAACTGATTTTCATTGTTTTCTCAATATTTAAACTCCTTTATCCCCTTTTCTTGGGATAACAAAGTAATTTCACAAGTTCTCTAGGAATTTCCAAAAACTGAGTAATAAAGGTATAATTGAGTAAAATGCATTTATCTCATCCAGCCCCTTTTTCAGTCACGCGTTTTGTTCAATCAAAGATCCTAACTGGATCATTTATTATAAATAAATATGAGTGCTGTCCAGTCTTGTCAAAATTGAGGTCAATGCATGAAAGAGAAAATTAAAATCTAACAGTTTTAACATGATTTTAGCCAGACTAAGGTGTTTGCATGCACTTTAAAAGTCCAGTTTTTCTAGGTGCATGCAGCTGTACCAACACAAGCAAATCCTCTGACAAAGCCAGAAGAAACCCCTTAAACTGTAAGAGAAAGGAAGACAAGGGGCCTATCATGATGCATATATGAATGGGATTTTGCATTGAAACAGCATCACAAACATCTCATATATTCCTGCAGTAATCCAGATTAATGACTGAGTCAATCTCTCAAACAACTCCCTTCTTTAAATAAAGAGTATGAAGAACAAGACAAATTTATATAATTCATCTTTGGTCTCAGTGTTGAAGTATCATGACATTTTATGTCGGGTTGCACAGATGCATCAGTTTAACATTAATATCGGCCCTTTTTACAAACATCCTTCATAGGCAAATAATGTGGGCATGAACCAAAGACAGTAGCAGATTTTTATCTGCTGTGTGGTATCAATTTAATGACATTAGAAGACCTAACAGCTGATTCAGAGGAGAGATTTATTATCGGGGAGAAGTTTTGATCTGTTGGACAAACTCTGATCTCTTTTGTGGTCAAACTGGAGGGAAAATGTAGGCATTGTGAGATGTTATACAAAAAAATTGTCATTAAAAACATTTGCGTTAGCATCAGCAATCGGCTAAATTGTTATTCTAAAAATTGCAACCAGCATCTGACCGGATTTTCACAATTGGTGCATCTCTAATTTCATGTTTTACAAAAGGAACCATTCAAGTGCAATTTAGAGGACTCCTTATTTACAAAGTTGTTGTTAATTTAAGAATCAGATTTTGGATTTATCATTTCTTTAAGGTATAAAAAGCACAGATTGCATTCTGGATAGCTTAAACAAAGTACTTGGGTAGTTAGAATTATCCCCTCTGATAACATTTTTTTTTTTTTTCCAAATGTAGTGGCTAATGTTGAATATTTTTATGTTTTACTCATATTTTTGTATGTGTACTCCTTTAGGTGATGATCTGGAACCTGGACTGTCCGGAGCAGGTGATAAAGAACCCGGTGCGGACAATAAGCCTGCACACAGACGTTGTCCTCTCTATATCTTTCAGCACAGATGGCAGTGTGTTCACAACCACATGTAAGGACAAGAAGGTGCGACTCATAGAGACGCGCTCAGGAAACCTGCTGCAGGTAAGGATTCAGGAAGTTTGGTGTTAAATCACTGGTAATTGTTGATATTTGAAAATCAACAATAAAAGTATGGGTGAAATTAGTGTGTTCCACTGGTAGCAAGAGCACTGTACAGCTGAACTGTCTATTCTTTCTAAGAGGATTACTTACATAATCAGCAGAGTATTTGCATCTGCTTTTTGCATTTTTTTCCACAACATCTTTTTGCTTTATACTTTTTTAAACTAATATTTTACCTCAAGCTCTACTGCAGTCTTTCTCTCAAGTCAATAACCCCAACTTTAAGGAACTGGTGGAGATAAAGTCTTAAGCGAAAATCAATAAAACTTAAAAAGAAAACACCAACAAGCCTTAGCTCTAGTGTAAAATAACCTCTTGGCCAACATTGTATACATTCCCCTCCCAGCTCGGGCTCTCATCCAGCACCTCAGAGCCAAAACTTACACCTCTGTCCTCTGCAGGCCCAAAGCATAACTCTTCAGACCTCTGGGTCACCACACTTTACCTTGGTCTGCTCTCACTTGGCTCGCCTGCCAGACAAACAGAATGATATAGTTCTAAGACTATAACTTTTTGACTCTTGAGATATTTAATATTAAGTATTAATAATGCTTTGTTTGTTATGTGTGTTGTCTCTGTGTTTGCAGGAAGGCAGCAGCAAGATGCATAAAGCCACCAAGGTGCTGATGCTGGGAAACCTAAAGATGCTGGTCACAACAGGGACGTCACGCTGGAACCATCGACAGATCTGTTTGTGGGATCAGGTAAGAAAAACTGAGGATACGACAGAAGAAGAAACACAAATCTCTTGGTATGCTGAAGTGTTAAGATTGGCCTCCACTTGAGATAAAAACAGACCCACTATTATCCCTCCTCCATCAAACTTCACAGTTGACACAGTGCAGTCAGGCAGGTTACGTCCTCCTGGCATCCAACAAACCGAGACTTACCCATCTGACTGCCAAAACAGAGAACCATGATTGGCCACTCCACAGAACCTGTTTCCACTGCTCCACAGTTCAGTGTCAGTGTGCTTTACACCACTTCATCCAGCATTTGGCATCAGAATTGTTCATGTAAGGCTTGCATGTAGCTGCTTACCCATTCCATGAAGCTCCTCCTGCACTGTTTTTATGCTTGCATTCATGCCGTTGGAAGTTGGGAACTGTTCAGCTATCTGAGTGTTGGCAACTTTTATGCACCATGCACCTTGGAGGTTGTCAACCTAGCTCTGTGATTTACATGGTTTTCCCACTTAGTGTTCGAGTTGCTATTATTCCTACACGCTTCCACTTTCTAATGATATCATTTACAGTATCACTTCCTAGTTAAAATGCCTGTCCCTTATAAGCAAACTATACATCTGATGGAGGTTGATTACCAAGGCATTGCAAGTAAAAGGCTTCTTTTTTGAATGTTAGTGTACAGGAGTCTGTTTGGTAATATTTGCAGTGTCCCCTCCTTTAACCTCTATGAGCAAAAGATTTGACAATGATGGAAAAACTTGCCTTTATTGTGCTGAAACTTCAATCAAAACCTGACTCACTGATGGACAGCCATCTGATACAAACAGAATGATTTCTGACAGTGCTGTCAAACACAAAGATTTCTGACCACATTAGAGAGCATGCTGCAGCAATAATGTGATCTTTTCATATTGGTTGTCAGATTTGATCAGCCTGAGCACACAGACATTCATTTGACTCTCAGATTTTACAAGACAGGAGTAACTGTTCGTGAAAATATAGAGGCTGTTATCAGAGAATGTTTGGTTTAATAGTGGATGAAACAATTAAATTCAACTCACAAGTTCCATTTAAGGTTATAAGCACAAATTAATCTGACTGTCTGCAGCTACTGCTCCACAGCTCTTTTGTTTTAGAAATAGAAAAAAACTAAAAATATGTGGGACATGAAATCTCCTCCAGTCATGCTGTTCCTCCCTGACCTCTCACACAACTCTGCCATCTAGTGGACAGACAGGTGAACACATTTACTGTAGGATTTAACTCAGTTTAAACTGAACCAGAGGTGTTTTATTCTTGATTATGTCATTGACATACAAATCCCTGAATCACTCCCACCTCCCAGCCTTTACTGAGAGTCAGCTGATGTTTGTTTTGATGTGTGAGAGTGTATCGTGGGTGGGAGATTACAGCCACAGCACGGATTAAGGATTGAGCACTCAATGTTTTTAATTCAGCGCTGGAGAGGGCCTCTTATGTAGAAGTGCATTTATATGAGTTGAGTGTTTTCCTGTGAGGGATCCTGTAGAATGTGTTTTTGTGAATTTATTTGTGTTTGCAGGATGATCTGGCTACACCTTTGGTACAAGAGAACCTGGATGGTTCATCAGGAGTCCTCTTTCCATTCTACGACCCTGACACGCACATGCTCTACATCGCTGGGAAGGTAAACACAGCTACAAAGCGTCCATGTATTCATAAAAAATACTTTCATTTTAAATTAATGTTTTAAATAATAACATTGTGTTTCTGTCAGGGGGACGGAAATATAAGATACTATGAAATCAGCTCGGAAAAACCGTACATCCACTACCTGACAGATTACCGCTCCAACGTACCTCAGAAAGGACTAGGTGAGAAACACATTCACACTTATTGGGCTTCAAAAAAGAAAAACCTCTGTGTGCATTCATACTAAAAATTGTAAAAAATGTGGTTGTTGTTCGTTGTTTTGAGCTCCGCCTGCCTCCAGGCCATGCTGATCCTCCTGCACCTGTAAGCAAAGCTGCTGTGCAAATAAGCCGGCCATATTTGAATAGCAAAGCCAGCTGATAGAAGCAGAGTTGTAGATCATGTTAAGTGACAAAAAGCAAACACCTAAGCCTGCAGTCTGGCAGACGCTTACTTCTACAATTCAACACGTGGACAAAGTTAAATGGAAAATGTTCAAAAACAAGACATTTTACCCACAGGCCTGAACACAGCAGATTTATTATCAGACTGCAGAGAGACAACCAAGATAGGAGTCAGTCTTTTTCACCTGCAGGAGGCTTGTCATAGATGGCCAACGCTACAAAAAGATGATCTTTATTCATAAACTGTTGAATTTGATATTTTATGCTAACTTTAAACTGATAATTCAAAGATGTAAAAAAAAACTCATATGAGATTTAAATGGTCAGATTCATAGGTTTATTTAAATTGACAATACGTAGAAATTTGCACTTAAGTATGTACAGTTATTTAAAACTTTCTACTCCTGCATTTTTAGTTGAATACTTGAATCACAGACACCCTTTCATGATGGACACAAAATCTTATGGTTGAATGTTAAGTCAAACACTGCTATGTAAGGATGTGTTTACTGCTACTGAAAGCTGCCGTTCTGTTGCTGTATCTAAACAACAATTTTCCTCTGCCATGTTATGTTGCACAAGCTTTACAGAAGTGCTGCTCAGCTCTCTTCACCTCCACAGCACACAGTATTTGTTATTTTGAATTATGGAGTATTTTAATAAAATCTTGTTTGATGACAATTGACATCAATCAGTTTGAGGCAAAAAAGTAGTTAAAACTGTCACCTGAAACACTTTGCAAGCGGCTCACAGTGCAAACTAGGAAGGCCACTGTAAACTGCTTTTCTTCCTCATAATCTTGAATTTATCCACGAAACAAAATATTTTTTATTATCAAGTAAGTACAAGTACAACACCGTACATTAACATTCTCAATTCTTAAGCTGGTCCATTTCCACAAAGCTCCCCAGTTTGATCCAGTACAGTTTTGTCATGGTTCAGCTCATTAAACTCTGATCTTGCTTGTGTTTCCTCTGCTGATGTCTGTCCAGTCTTGCTCATTGTAACAGGAACGCCGTCTGTTTTAAATGATCCCAATCATTTGGTTAAGCACAGTGGAGCTTGTTTGTTTGGCTCCATTTTGTACCAGTTTTCCTTATTATATGTGGATTGAATAACAACAAAGGAGGAAAGGGAACTGACACTCAAACGGGAGCTTGCTACTGTGGCTCACAAAAGAGCCGTTTCATAGAACAGGCTTGTTTTTTAACGGTACACCATCACTCAGTCACTCAGTAACCCAGGTGTTGCATTTAAGTGTCAGAAAGCTCTTGAAATTGTCAGCGCACACCTCCTTAACCTGTTCTCTGGACAGGTCTGGCCCTGTGCAGCACTTACCTGGATAACAACGTCAACATGTGTGGGAGTTTGATATAGGGCTTTAAGGCTTTCAAAATATTTATTTAATCAAAGAGTTAACACTGTACCTACTTCACATTTAAGTATATAGGAGAAAGTATGTTGTATAACACAGCAGTAAAGCAGTTTTCCTTGTGTATGAGAGTAACACTGCTTCACATGTGTTGGTTTTGATCCAGGTGTGATGCCAAAGAGAGGTCTGGACGTGAGCTCCTGCGAGGTGTTCAGGTTTTACAAACTGGTGACAGTGAAGAGCATCATTGAGCCTCTTTCCATGATCGTACCCCGCAGGGTGAGGGTGCAGTGATCCACACAAACCATGTACACAGATAATAAAGACGTGTTATTGTGTACTAAACTCTGACCATTTTTGGTGTTTATGTGTAATCAGTCGGAGTCGTACCAAGAAGACATCTACCCAATGACAGCGAGTAACAAACCTTCTCTGACTGCAGAGGAGTGGCTCAGCGGCATTGATAAAGGTCAGTGTTAATGTGTGTGAGAGAGGTAGAAGGGGGCGTTGATATAGGTCAGTGGGGTGCTGGGAGATATACAGGCCTTTCCTTACTGCTCAGGGAGGAAGGAAGGTGATGAAACGCTTTAAAAGTAAATCATATTAAAGATTCAAATACACTTCAATAGAGGGACTAAAGAAACGTATGCAAAGATGTTTGAAGTTTGACTACAATAATGATAAGAAGTTTTGATTGGGGCAAGATAGATGCAGCAAAGTATTTAACAAACTGTTAAACCATGTACATTAACAATCATACTGTGATGAAATTCACTTCTTTCATCCATGCCAAGGAAGTGTCCTGTGCTATAGCCCGTTACGGAGTACTTTCACTGGTCAGAGCGGATTTTGGGCTCAAGCTTGCTTGGGCATGGTACAGATTGCCTAGTGTGAGTGCACCCTTGCACTCAGTTTATCTTAAGCAGTCGGGATTCATTTAAATGATGGCCACAAGACAAAAAAAAGAGTAAAGAAAATAAAATGATGATTGGATCCTATGTGACAAAAAGGTGACTTTGGATATTAATAACACGCAGAGCTGGAGAATTATTATAATATCCTAAACCTATTTTAGTTTTTGGTGATTTAATTTCTGACTTTTGCTTCTTCAGGCCCAATTCTGATGTCTTTGAAGCCAGGAAGTCAGGAGGCGGAGTCGTATCAAGAAATGAGCAAGGGATCAGGAAATGCGCTGGACTCTCACAGGTCTCAGAGCAGACCCGGGATGCTGCAGCTGGCATATATTCAGGATCAACTGGGAACCAAAGACGGCACAGAGGATGGAGGACAGGCGGAGGACGGCATGAGTTGGACACCAATCAGCAACGGACAAGATCTCGGTCTCTGCTCTCCACCAAGGACGGAGAATGAGGTATCCTAAAAATTCTCTACCAACAGGATCAGTCCTGGAGTTTTTATTGCCCATTCCTACTCATCTAATTGTTTTCACTAGGTTGTGAGAAATGGGGGCTCATCCGGGATAATTACAGTGAAGTTTTATCACAATAAATAAGTAAATTAATGAATGTACAACAGAAGCGGGGCAGGCGTGGGTCCGGCTTAGTGAGAGAGTGAGATGAAGCAGAAGACAGCTTTTTAGGACTGGGTGGAGTGATTGGGCCAAGGTGCTCCGCATCAGGCTGTTTCATTGAACCTTGGATAGACAGACACTCAAGCCACACAAATATACTGTAGGGTCCGTCACACTCCTCCTCACCATAGTGCTCAAAAACTTAAAAACATGTTAACATGGTGCTTTGTCGTACTCAGGGATCCAGGCCTCCTGGGGGAGATGAGCGGTTTTGTCTGTATTCAGGATGTTAGAATTTTAGAATTGCATATGAAATAAAATCATAATTATGTGCTGACTGAGTAGTTTATACAAAGGTATTTTTGTAAAAACAAGTGTGTATGCTTATTTCGTTGAGGATTTAACAATGAAAACATGGAATATTTATATTTTTGACAGCAAGGTATCTCTGTTTTTTCTAAAGGGTCTGGGGGGTCAGCTTTTCTTAGAAACACATGCCCCTCCCCAGAAAAACTGCAAGGGAACCACTGTTGTACAGGGATGCATACTTATGTTTTAAATCCACTATGTAGTCTAAGTATTGATAAAAACTTCAGCTCACAGTGGTTTTAGAAAATTAGTGACCTTGATTAGAGATGAGAGAATAGACTTGTGGTCAAAATATTTTGGGAGACTGCACCAGGAAAATGGTGGTTTCAGCCTTCATATGGGAAGTTCTCCAATGCTAAAATGACAGTAAATCACTGGTTTGTACCAAAATATTTCAGAGCACACTGCAGTAATTAATGCTGACCATCGAATTAGAGCTCCTCATATCTGGAATATTTAGATGGCTAGAGGAAACTTCTAACTGAAAAAGAACAAGGATGAGAAAGTCAAGATCTTTATACATCTGATATAGCTTCCAATAAATGTATAATTTTTTTTTTCCTCACAGCTACGTCTGAAGTTCCACAAGCAGCAGGAGGAAATCCGACGGTTGAGGGAGCTCTTAAACCAGAGGGACGTGCGCGTCAAACAGCTGGAGCTGGAGATTAAAAACATCAAAAACTCGCAGTCTCAGAGCTCACTTACAGACTTACCATGACCTGCTGATTCACTGTCACCTCCACTTGGAACACACACATTACTGTACGAAAAAAAAAACCTACTTCAACCCGCCACATGCCCGTCAGGGTCCCAACTTACTTCCTATCCTCCAATAAGCCCTGAATACTCACTGCACAGGGGTGGTTTTAACCTCATTTCTGTTTATTTTCTTCTGTCTGTCATTCTGTCCACATGAGATGCACATATTCTTTATAAATGTAAATACACTCAAACACTGACTCTTGTTTTTAAACTCTTTGCACCTGTTGACCTTCTTTACCATTTTTTCTTTTTTACACCTCACAGCTATGCAAGTTTATTGTAATTTTTAGCTTTTTTATGCTCTTTGTAGCCAAGAGTCAAAAGGATGTTTGTTGTGTCCCGATTGAATGATATCACTGTTTGAATGTTGTTTGAAAGTTCTCACAGGGCAGAAGCAGACATCCTGCGAGATTGTACGATAACGCAAAATTTTATTTTTGTTCCTCCTTCCCCATAAATATTTAAACTACTGTAAGCGATGACTGTGGCTGCGGTGTTTTCATGTATGTGTGATTGAATGAAAGTGATCTAAATGAATGAAAAATATCAAACCCAGCTGTGTATGAGCATTCTTTTCAGCTGCATTTGCTTTTATTTTCTGAAATGACTGGAATATTAGAAAAACATCTCTTTGATTTTGTGGAAAACAAATGTTCAACCCAGTGGCTCTTAACTGGTTTGACCTCAGGACTCACCACCACCACCTCTATTATGAGAAAACACAACCAAAACTTCTAAATTCCTCCTACCACTCAAATTTATTTATTGCAAAATGTTGCAGTTTGGACCTAACACTAATCATAAAAGAGTAAAAAAATGAAAATGTTAAAGAAAGTATAGAAGCCCTGGGAGGACATGCATGAAACCTTTTTATTTTATCCACGTTAAATTTGATTGTTTTCTTTATTATTGCATGATAAGCAAATAGAGATTTCTGCTTAGGGCTTCCATACATTATTAATGTTTTTTTTTCTTTTTTTTGCCCACAACATTTAGAATGTTTTACCTTTTTATCAATCATGGTCAATGTATTTGCTTTTTTTTTAACTCTTTAATGTTAAAGTGAAATCCAATTTCTACCAAGTAATGCCAAATAAATAAAAATATGTAAGGTAAAATAAGTGACTGCATAAATATTCACTCCCTTCAGGTCAGTATCTAGTAGATGCACCTTTGGCTTCAATTACAGCACTGAGTCTGTGTGGATAGGTCTCAATCAGGTGTGCACATCTGGACACTGTGATTTAACTCCAATCTTGTTTGGAAAACTGCTCAAACTCTGTCAGGTTACATGGGGAATGGACATGGATATGAACAGCCCTTTTCAAGTCATCCACAATTCTCTATTGGATTGAGTTCTGGGCTCTGACTCGGCCTCTCTTGAACATTTACCTTGTCTTTGAACCATTTCTGTGTAGCTTATCTGTATGCTTTGGGTCATTGTCCTGCTGGAAATAAATCTTCTCCCAAGCTGTAGTTCTCCTGCAGACTGAATAAGATTGTCCTCCAGAATTTTCCTATATTATACTGCATTCATTTTACCCTCTATCTTTGCAAGCCTTGCAGGGCCAGCTGCTGAGATGCATCCCCACAGTATGATGCTTCCACCACCATGATTCATAGTGGGGATGATGTTTTTGTGATGATGTTCGGTGTTCGCCAAACATAGTGTCTTGTCTGAAGTCCAGCAAGCACCTTTTAGTCGTATCAGATAAAAGAATTTTTCTCCTCTTGACTGTGGAGTCACCCACATGCCTTTTGGCAAAATCTTGTTGAGATTTAATATGAATTTTCTTCAACAGTGGCTTTCTCTTTGCCACTCTCCTATGAAGCTTTGACTGACAAAGAGTTGTTGTATGCAGAGTCTCTCCCATCTCAGCTTCTGAGGCTTGTAACTCCTCCAGAGTAGTCACAGGTATATTTTTATTTATTTGGCATTTCTTCATTGAAATCTGTGTTCACTTTGACATTAAAGAGTGTTTTTGTAATTTATTTTGTTAAAAGGTAAAACATCCAAGGGGGTACTTTTTATAGGTACTCTTATGTTCTCGACCTACCAGTTGAGAACCACTGTTCTTTCCAATGCCATGTAGCACATTTTTATTATAATTTTGATGTATTTTTTTCTAAAATACAGTGGCACACTGAGTTATTTTGAGTTGCCATTATAATTTTGAAAAAAAAAAATCATGCAACAGTTTTTTAAAAAGTGTTTTTCCCATACAAATCACTGTGAAATGCAGTTAAAGACCCTGTAAAGTGAAATCCAAAGCTTTTGTCTTAATACATGACATATGCTGGAATTTGGTTGCTGTAAACGTGAAAACACTGAGATCCACATGTGACTGAATTTTGGATCGAGACCGTTGGAACGTCTTTGACCTCTTTCCTGGCTGGGTTTAATTAGGGCGGGGCCAACATGTGGGCTTGTGATGTTGCAAGCCTACAGTGGGGAATGACGCTCCCCTCTAACGCTACAATATGAAATCAATAAGCAGTTAGTCTCACCATAACAGAGATTTGAGCCAGAAAACAGACTTTGTCTCTTTCTCTAAGGTCAACAGGCAGGATAAGGGTGTGAGTTCTGTCCTGTAGCACTTTTGTAATTTGGGAGGACTGTGCTTCTCCAGAGTGGGCGTGGCTTCAGCACAATTTTTTTTTTTTTCAGACACGCCCACACCATCCTGGAGCAGATTTTACCGCCTCATTTTTCATGATTTTGAAGCTTAATTTTCTAAACTTAGAGATATTTTTTTGACTGAAATTCAACCTGGGGGTTCATAACACTGACCTGTCATGCAACAAACCTAAATACAGATCTGTTTTCACTTTACAGGGTCTTAAAAAGCCATGGTAGCATCCTTCCACATATGTCTTAGCATCTAGCTTTCTGTTTTGAATGTATTTCCCTGAATATGATGCTGTAGTGCTCTCTGTCAAAATCTGAAATGTAACATGGTTTTTCTGTCTGTATTTCAAACTTAAAGGCTGTCTATATTTTCAAAAGAAATTAATTTTTAAACATCCTGTGCATTAAGATTGCGCTAGAGATAAAGGGAATGGCTAGATATATCTTAAGAAGACTAAAATATGTCTAAAATTTAAGATTTTGTACCAAGGTGGCTCTTAAGGAAGTATCTCTGCTGCTTTGGACAATGATTTTATCAAAGCTTATGATTTCTAATTTGGTAAGACATAAGGAAAGACAAGAACAATTTTGTTTCCTGCTTGAACTCATGAGCAGATTTTTAATTTGACCGCATCCTAGCACATAGGAGGAAATACGTTTTATAGAATACGGCAGAGATTTGTAGTGTGATGTTTCAGATTTGAAAAAATCCTCAATATGAGATTCTGATTTGTTGAGGCTGGTTGAACAGAGATTTTCATCTCTAAAAAAGAACATTTTTACTTTAAATTGACAGGGAATCACTTATATTTACAGGACTTGACTGTGATTTCTTAATGCAACCACAAACACTTAAAAAACTGTAAATTGGACCTAAATGATCTGTGAACAGTTGCCAGTCGTGATGGTATGTATAAATGTGTTTATCCTCAGGAAGTTTCTGTATGGTATTACATTTTTTACTTCCTGAATAAGGGCAAACAAATTTGACTTCATTTATCTTCCAACAAACTAAAAGGCAAACATTCCTTTGGCTCTTATAGCCACTTTGAGATGATATAGTATATGAATGGCATGTAAATATGCAGGGATGACACAACTGCTTGCAAATATGAAGGCTGCACAACCACTATAGCTTATAATGCTAGGACAACCTGCCAGAGAGGGTTTAAATTAGCATGCATGCCTGTATTTACATAATCAGAGGCTCAAGCACCACAATGATTTTCTAGATTTGGTTTACGTTTCACGTCCTCTTGTAAAACATGAAACAAATAGAAACTGCCACACTAACCCACACACAGATACACACTGGCCTTTTTACAGTGGGGAACCTTTGACTGACCTTTGGCTGGACAGTTCTAGTACAGTTTTATTTCTGGTGGACTTTTGTCCAGAAGCTGCAGCGCTCGTCTGTGTAAACTGTAACCAGCAGTGCTGCTGCTGGACTTTTGATAGGGAACCCTGCATATTAAGACTAGGCCTGTCAAGATTAATTACATTAATCAGGGTTAACTAAGGACCCTAATTATGGCACTCATTTTTTAAAATTGCGATCAACTGCATGATTTATTATCCCCTGCAGCACACTTTGGTTAAGCCACTGCAGCGTCTCGCTGCAGCCACAGTGATGTAAAATAAGCCCACCTCTGCTCCTTCATGTCTTATTTCACTTTAAACAAACTCAGACAGCTCAGTGGACAAGTCAAATGTCCTTTTGTTATCAAACAGTTAACTTTTTACTGTCCCCTTATTTCCTTTTCAATCCACAACAATTCATTTTCTGTGGTTAAATTCAGGTTAAAGTCTTCAGCCTGCCTGTTAAAGCAGGTCTGTATTCAAACAGGATGTCAGCTACTTTGAGTTTGGTATTAAAAAAAATCCAAAATGGCACACAGAATGTTCTGAATGCAAAATAAAGGAATTTTTAATTTTGATAGAAAACAATGCAATTAGTCATAATTAACTACAGAAAATCTGAGATTAATCTTAAATTTAAAACCCAATCTTTTGGCAAACCTAATTAAGATATGTTTACATTATTAGATGTAAACTTAATGACATTTTGGAAATAAAGTTACATGAAGGCTGCTGTCCAGTGCGCTTTTGGTAGAGATGTGAATTAAATATTTTGTTGTTATTCACACACCTTTCAGATTGTACTCATCTTGATCTACATTAGAGTCAGTTTTTCTTTATTTACCTCTTCACTAGGACTGCACTCAGGTGAATGATAAAGGCACTCCACAGGAACCATTTGACATCATGGCCCCGAATGCAATGCACAACATTGGCAGCCTACATGGGTTAGAAAATCTAGTGTTTCTTTACTAAAATACTGTACATATAAAAGACACCCATGTTAATCTAATAAGTTCAATGTCTCATAGTGTGCAGGGTTTAACACAGTCCCACAGAAAGCTGCAGTTTAAACTATTTCCCAGTGTATCTGCTCAAGGGGCTTTTAGGGCTGTTTGTTGATGTCCCCTGACCCTCACAATTAGAAATGACAAGTTGTCTTCACTCCCCTTTAACACCCTTTATGACACAGAGGTCAGTCATACCCATGTGTAACACTGGATCTAATTATTCTAAAAAATTCTGCCTGAAAATACTCATGAAGAAAGGTCGTTTCTTCTGACTGCCAAGTTTTGCATGTAAACAGTAATTAGTGTGGGGATTCAAATTCTATGTACACACCTCTAGTTTTATAAAAGTATCTGCCATGTTTAAACCAATTCTTTCAGCACTGGCAGTGGCTGAACTGTCAGCTAAATGCATCTTTTAACAGTTGCACCATCCTACTACCTGTGGTCCCACTGCTACGTAGATCCGGCCAAGCAAAAAATCAAAGATTGACCTCATAAATCGAAAACCCTATGCAGGTATTTTGTAAATTATTTAATGCAAACTACCTCTGAAAGAAAAACAAAAAAATATCTTTCGATATATCACTACCGAGCCTCAGTTGATTTCTGTTGACCAAAGCCAAATTTGAGAGGCACCTGTCTGCAGGCATCAGACATCCATAAAGACATTTGCACTTGGACTTATTAGTTTTTAAAATCTGTAATGTACGGCTCCACAGAACATCAACAAAGTGACCATGTACTGTGATCCTAGAGCAGTTCAATTTTTCTTTCAATGCCGCTGAGCGATCCTCCAAGGCGTTGTGCTCCAACTACATCTTATTTTAATGGAGGTGTCTTTTCATTAAAGCTCAACTCCATAAAGTGAAAGCACTTAACATAAAACCAGCGTGTAATTTTCATTGATGAATTTCGCTTATTGATAGAAAACCAGTTTTAAAGATGTCAGTGTATGCCAGCTTATGCTTCCAATGGATGTGAGCCACATAAAAAGCATTTTGGGAACCCAATGAAGCGTGAAGCTAAAATATGTCGGCACTTTTGAAAACATTTTCAAAATGTGCAATTTATCCACGAAAGTGCAACACTGGGTTACTATAGTACATACTTGTTATTTTTAAGAATTTTCCATTTATTTTGATCAATTAATCACAGGAGTGAAAAATGCAGTTAAAGCCCCTGTAAAGTGAAAACCAAACTTTGTGTCTAAACACACTAGATAGGTTGGAATAAGGCTGCTGTAAACATGTGGAAACATTATCAGTCTTGGTGGCCCACAGGTCATTAGAAGTACCATAATGAGATTTGTACCAGAAAACAGTAAATGTAATCCCCAACTTGCTCTGATCAGAAGCATTATTCTAAATTTGAAATTTGTGAGGATCATATTTCTCATGAGTGGGTGTGGCTTCAGCTCATTCAACTGACACGCCCATACCATCCTAGAGCACATTTTACTGCCTCATTTTCCATTATTTTCAAGCTCAGTTTTGTAAACTTAGAGATGTTTTACATGACTGAAATTTGGCCTGGTGGTTCATAACATAGTGACTTGAGATACAACAAACCTAAAATACAGATTTTTTAAAATCACTTTACAGGGACTTGATTAACTGCTGTCGGTCAACACAAATTCAGCTTAAATGTCTTTTCACTATATTTGTAAAAAATTCTCTGTGCTCTTAAATTCTATGATTTTATGGATAGAATCCATATTCTGGAGATGAACACCGTTGTAGATTGAGTAGTAAGTGAATGATCTGCCCTAAGTCTCCACTTCTTATGTTTGAAAAGCGAATAAGTTTTAACGCCATTTTGAAATTTTGATGTCAGAAACATGTCCTTTTTGATAGTTTTGTTAGTATTATTATTGAATAGACCAGTAATGCAATCTTTCTCAAATTATTGACATTTACGATTAACTGCAATTAATTAATTATCTCTTAAATTGATTAGATTTTTTTTATATCGACTGACAGCACTCGTACATACAACTTATGGAGTTACCTTTTAAATAAGACACCTCAATTTAAAGATGGAGTGTGTAATTTTTAGTCAAGCAGCATTTAGTGGAACAAACTTGGTAAAAATGGAACAAATATTTGTAAGTAGGTCCGTCTCAATTCTTGTTTTATTACCTGAATGCAATTTTTTTTTCTTAAATAAGCTTTTTAATTATAAGGAGGGTCCCCTCCACAGAGGCTGTCATCGTGAATTTTTGCATTTTGCAAATTTCTATGATACCACAGAAGGAGCCAAATAACACATTTTTTTTAATTTATTGGTCTCCAGAGTTTCCACCAGAGAAATTAGCATAACAATCTAGAATTGATTGTCAGATGTTTCTAGTATTCCCAGTATTACACACTGCTCCTTAAAAAAAGACTTCATGTGTTTATGAATGTCTAAATATCCTTGGATGTCTGATGTCTGCAGCCAGGCTCTCTTGCCAAGTTTAGTTTAATTGTAATTAAGCTTTGAGATTTGATTATTGGTGCATTTAACACCATAAATGATTACTGCACATCTCTGACTAAATCAAAATAGCAGCTATTATGTTTAAAAACCATAAAAAGTGACTGTCAAAACCAATATGTCAAAAATATTTTTTTTAAAGTGCCATTTTAGTAGATGTGCACAGTCCTGTGGAAGGCAAAAATTAAATGAAGATGTCATGAAGATGTTTGTAGAATGTCGCAACCAACACTTTGTTAACAAGAAATAAATAAAATGTATTTTTTTTTCCTTTTTTAAAACATCATTAAACTAAGCAGGATCTTGACAGCTAAAGTAACAACAGTGCTAACGCTTTATTAACACTACTAATAAATAAAAAAACACAACCTCTTAGATAAACAAGGCTGTTATGCCACCTAGCTAGCTAAGTAGGCTGACCTGTGATGACTCAGCATAACAGAAAAGAAGCCGCTAGCACCGTTAGCATAGTTAGCTAAATGCTGTTAGCGCAGTTCAAAGAAAATTTGTAGGCTGTTTCTTTTGACTTTTTAAAGCTGCATGTCTTGCTGTGAAACATATTTGGAAACAAACTCTGTCATGCTAGCTCTGAATTAGCATTTGCTAGCTTGTTACTGCTTTTAATGCTGCCACTATTCTCCGACTGAGAACAAAGAATAAACACTGGTTTTTAGCCTCATAAAGGACCAAGCAGGCCTAAGGCTAAGGTGTGACCTTTTCACTGTACATTTTATCTTTTTTTTCTAAATATTGTGTTTTTATATTATCAAAAGTGGTACACTGCTTCTTTTGAAAAGTAGTTTTTTCAGTTTTCTTCTCATATCTTGGTTTCATTATTGGAAATGTAAAATTTTAGGGTTTTACCCATAGAAGGGACCAAAGATCTGTATAATACATCTGCAGCATCTATTTCTGAGTTTATAACTTCAGCACTGTACTTAAGTGAAGCAAGAAACCCAATTTAAACTGTTTTACTTATGAATGTCTTTAAATATTTTTCATTTTACTTGAGAGCCATATGAGAGTAAAGGTGGAAATTACTGACTTCACTGCCTCAATTTTAACGAATACAGACTAACTTAAGATTTTTGTGCATTACACATTCAGTGGCTCACTTGTAATACACATCATATGTCATATTGTACTATTAAATCAAAGATAAAGGAAAGTAATTAACTGCTGAATGATGTAAAAGCTGGGTTGAGGAACTATCAGTTTGCTTCGCTGAAACATGTTGCAGATTGCTTTTTGTTTTGTCATGAATGTAGCAAAAAAAAAATCCATCAAGCAAGAAGAGAACAATATTGATCCCTTCCAGACACTTTTCTGTAATAAACCATGTCACCCCGACTGTCTGTAATGTTTTACTGGAGCAATAAAGTGGCTGCAGTGTCGACTGATGCATTCACTGTCAGAACATGTCTGATTTAATAAACTGTTTCATTTAAATCTTGTTTCTGGATTCATATAAGCCTCACTGTGCAGCACTTTTCTGTTTGCAGGTCCTCAGTTAACTGTTAGGCGTCTCTGAGGCTGCAGCATGTAGACAGACAGCATTTTTCATTAGGCATGGTTCTCTTGCTCATGTTTGAAGCAGCTAGAAGCAGCAGAGGCAGACTTGAGTAGACTTGTAGAAACAGCCATGTTTGAAAACAGTTTATTACTCCTAATAAATGGCAAGGCAGTTGAGTTTCTGGGCTTAACGTTAAAAAGGAAGGTAGTACAGGCCAGCTCTGTCTGTCGGAGGGTCATGTTGATTTTGTTTAGAGAAAAATTTGACTAATGTCAGTCACAGAATAAGCTACAGCATGCATAATCCTAGAGGGACAACTCATAAAATGGATAGATTTGCATAACCCCCTGTCCAGAGTCTCACCTTTCCAAATCTAGCTCACACAAGTGGCTCTGAACCTTTTGGTAAACATACTAAAGAGTTAGGGGGGTGCAGAAGAAAGAAAAACTAACCCTTTTTTTTCCTTTTTGTTAAATTGTATTTTTCTTATTCTCTTTATTATTTAATCTGCAACAATTCTTCCTCTTCGGCTGCGTTGAAGCACCTGCACACGTGTTGATGCCTCATTATGAAATATGAAAGCAAAGTTACAAATTTCTGTCACTATGGATATAATGCCGTTTGGCCCACCCGCGGGGTAGGTGTCAAAAAAGACATCTAACAAGCTTGTTGGCAAAACAGTCTTTTTAGATTTTTTAGCCTAAGATGCCTGGTGTGTTTTTTTCTGGAGAGCAGGATGAGATTCCTTTTTCAGAAAATAGTCCTTGGACATGTGGAGAAAGACTACACAGGCAGTGCTAGAAACAATACAACTCAGAAGTTCCTCACAGCTGAGGATTTCCCCCCCTTTTTGGCCTTTCTTAGATGGGGCAGGTAGATGTATGTAATGGGGCACCATGGCACCATTGAATCTTTAAAGTTAAAGGGCCTGTAAAAAGTATTCACCCCCTTGGATGTTTAACCTTCTTATTGACTTTATGAATCAATCTTGGTCAATATAATTTGGCTATTTTGACAAAAAAAGACTTTTGGTATAAAAGTGAAAACAGATATCTACAAAGTAATGTCAATTACAAAAAAATATATAATGTTAATAAGTGACTGCATAAACATTAACCCCTTTTAAGGTAAATTACCTAATTCAACAGAGGTCTAGCCAATTGATGCTAATTGTCAAACAGTTAGTGAAATTGGGATCACCTGAGTGCAGTGAATGTGTCTCAAGTGATTGTGATATAAAAACACCTGTGTCTGGAAGGTCCAGCCACTGGTTTATCAGTGGTCCTGATTACCACTACACCATAAAGACAAAAGAACACTCCAAGAAACTCAGAGAAAAGGTTATTGAAAAGTAAAAGTCAGGGGATGGATACATAAAACTTGAAGGCACTGAACATCACCGAGAGTTCAGTTCAGACTAGTGAGAGAAGCCACAAAGACACCTATGACTGCTCTGAAGGAGTTACAAGCTTCAGCAGCTGAGATGGGAGAGACTCTGCATACAACTGGTTTCCAGGTTCTTCACCAGTCAAAGCTTCATGGGACAATGGCAAAGAGAAAGCCTCTGTTGAAGAAAACTCATTAAATCTTGAATAGAGTTCACCAAAAGGCATGTGGGAGACTCCATATTCAAGTGGAAGAACTTATTCTCTTGGACTGATGAGACTAAAATAGTGCATTTTGGCCATCAGACAAGGTGCTACATACCAAACACTGCACATCAACAACAAAACACACCATTCCCACTGTGAGGAACGGTGGTGGCAACATCATGCTGTGGGGATGCTTGTAAAAGTAGAGGGTAAAATGAATAAGAAAATCCTGGAGGTCAATCTTATTCACTCTGCAAGAGAACTAGGGTTTGTGAGATGATTGATTTTACAGCATGTCAATGACCCAAAACATACAGCAAAAGCTACACAGAAATAGTTTCAAGACAACAAGGTGAATCTTCTGAGTCAAAGCCCAGACCTCAATCCTATAGAGAACTTTGTAGCTGGACTTGAAAAGGGCTGTTCATGCTCAATCAGCAAGCAACCTCAGAGAGCTTGAGCAGTTTTCCAAATAGGATTGGAGTAAAATTGCAGTGTCCAGATGTGCAAGCCTAAATAAGACATATCCACACAGACTCAGTGCTGCTATTGCAGCCAAAGGTGCATCTTCTGAGTGCCGACTTAAAGGGGGTTATGCAATCACTTATATTATATTACATATTTTTATTTAATTGGCATTACTTTGTGGAAATCTAGTTTCACTCAGACATCAGACGTTTTTTTTAAATCTAAAAGAGCCAAATAATATTGACCACGACTGATTAATACATTATTAAAAGGGTATTACAACTAGAAAATATAAAACTGCTCGTTGCTTGTTCAGCCCGCCTTGCATACCTCAGAGTAGACGTTACTTGTGCTTTTTGTCACTCTTCAAGTCGCTGACCAACTCTGTGCTCATTTTTTCTCCTTAACATCATGTCATACAAGTTGACATTTTTCCAAATTTGAATCCAAATTAAGAAACTAGGACAAAATCCTTTTGATTTGTGCTGTACAAAATATTTGAGTCAAATTTAATGGGACTTTAAAGTCTTGACTTAGATGAATCAATGGAATTATTCTTTTGGTTTTCAAGATGAGCTGCATGTGTTAATGCTTTCACACATACAAAAAATACTCAGGAAATTTCACATCAAAAGGCTTGGAAAGCATAATGAATTTTACGTGGTGCAACCTGCAAGCAACCAGAGACTGCATAGAGAAAAGCCTGTGCAATTACTGTGCACATAATGAAACTGCTTCATCACATTTTGCCAGTACGTTCTTCTCCACTCTGGTTGATACCATGAATATATTAGACCAATGCAGTATAGTCATAGTGAAAATATTTTCATTATGGCGTAGTATAGTAGAGTTCCTTTATCCACCACTTGGATGTCATTTATTTCCATCACGTCTTGCCTCCTAAGACCACCAGCTATCCAACACGGGTTGGCATGAGGTGCATGTGTGAACAGATACTGCAGGAATGCAAGATTATTTCAGAGGCAATCCTCCTGAAATTCTCAGGCATGCAGATGTGCAGATAATTTAAGATGGACTAACGCTCCTTCTGTGGAGTGTTCAATGTCACCACCATGGCACAGAAAACTAAAAGAGCATAACAGCATGGGTGAAGGAACCCAACTCAATATTTATCCCTTTCAGTTAATTTTCAGATGCCAGAGAAGCAAGGGAGAACAAGAGAAAAGCACAAAATGTTAACATTTTATTTACAAAGTTGTTTTTTTGTCATACAGAAAGTAAAAATGTAGCTACAACCTTGATTTGTGCAACAGGCAGCCACACTAAAAATCATGGCTCGCTCGTTGCACAGCTGCTATAGCAATAATTTTATTGGGAAAAAATTAAGGAACAGAAAAAAGACAAAATAAAGAGAAATAATAAACCCAACAACAAAAAAATAATTCATCCAACAAAATATTAAAAGCACAGACCCAAAACTAGATACCAGTCCCAAAGTCCTCACACGGGAATACATAAAGAGGGATCGACAGTGAAATTGTGGAATGCTGAGTGCTGGGCTGCCTGAGAACCTCGGGGGGCCGTGGGGTGGGTAATGTAGAGGCTGTTGGGTGGCTCTCAGTTCCATGGGGTGAAGAAAAAAAAAGGGGGGGAAAGGGAGGGGCAGCTCCACTTGGCCCACCCATCCGGTACAGTCTTGCCCCTTCAAAAGAGCTTAGAGCTGGGGGAGTAGACGTGGATTACAAAGGCGGTGTGAGGGCTGACGCTTGGGGGGAGGAGGGGTAACTCTGTAGGCTCTCGTTTTCAGTTTTGCTCTTAATCGTCATCTTCATCATCATCGTCGTCGTCTTCATCCTCTGGGTCTCGCTTTCTCTTTTCACCTTTGCCAGTTTCTGCTTCTGTGGGCAGAGAGGAGATTTGTGTCATGTGGAGTAAGGGGTGCCAAGACCACCAAACAAGACCATCCTTCAGCCATGCAGGAATAGCAGAATGCACCATAACATATTCAAACGCGTCTTTGTGTAACATGTTCCCAGGTTTCTTTACATGTTTGAAGATACAGTCTGTAAATTATGCCACTAGGGAGCTCTCAATCAAAGACCACTTTCAACCCTTTTTCCCTTTGTTATATAGCATTCATCCATGAAATGAAAATGCTGGTTTATTGTGTAGTACGTTCAACTTAAGGAGTGCCATTTTTGACAGAACAGAGTCTTAAATTCAAAACAAGACGTAAACAACAGAGGTCAGTTGGGCTGAGCAGAATGTCCCTGCCAGTGGTGTCTACTCCACTAGGAAATGTCTAGTGGGGCAACAACATTACAGGTCAGAGAATAATTGTTGTCCATAACAAGTAAGAAGCACAAAACATGAATTAGAAACTGCAACACAACAGCAGCTTGCAGTAGCAACTCACATTTCCTTACAGTCTTTGACGTAAAATTTAGTGTTTCCATGTGTCTCATCATGGCAGCCACTGTGAAAAGACATTCCTCCTGACAACTATAAAAAATAACTGTCTCTTAACTGTTGTAAACTGTTGGAAATATTTGAGGGAATGTACTCAAAAAGGTCATTCATTAAAAAATGATGTAGACATTTTAATGGGAAAATTCTACGTAATGCACTTTTAAAAACCATGAGCAACTTTTATCTTCCAGTATTTCACAAGACGTCTGCTAGGATGATCTTAAGAGGGTGTGCTCTGTTTCTCCCAATGGTCGCTATCTTGTTCTGCTGGACTTACATGCCAAAATGTTACAGGATTGGGATCTTAAAATAAACCGTGTCAGACATGTATCCTTATAATCTGAAGTTTTAGGGTTTTAAGGGGTCTTTCTCTGCCTCACCACTCTCAAAAGCTTTACACTTTCTTTTAGATCTGATGAATGACACTCCTACATCATTTTTAACCAGCCCTTTGGTAAGTCTACTGTATATTTTAAATTCAATGTCAAATAAAAAAAGTCAGCTGAAAAAAAAAAATCAATGACGGAAGATCCTTTGAACCTTTAAGCAACTGCCATATTATCTTTAGTATTTGGTTTGTAGATTAATCTCTAACACTAAATATACAGGTGCATCTAAAAAAATTTGAATATCATGAAAAAGTTCAATACTTTTTTTTCACTCACTTCAGAAAGTGAAACCCATATATTATACATACTCATTACACACAGAGTGAAATATTTCGAGCCTCTATTTCTTGAAATTTTGATGGTTGTGGCTTACAGATAAAGAAAACCCAAAATTCAGTGTCTCAGAAAATTAGAATATTACATAAGATCAATGAAAAAGGATATTTTAAACAGAAATGTCAGGCTTCTGAAAAGTATGTTCATTTCTATGCATTTAATACTTGGTTGGGCCTCCTTTTGCATGAATTACTGCATCAATGCGGCATGGCATGGAGGCGATCAGCCTGTGGCACTGCTCAGGTGTAATGGAAGCACCTGCCCAGGTGTCCCTCTTTGAGATAAATATTAAACCAGGTTTTTAATGGTACATAAATCTTTTACCTTCTGTCCTTGTAACTTCACTAGCTAGATTAATCCTGATAACAGTAAATACTAGATGTTAAATCTGACCAAGAAGCAGAAATTAAAGTTAATTTAACAGTTAACAGTTAGACTAGATTTAAATAAACAGAGAGCTGACATTGAAAAAAGGAGCATTAAAAACAGCTTTCTAAAAATTTTATTTTCTTCTTTAATAATTCCTCTGATTGTAAATATCTAGTCAACATGTTGCTAAGACATCGCTATCTCTCACTCCCTCTTTATCTGACTTGGTTTGTTTATTTTTTGAGTTGATCTCCAGCACGGGGCTCTCTTTATAACATATCAGTGGGCTGAGATGTACTGATTATGTAACCAACTTAATCTCTGATCAGTATGTTATGGTAAACCCCATTAATAAAATGGGCTGTGGGTACTGTGATAACCGAAGACTTCCCTGAGTTTTAACTGAGAAGTGTTAAATGTTCAGGTCTGTTTGTGCTACGTTTAGTGTTAGCACCCTGGCTAGTCTTTAGCTCAGCCATCTCAGCAGCTAAGATTTTTGTACTGCCGTTGTACTTCATGACTTTTCTTCAAAGTGTACAGACGGGCAGACATTTCAAAAGTTATCCTTCCTTTATATTAAGTACTTTGGACTTGATTTATGACAGAACTTCAAGATGTTTCTGCAATGAGGATATGTGCGACAAAATCAGCTACCTTGAAAGCACCTATGGCTAACGTTACTCTTGATAAAGGGTAAAAGGTCATCAAGGTAACCAAGAGGAAAAAGCTAGGAAAACAAGCAGCAGAGCCCAGTGAACCGATTCATTCATTTTTAATGATCCAGGGCTCCGATAAACTTGAACCTTTGACATTAAGATCGGTTAACTGATCCAGATCGGTTTATCTTTACACCACTAATTATCAGTCGTACATTAAAGCTCAAAGAAGAGACCTGGGATTAGACTAGTTTCACTCTATGTTTCATCATCACAACACATGATCTGCAAATGGAGGCTAATTGATGATGATAATGTGTATCGCTAACCTTGCAAAGCACATGGATACATCCGTTTCCGTGTTTCTCACTGGCTAATTCATCTTGCAAATCTCCCGTCTGAACTGTTTCGGGCGAGTTTGAAAGTGACAGGACCAATCAGCGACCAGGGGCAGTGCTTTCGGGTGTGGCTGAGTTGTGACGTAAGCAAGCAGAAACAAGAGGCTGGTGCAATCATGGCGGAAGAGCTAAGCGTGGATGCTGCTGAAGTGCCAGTTTTATCAGAACTTGACGACATTTCTTCGTTAAACGAAGAACAAAAGAACAGCATTGAGTTGTTTTCTTTTCAAAAACGACTGTCTACATGTTTGCAGTTGCCATGATTCGCATTGTGCTGTTCTCTATGGATTTACTCCTCGGTAGCAGCTATGTCACGTGCTTTGTTGCTCTGACTGGCCCATAAAAATGTGACAGACAGAACGTTCATCCATTCACCCTCGGAGGATTTTTTTCAAAGCCTCTGCCCTTTCCCAAACGCTGTGTATGAGTTGTTTACCAGATGGATGTGTGAAACATATCCATCTGACATGTTAAGTTAGTGTATCACAATAATCATCATAAAAACGAGTGTGGGAGAGCATTGGCAAGAAGCAACTGAAGAAAATTATCAAGCTTCAATTTGAACTCAAGACAGCATACCTTAATGAATTAACTTACAGAAGAAATGCACTGTCAGCAGACTTTTCTCTGCTCTCTTTCAATTATTTGCGTTTCTCTGCCACAAGCACCACAGAGGGTAGCAATACATGGACAAAATAAAGGTTTTCATTTAAATTTGGCATTGAAGTCTGTCATCTATGGGGGAAAAATTGATTTGAGTAGCAGTGAATCTTTATTGATGACAGAGTTTACCTTTATTGAAGATTTAAGGAGATCATTTTCCAAGTCAGCCTCACAAGAGCCACAACTGGTCACTAAAGAGCCACATACGGCTTGAGTTTCACCGGTCTAATCTGTTCATTTTCTTCATCAAAGTCCTCTTCCACATCATCCTCATCTGTTTGACCACTGAACTTTCACCATGCCCCACACACTGCATACGTTTAATTTTGCAAAAAGACAAACTGTTTTATGGTGTGTTTAATAATTATTTTGCACTTTCTTTTGTCTTTTTTGTTGTACAACTGTGCACGTTTTCAAAGCACACTTCCGCAGCAGCCCCATCATCACTACGCCTTAATACATTCATAACAATTCTGCCATGCTGTTACATTTAGTATTACTGTCTGGTAATTCAGCGGGAGATCCATACAGTGCTATACTCCCTCTGCTGGCTCCCCTGTTCCTGCCACACCCCTATTACATCCCCGTTACTACTTCTGAATCTTGCAGAGGGGAGATCACTTCATCCCCTTATGTCTCCACAGCGTGTATAATGAAGGCGAAACATTTTAAGGCAGAAATATCACACCTTGAAATGTCACTGTGAATCAGCCAATAGAAACACTGATGCATTCTAATGCGGTGTTTGGAGTTGTCATATTGTTCTAGTTTACTGTGATATGATGTTGTGCCATCCATCTGACA
This sequence comes from Cheilinus undulatus, assembly GCF_018320785.1. Taxonomy (NCBI): domain Eukaryota; kingdom Metazoa; phylum Chordata; class Actinopteri; order Labriformes; family Labridae; genus Cheilinus; species Cheilinus undulatus. Next base: position 37,787,601 of record NC_054868.1, on the reverse strand, counting down.
TGTGAAGGTGTGTTTGAGGAAAAATACATACCATCATCGTCTTCATCATCATCGTCATCTTCATCATCCACTTCCCCATCCTGACCAAAATCTTCCTCCTTAAAAACAAAAGCGTCAGAGTTATCAAAGAGGACAAAAATCCTTCATCTCCAAGCAGGAAAAAAAGTCAGTGGCAGCATTTTCCCCCTAGTTACCTCATCTTCTCCACTGACTTCATCATCGTCCTCTTCTCCTTCTACCTCCTCTTCATCTTCTTCATCCTCCTCTTCATCGAAGTCCTCCTCCTCACCATCCTCATCTTCCTCCTCCTCTCCCTCTGCAAAACAAAAGCAACAACAAGTATAAACAAAGTGAACAAGTCCTTTATAATGTTAAGAATAAATTAAACCAAACTCTCCCAATGTTGTTATGTATCATAACACCAGATCGTCTTACCTTCATCTTCATCATCGTCTACGCCGTCTCCGTCTACCTCCCCGTCAGAGTCGGATGCTTCCCTGTCCTCTATGTCATAGCCATCCAGGTAGGTGAGCTGGGGCAGCAGCTTGAAAACACTCTCTCTGTAGTCATTCAGGTTTGTCACTTCACAGTTGAACAGGTCCAAACTCTTCAGGGTTACCAGCTTTTGCTGTTGATCGAATACAGTCAACAACGGTTATGAGCAACTGCTGCCTGTCCTATTATGAATTATTGGCACTAAATGCTGTTTCACGCTTCACCTTAAATAACGACGTAAAGAAACAGATATTTCATTCATATACATGTATTTTTAATATATTTAGTTAAGTAAGGACACTCACAGTTGAACTTCTTAATGGCAATTATTCATTTGGGATACTTTTCCCATCGATGTGTTAAACAGTTATTATTGGCACAAGGGTCATTTTTTCAAGAAAAAACTTTGAATCTGACTTTTTTTTTTTAGATTCTTTGGGGCTTTTTTTTTCTTTACTCAGATAGGACAGCTCAGAGAGAGGAAATATAAGGAGAGAGTGAGGGGGAAGACATGCACCAAACAGGACAGAGACTAGGGATTCAATCCCACAACCAGTACACTGCTCCAGCAACTGGGCCAAACCGGTGCCTAATCTGGTTTTGTAATTAAGGCTTCATTTTTCTAGGGGAGAGGAATAGAGTCAACTGGAGCACAAAGACAAATTGTGATTTAAGGACTTGCACATAAAGTTTGCTCATAAATGTTGGCGTTTAATTCTGCTCCTGTATATGACGGCAGGTCAAAAACTAAGTTTGTATATTCAGATTAATTACAAAGAAAGCAGCACTTAGATCAGAAAAGCATGTTGTTTAGATGGTGTAGATTAATGAAACTATAAGTCGCTAAAGTTATCAAAAACATATTTGGGAGGATTTATGAATGACATGATTTTGTTTTCTCTGACTTCTCATAAATGTATCAACAGATGATAAAACATTAAAGTTAGAAGTCTGCACAAACCCAGTTTTAACTATTCACATTATATATGTAACTAAATGTGTATTTATGATGAGTTTTGTTTTCAAATGTCCTCACAGAGATACAACACATACCAACGGTTCCAATGTGCTGATATCTTTCAATTTGTTGCCACTCAGGTTTAGATGTGTGAGGTTGGGGAGTTTCTCTGCTAAAACGTCAAGGCCGCCACTGATTCTGTTGTCACTCAACTCCAGCTGCAAAAAAAGGTAGAGGGAAATATGTCTTTATTCCATTCGGCACACACCACAAATAAAACATAAATGTATCACTACATATATTTACCTTTTTAAGTTTTCCTAGTTTGGGAAGGTTGGCAACTGACATTAAGCCAACATTTATCAAACTGAGGAACTCCAGGTTGACAAACTCAGCTGTGAGGCCTTCAACTTTTCCTTCATGTGATCGACAATTGTCAAGGACAAGTTCTCGTACCTGTAATACAGAAACACATGGGAATATTTAATCTCTGTGTCTTTGTCTTTATAGGGATTTTTATAAGGATACTGTTAACAGCCTTTTAACTTGAATATTTTTCATTTGGGTTTAGCCTATTGGATGTATCATCAGACTCAATAAATACCTGTAATACAACAAACTTGTTATTGTTTCTAAAATGCATTGAGGAAAAAAAAAAACAAAACAGACCAAAATTGCAATATTTCTTACTTTTTAAAATACACCATGGTTCCTGCACACTTTCCAAAATCTAATTTTAAAACTTTTAAAAACCTGAGCTGAGAAATATTAATACCACTTTTGCATAGCAAAAAATAAAGGCATGTGGGATTTCTTGGTACACTGAATCGGGACTGAATTTTATGATTTATTTTAGTGGTGATAAAAGTCAAATGGTATAGGTCATAAATCCCTGAATCTGGCAAACAGGCACATTTAATCCCTCTATTTTAGCAATATATCATACATTGACATTGCAGACATCTTTCAGCAGGTATGCTGATGTTATCTAAATAGTTTAACTACTGAATAGGAGAATAACGTTTTTGTAAAGGTCTTTTCAAGATAAGGGTGTGTTAAACAGAGATTTAAGTGGGAAACTTGGTAGCCCAGAGGTTAGAGAATTGGACTAGTGTTTCTCAAGAGTACACAGCTTTTATAACTTAGATATAATTTTGAGCATCTGGCACTTGATTCCATGCAATTAAATGAATATTTCGTTAACAATACTTGGTGGAAAAGGAAGTTACTGATTGATAAGAAAAGAGAATGCTATTTCTTTTATAAAAATCAAATTCTGACCACAACGCAAAAAATGATCAAAATTAAACAAATTTAGCTAGAAAACAAAAAATGGATGAAGACATACTACTTCCTAAAATTTAAGGTATCTCACAAGTAAAAAAGTCTTTATTGCCTCAAATTTCAAATGAGCAATTTAAGACTACGACTTTTTAAGGATGTGCTAGAACCTTGATAGACTGTCTTTCTAAAAAAAAATATTTTGGGTTATTTTCGCACAGAAACATACAGAAAGTTGGCAAACAACATGGCGATAACGTGTTTACTTTAGGATGCTCTTATGCAACATTTACATTAACTCCAAGTTAAGGCGCAAAAAACCTTCTGAAACGTTGTTTTCTGTGAAATATTAGGCAAAAACAAGTCTGAAGGCGGAGTTAGTTTGAGTCAGTAAAGCTAACACTGGTTGCGCAATTTAGTGTTGAGACATAAACGTTGCAAAAAAAGTTGTTGTCAAACGTGAAAGATCAGGATTTCTAAAGTAAAACGCCGAAATGTATACTACGTCTCCTCTCGCTAACACTTACATTCATTGGGTGCTTAATTTTCCCGGACACGACAGTTAATAAATTGATTTCTTTGAACGAGGAAGAGCAAGGCAGGAGCTTCCCATGGCCTGCTGATGCAGTCACTAATGACAAATGCAATGATTTTTCTGAGCTAGCTTGCTACAGGCTAGCCATTGCCCCTTTTAAACGCTGCCGTGCGGTAGAGGAGCAGCTACAGAGGTCTGTCTGCCCGCCATTAGCCAACCCAACAGCAACGGAAAGGATTGCGAATACACCCTTAGTAAAGCCTTTCTTTTTCGTTAAACCAGCTTTCGTTTTGGGAAGTGGAATATTTTCGTCGTCGAGTGAAAGACCGATAATGGCTGTTTCTTTCAGGGTACATCGTCGTTTTCAGGGGCGAAGTGGCGAAGGAAATATGTTGAGAACGGAAATTTAGTAAAAACAAAGATGGAGACAGTTCCTTTCTCCCAGAGCTTCAAAGACGACAGAATGACAACATGGCGATTCCTGAGATACAGTATGCAGTTCTCTGAACAGTTAAACGGCAGATGTGCTCTGCGGGAATACTTATTAACGCTAATTACACGTTTCTGGGTTATTTTTGGTGTTTATTTTGTTTTATGCTGTGCATGAGTCGATAGGAAACGCCGACCGTCGAGTTTTTGGCAGCCCACGCATCAGGCGCGGTGCACCGGATCTCTGTGTCATTCAAGCAACCTGGCTCGGTTTGTGGAGCCACTAGCTAACAAATCGACCCGTTTAGATGCAAACCACACCAACTTCCGATTTTCTAACGTTTATCGACAGAAGAATACTTGTGCCTGGTGGTTTAAATGTGAAATATGGTACATTTTGTTGTCTTTGACTGTAGTAGCGAAGGGGGTAATATGGCGGGAACAAAAATACTAAGTTAGGTGGCTGCTGTCTGAGTGATTATGTCTCAAGCTCATCCGAAGAGCCAGGCTTTTTAATAAGTATGCTTGTTTAGATGGAGCAGATGAAAGGGTAATGTAGCTGATGTATAGGAGTGCAAGTATTTTGGGGGGAATTAACTGCTGCACACTCCATTTGAAACTTGCAAATCGCAACAGCCTTAACCAGACTCAAAGAAACCACGATTTAGAGGATAGTTTATTTTTCATAAGAAGACGGCGCCTCGACAGTCTTTGGTTTGAAGAATACTTTCTTGTCGTTTAATGGTCAAGGCATGGATGACTCGTGAATCAAGTGACTGTTTTTTGTTGTAGCTGCTGAATCTGGCGATTTGATATTATTGTAACTAAAGAAAATGCAAGACACAACTCATGATCGGCGGTGGCCCGTATACATGTGTACTAGAGTCGGTTTTGCACTAACCTTTTTGGAGTTTGGAGGCGCTTTTGACATAAAAAGCACCCCATCTAGCAGTTATGCTAGCAGCAAACATGGCTTCCAAGGTCTGTATTAAATATACCTCTCTGTGAATGCCAAACACGGCGCAGGAAGCACATTTCTTTTTATATCAGCGTAAAAAGAAGTTTACCAATTGTGCTTCAAAGGTGGACCAGAGCTGAATCGTGTGTGCACCACTGACCGAGGAGGCTGCGAAACGGTTAAAGCACTGCAATAATGCCAGCAAGCTGAGGAATCGCCGTTTCAAAGTAACGATTGAATATAGCTTTCATCGTCTCGTTGCCCCTATACGCCCAATCCTCAACCGTATAAAAGATAAGCTTGTTGTGTGAGTGTTTTCCGCCCTATTATAAACGAGAAACAATCTAAAGCCCATGTGGTCACCATTACGCTAGCCACACAGGTCACTCGCAAAGCAAAAAAGTAGCAAGCTGGCTAGCAAGGCTAGCAAGAAAACTAAGGGTTGGTTTTAAAAAGCACGACTCACATCAGACGGTGTCCTGTTTCTTAGCTCCAAGTGGATCCTCTTATTCATGTCCATCTTTCCCTACGAAAGTTAAAACTTTTCTCTCTGGGGTTTTGCTGGGATCTTCAGTCCAAAGGCAGAGATGCCCTAATGGAGGGAGAATATAGGACTGTATAATGAACTGAGCCAAACGCTAAGTTAGTCGGAGAGAGGAGAAACCATGGAGGGAAACGGGACTGAAACAAAATATATGCTCAACAGCGCCATCTGCGTCCAGAAACGCCCATCGCCTCTATGAAGGCATTGCAGTCACAAAACATGACGCTACCTCGAAACAGTGCTGTGGTGCAATTTATTTCTGCAAGGAAAGTGTGCTTTGTGAAGACGAAAACATTTGGTAGAAAAGCTGTCAGTTTAAATGAATGAATAGAGAATGCACGTGCACAATTTACCACCTAAATAAGAACTGTATACAACTTAGACGTCGATTAAGTAGGTCATAAGGTGAACTTTGTTTATCCGCCAATAAAGTTTTACAGCTGGAGAACATGGCCCCGTTTTGTTGTCATTGATTCATATGTATAAATCCGTGTACCTGTAATATAACGAGACAGCTTTTTTTGATCAACATAATTAAATACCTAATTTGTTTGGTAAATGCATAATTGTAACTAGTTTCCTTTCTACGATGTATGCTGATCAATAAACTGCTATAATTTTGGCCCAGAAATCCTACTTTCTTTAGCTGGTTTGAGGCTCATTGGAAAAAAAGGGTAGGTTTGTTTGGTTTGCAGTAAAGAGAGTATTGTATATGGTGTAGGGCACCCCCCTCTAACCCCACCCCCACTTTACTTCCTGAGACACCAGAGTCCTCATGTAGAAGTCTGCTGAGTAGGCAAATGTTTTTTTGGCCTTGCAAGTTGAATAATGAAAAAGCAGCTATGATCTGATTTATTAATTTGAATTTATTACTTTATGTATTGATTTGAAATATTGGTTGCATGGAAAATATGTGTCAAAATTTAGTATAGGCTAGGATCCAAACATAAATCAGTCATTAAAACAAAATACATTTATCAGATGTGATATTTTTGGCTTCATTTTATTATGAATACAAAGAAATGCAGCTGAGCTGTTTTAAAATATCTGATTGGTAGTTTGAAGTGCACACCAGAAGATGGCACTGTAATATCTACTTTGAAATCCTTAAACTGAGTTTCGTTGTGCAACAGTGAGGGTGTGTGAGAGTGACAGCTCTGTTTGCTTTTGTTAGGGCAAAAATGCTGATAATCTGTCATTTTTTAAATATTTTCACACTCAGCAGGAGTTGATTAACATCTCTGTGAGTTTTTAACCAGCTGGATGGCAAGTTACAGGTGATCATTCCTAAATGGTCATGGTTATGTTCTGGAGGCTATTTTATTGACCAGTGATAAAACATGTTCAGTGCGTTAAAATGTACATGATTCGGACATCATATCAGATTGACACACAGTTCTCCTACTCTAGCTTTATGCTTTTGCTTGAATAGCCAAATGCTCCTTTAACGCAGACGTGAGAGAATTTAACCAAGAAGAGATCCTCAACATTTCCCCCACAGTGCTGGAGGCAATTGGCAGTTGAGTGTTATTTACTCTGCTGGACGGCCTCTTTTCTGTGAGTGGCTCAAAAACACACATCATGGCTCAATGTGCTTTGAGGAGATTGAGAACACACCCCGACAGAGCCACTCTCCATGTGTGAGATAAGATGGGTATGCCCTCTTCTCTTGGAGGATCTCTTACTTCATCTAATGGCTTTTCAAAACTGTACCCAGAGGACTTTAAAATATAACGCTGCTGTTAAAAAAGCAAACTAAGAGGGCTTTTGAATGAACATAGTGTGTTTATTATGCACATCCCCAAATAGTGTCTTGTAGCATGTTAGAATATAAAATGCTTAAACGATTCAATATATTTGATTTTATAGATGTTTGAAATAACACTAATAGCCTTCTATGTTAAGGTGTACTTCATGTTGCTGTTTTTTAAGATATACTTTTCAGCTTTTAATAACTTTATTTGAAAAATAGGAAAGGGGAAACACAAGCATGGTCTCAACCCAAGCCACCCACTTCAGGGACAACAGTCTCTGTATGGGGCCCACAGAGAAAACCACAGGCCAGGGGTTCCCATGCTTTGCCATGCCAAGGACCCCAGCACCAGCCTCTGGTGGGGACCCCCTCTTATAACAACTCTTTAATTCCTTGAGTCAGATCATGTTTTTCTTTTTCCATTTCAAGAGAAGGTAAACGTGTAGTTTTCACAGGAATAGAAGCTTTCTGTTATATCCATGTCATTCACAGCAGCTGCTTGATTCCTATTGGCCAGCAGGGTTGTGTTAGTGTCTGTGACATTCCAGCTGATGAGGACCATCAGTTTGAAAACAATGCACTAGGCTAATGCCTGTTGAGCTGTTTATTAAATATTGTATACTTATTCATTTCAATCATATTGCAATACTGTAATAGAGTAATTCCTTAATCAAGCCCTATTACATCAGAGGGAGTGTTGCACTGAATATCATCACTGATGTGATTCACACTGATGTTTAATCTAACATTTTCTCCTATCAGCATGTAAGCATCTGCCATGGTGCATAGGATCCCTGTCAACCCTACATCTGTAAAATATATAAATTCTCTGCCATTTGGATTGCATGACATGACATGTGGTGCTTTGCATAGGCAAGGCTCTGCAGCTGTGAGTTGCACAAAATGCCTCAGTGTTAACACAAGTCGGAGCAAACATGGATATGGATATTATTAATGCATCACTGTCACCCCTTTTTAAAATAAGCTAGCAGGCTCAATAGGGATCTGGCTGCAGACTGTACATCTCTGATGGCCACTTTCACTGGCTGTTTTTCTGCCATCTCTGTCAGAAAGGAAATACACACTAAAAAAGGGTACATTTTCAAAACAAAAATCTGATCAAACTTTCATTTAGGGTTAGGGTTAAGGTAAGGGTTAAGATACCAAGTAGAAAAAATTTAAAACCTGAGCGGCAAAACCTAATTACAAATTTTTTTGATAAAGCCAAGGAAACAGTCTGCTTACAGGAAAAAAGCTTGTTCTCCAGAAAATCTTTTGGGCACAGCAAGCTTAGCTTACATAGCTCCATTAGCTGCCTAAACTATGTAGTGATGAAGCTAAGCTAAAGCTAAGCTCACAAAGCAGCTACATAAGCTACGCAGCAGGGTTTATACTTGGGCTGTCAAGATCAATCACATTAATCATGATTAACTACGTTCCACTCTTAGTGCAATATTTTTTTAGTTAATCACATGCTTTATTGTCCCTATCAGCTTTATTTAATCCATGCAGCATCTCCCTAAAGCCACAGTGATATAAAATAATCTACCTCTGCTACTTCCTGTATCATTTCAATTGAAAAAAAATAATTGTTCAGTGGACAAGTCAGAAGTCATCTGAAACTTGTCTTAGCAAAGATGTAACTTTTTTTGTCCCCTTTTTTCCTTTTAAATCTATGACAAGTTCTTTCTCCCGTGGTTAAATTCATGTTATAAGTTATGATCTACTGATAAAAGCAGGCCTGTATCAAAACAGGAAGTCAGTCACCCTTAGTTTTAGACTGTAAAAATGACACAATAACATTTCTAAACACAAAAGAGTGGAATTTTAAAATGTGATAAAAAGGATGTAATTAGATGCAGCCAACTACAGAAATCCTTAAGATTAATAGTGATTTAAATCTTAATTTTGACAGCCCTAGTTTCTACATAATTTAATCATGGAGAAGACCTTTGATCTGTTTTATCTGCTTTATTTATGAAATACAATAACTTTATCTATCCTCGAAGGGAAATTCATTTGTCTGGAGTCCCATCTGTTTATGGTAGAACTATATAGTCTTATTGCTGATGGTATGAAAGATCTTCTATATCTTTCTGTCCTGCAGCGAAGCGAGAGGAGCCGTCCACCACCGTTGTTTCTTTGGTTATTTAGGGTGATATGAAGTGGACGATCCATGTTCCTCAGAATGGCCTCCACCTTCTTCAGTGTGCATCTCTCCATCTCTTCCTCCAATGAGTTCAACTTGATTCTGACCACAGAGCCAGCTTTTTTTCACCAGTTTGTTCAGATGCCTTGCATCCTTGTGTTTTACACTGCCTCCCCAGCAGACTGTAGCATAAAACAGAACACTTGCCACCACAGACTGATAAAACATCTGCAGCATCTTACTGCAGATGTCTATTGATCAGAGTCTTCTCAGGCAAAAGAGGCGGCTCTGCCCCTTTTTGTAGATGAAGTCTACGTTTTTAGACCAGTCCAACTTATTATCCAGGTGTACACCTAAATATTTATATGATGTCATGACCTCGATGTCCACGCCACAAGTGTTCACTGGCTGATGAGGGGGTTTGGATCTGCGGAAATCTATATCATTTCCTTTGTCTTTGAGGTGTTGAGTAGGACGCAGTTTTTGTGACTCCAGTCACTGAAGGCACTATGTTGCTGTCAATGTCAACAAATGTTGCTGTCTTTAAAGTTTACAGTGTGTTTTTTTCATAAAAGTAACTGCTAGACATAACGAATAAAGTTAAATAATATGAAACAATCTAAAAACTGAAAACACATTGTACCAGCACAAGACTAACCTTGCAAAGCAGATGGATTCATCTGTTTCTGTGTTTCTCACTGGCGAATCCATCTTGCAAAGCTCCCATCTGAACAGTTTTGGCCCAGTTAGAAAGTGACAGGACCAATCAGCACTGAGGGGCAGTGCTTTCGAGCGCTGCGGAGTTGTGACGTAAGAGCAAGCAGCACCAAGAGGCCTGTGCAATTAGGGGCAGAATAGATTAGCATGGATGCTGCTTTAGTGTCAGTTTTATCAGAACTTGACAAAATTTCTTTGTTAAAAGAAGAACAAGAACAGCATTTTGTTGTTTTCTTTTCAAAAACGACAAAAGTCATGTACTGACATGTCTAAAGTCACCATGGTTCCCGTTATGCAGTTCTGTATGGACTTTGTTTCTCAGTAGCAGCACATGCACCCCTCAGTAGCGGCTACAATGTCACGTGTTTTGTTGTTCTGATTTGCCCTTGAAGATGTGACAGACAGAAAGAACGTTCAATCACCCTCTGAGTCTTTTTTTAAAGGCTCTGCCCTTTCCCAAACACTGTCTTTAGGAGGTTTTCCAGATGGATATGTGAAACAAATCCATCTGGTGTGTCAGATTAGCAAAAGACAGCGTCTCGCATGAATGGTCTATTAGAGTGTCTGTCGGAGATGTATGGTCTGCAGCCAGACTGCAGACAGGATTTGTCTTGACAAGCTTTGCTGAGAGAGACAGGAGAAAGAAAATAAAGAAAATATTCTGATGCTCCTGATGCCTTGTCATCTCCCTCTTTCCTTGTTCCTTGTCCGTGTCAATCAAAGCAACAGAGAAGAAAATAGGAACAGAAAGACACGAGAAAAACATTGCACTATTTAGCTTGTGGGTTGTCAGGATACTGCGAAAGGAATCAGTGTAATCAAGCTGACATTGTTGCCAATGTTTGCCCATGTTACATGCAGTTAAGACAGACTGTAATGTTGATCTAATAAAGTCAGTGTGTCTTAATATGCATGTTCCTTTTAATGGAAGTTTAATTAAAGGTCCTGTTAATGTTGGAATTGTTGCTTTTGGCGCCCTCTGTGGACAAGATCTAATTCTTAACCGTTTTTCTGATCTCTTTAAGTGAATTTGTAAGAAGTGTTTTCTGATAAAAAAAAATCTCATTATTCCTTTATTTTAATTTTGACTCAACAATTAATCCTGAGATTGGAAAACAAACCTCTTATTGATGTTGTATTATCTTGATTCATCCCATTATTTCTATTCTTTTCATGCTCTGATAATAAAAATACACTTATCTTGTATTTTTGATTATTGCTACTTTATTTTTACACACCTAATACAATTTACATTGCAGATAATGAGCCATTAAATTAAGTAATTCTGGCATTGCTAAGCAACGGCAACATTTTTTACACATAAACCATGCACACAAAGAAACAAACCCATCTATTTTTCTGCCTGTAAGCAAGTTTAAATAAGACAGCACTTTACACAAGGAATTTTTGCCTTACTTTAGAAGCTAAAAATTTACTTTGGAATGTATTTCCTCTTTTACCACATACATTTATCCCTATCTCACACACTGCCCACACACAAACTTGCCTCAGCGTTTTTTTTTTTCTGCTGTTGTGCCAACTCCTCCAGCTTTACAAATATGATAAGACCAGAGCTGCAAGAACTCTTCCAGCACTATGGTAATGGTTAACCAGATAATTCTTGTAGGGGTGGGAATAGACAACAGTCACAAGTTATTCTGTCTGCTTTTCTGTGCTTTCCCGCCGTTAATGACTTGAATTCATTCATAGCAGGACTCACAATGGAGGACACTACGCAACAAGAGAAACAAGAGACGGAATATAAGGATCCCAACGAGGACCAAGGTTAGCTTTTTGACTTTTTTCTTCTAAAATGAGTGCTTCAACTTTTCAGTACTTTACAGCTGACTGAGTTATTCATCTGCGTACAGCCTAGTGTTGTTTGGCTTTGTTAGATGCTTCTTTTAATCATTGAAGCAGTTTTACTGCAAAAAGAGACGGGTTTAGTCCATCAGTGCAACTGTATTTTAAAAGATAGAGTGATAACTTTCCTGTCTAAGTTTGCACTGTGTCCATGAATAGGGAAAATGTTAATAAACTACACGTTTATATGCCATCAGACTCGCATTTTCCAGTCATGCATAGGAAACAGTGCTCTGTCTGTCTTTAGTTTCATACTGCCATTGTTGGTTTCACTGCATGGGTCTGTGTTTTTAGGAGGGATCCGTCGACGGTTGCGAGACAGGGATCTACTCAGGAAGAGGAAGGCTGAAGCAGAAGAGAAGGAGACAAACCAGTGGGTTTTTGGGTAAAGATATAGAAAAACAACAGCCAATTTTAGTGAACTGAACTACATTTAAAGCTGTACCTAAAAGCTTGAAGGGATAGGCTTTTTTAAAGCTAAAGTACTTCTATTCCAGTGCAAAGATGTTTTAATGCAATAAAGAAGGAAATAGAAATGTCACCATAAGTTGAGAATGTTTAGTTGGGACTTAAAGACAAAGTCTGCATTGTAAAACATTGTACACTACAATCAGTTGCTTATCACACGTCTGTTTTATATTGAATGTGGAGCAAGAGGGAACCAAAGGTTGCATGAACTGGTGTTTCTATTGACGGCCGCATTCAGGTCAAGGACTTTGTACTATTAGCTTTGCTGGAGTATCACAAAGAGCTGTAACAACATCCACTGCTGTTGATTACGATTGTCCTTTTTTAGGGTGGAGAGTCAGAAGAGAGCAAGAGTTGACAACAAGAGCAGTGCAAAGAGGAGAGGAAGGCCCAGAAAGTCTCAGCTCACTCCAGAGGTAGCTGTCAGTCAGGAGGAGGCTGCAGCCCCTCAGGAAGCCCCTGTAGCACTGCCTGAACCCGCTGAGGTCATCCCAGATCAAACATCGGGCTCTGTGGAGTTACAAACAGCATCTGTCCTTGCTGATCCGGCTCCTCTGCCAGTGTTTGGATCCATCCAGAATCCTGTCTTTGCTCCAACTTTGACCTCTCCTGCTCCAGTTTATCCAACTCCAACCCTCATTACTCCATCCATTTCTACATTTTCCCCTGATAAAGTTATAGATGCGGCTCCAGTCCCTGTCCAAGATTTGGCTCCCGGCACTGATCTAGACGTTGATGTAGTGTTAGTCCCAGACCCAGTCCCAGACCCTGTCCCCGATCCAGTTCCAGATCTTGCACCAGCTGAGACCTCTGTTCAAGCTGCAGCCCCTGCACCCCCTATACTTCCTCCCCAAGAGGAGACCTTTATAGGGACACAAGGCAGGGAGGCTCTGGACCAGGTCCTGATTGAGGACTTAGGCCCTGATGAGGAGGAAGACATCACTCTTTCAGAAGATAAAAGAGATGACGCAGGTAAGCTTTAGATCACAGTAAGAGTAGGGGAAGGGTTTTTATTTGTTCTAATGTATCTGCCTCTTTGTCTGTTTAAGATCCGGATGAGACGCCTTCGTTCAGCGAACCCGAACAAAACAAAATGTACTCGGTTCCAACCTTGTCCTCGCAGCCTGCTCCACAGGAGTATCTCCCTGGAAATTCAGTATGAATTGTTTTAGTAAATAATTTTCCAACAAATCCTGTCAGATTCTATTTAAATCAAACCAGGCCATATCATACTACACTTTGTATCTGATTATTATTTTGGTTAAGATCACCCATCTGGTTAAAGAAACCAAACTAGCTAAGCATATAAATTACTCAAAAGATAAATGTAAAAATTCAGACCCAGCCTGTGTGCTTATTTATTCTGTTTGTGCTTCAAGGCAAAGCTTGTGGATTGTATTTTTTAAGTTTTCATTTATGAATAAGTCTTTATTTAAAAAATAATAGAAATCACTGGTAATGATGATGTTTTTGTAATTATGGATTTATATGATTGCATTTTTTTTCACCTAATAAAATACACTTAATCATTTACAGTCTATCGGTGTAACATGTATTCACTGACCAATTAATTTATATTATAAATGTGATCAAAGTGATCCAGAATAAGATAGAAGATGAAATTTAATGTACTGTTATTTTCTGGGGTGTCACAACCAGGAATTTACATAGTTAAATCTGGTCAGATTATGGTTGACCAGTCACTGAATGCCTTTTTTCCAGCTCATTAGCCACATTCCCATTTAAAACATTAATATAAACCACACAATGTAAACATTAATCCTCCAGACTGGATCCATCCTTTTTCTCACTCTCCGAGGCTACATATGGTGATCTAATAACAACATTTCATTTTTCCATTCATAATTCAGAAAGCCCATAGCGTAACAGTCTTTCTCACGAGCAATACACTGTAAAATAAAATGAGTTGAGTTCACTTTCTAAAAAATAAATACTCAGGCTAATTATATTATCTTAAGTGTGTAATGCTAGTTTTAAATTAAAAATAAAAAAAGATTCAAGTGTTCAAAACAGATGCAAATGTTAATTTGAGTTTGTAGTGCTTAAGCCAAATCATCTACTTTGAGTGTACAATACTTCTAAAAAAATTATAATGAAAAATTTTGAGTACTGTTGATTTCAAAACTAAAGTCGAGTCCAAATAGTTTTTTGGATTTTTAAGTAAGCACAACTCAATCTTTTTTGACTGTCTTTTACAGTTTGGTCTTACAGTGTACACTAAGTACTAAATAAAAATCGTTTTAAACAACTGAACTCAAGAGAATCAAGTTCTTTAGCTTTTATGTCCAAGGAGTACAAGTGACTTAGTGTTTATAACAGGTTACAAAAAGTGAGTTTGCTCAACTCAGTGATAAAACGGTATACCCTCTATTTGAGTCTTCATAGAGTATTCCCATTTCTAAATAACCTTGCAAAGCAGATGGATATGCCTATTTCCGTGTTTTTCACTGGCGAATCCATCTTGCAAAGCTCCCATCTGAACTGTTTGGGCTTGGTAAGAAAGTGACAGGACCAATCAGCGACGCAAAAGGTTGGTGCAATTATGGCGGAAGAGCTTAGCGCAGATGCTGTTAAAGCGCCATTTTTACCAGAATTTGGCAACATTTCTTCATTAAAGAAGAACAAAGAACAGCATTGAGTTGTTTTCAAAAACGACAAAAGTCGTGTACTGACATGTCTATAGCCGCCATGGTTTGCGTTATTCCTAGGTAGCTGTGTCTCGTGCACCTTGGTCGCAGCTACATCAGGTGTTGTGTTGCTCTGATTGGCCCATAAAGATGTTCATCCAATCACACTCTCAGTTTTTTCAAAGCCTCTGCCCTTTCCCAAACGCTTAGTATTGATGGTTTACCAGATGGATGTGTGAAACAAATCCATCTGGCATGTCAGGTTAATTTCTAGAGCCCTTCTCCTAGAATGATGAAGAAAACTAAAAAGCAATCTACAACATTACTCCTGATCACTGCTGAGTAATATGGAAGAGTTCACACAAAATGCAGAATCGTGTAGTTGTCTGTGGGTCAGTGTTGTTAATGATCTTTGAAGAAGATTTTGAAAAACGATGACCTAGATGATTGAGAACCTACCCGGCATGTTCATATACATGCTGTTGTTTATAACAAAGGGTGGCTATCCTTCGCTGGATATGCTGCATAAAAATGTGGAGAATAAATTAAGACTATAACTGCTTCCCCAGGCACCACTACACCACTGATTAACAGTGTTCATAACTTCTTGTTTATATCAAAATTGGCCATCAGTGATGATTTTTTAATAGCAAACCTTTGAAAAATTAGACATCTTACATCCCCATTAGCTGTAATGGACTGATTCTTAATTTCATAAGCATTTTTTGGCTTGTCAAATAAGGCCCTTTCAAATCAATCGTAAATGATAGTATACAACCTCTAGTTATTATCATTCATTTTTCATCTTTGGTCACTGAATCAGAAATATCCTGTGGTAAGAGAGGATGGATAACTAAGTCCAAGCAAAATTTAAATCATAAACAGGAAGAAACTACAGGCCTACTCTGGGACACATGAGCCAAGTATTGATTTGAAAAGAATTTAAAATTTTTAAGTTGTCAAAAACGACAAGAAAGAATCTACAGACAGCAGACAGAGGAAAGTACAAAAAAGTATCTTGTAAAAGGAACTGTCAAACACCAAAGGAGTAAAAAGTGAAGCAATGCAATGAATAGTCCAGGAAGTGTTTTCTCTTGCCATAAAAATGTAAAGCTTATCCAAAAATGCACCTAAATTTATAGAAGAGTGATCAATCAAAATTCTCATAAAGTAACAGTTAAATAAAGCTTTGAAAAAAAAAAAAAACACACCTACATAGTCTAATGTTACTCTCGGCCGCTCTCTGGTGGAATAAAAATATATTACAGTTGTAAATGTGTCATTTTTTTTTCCACATGCGTCTCAGATTAAATTCATTTTTATAAAACATTAGCAATGCAATAAAAACAAAATATAAAATGAAAATTATCTGCAATAAAAAGTTTCCACCGAGTTGTGTTTTCTGCACAGGTTTAGTGTCGTCACATGAACTCACAACAGGAAGTCCAAAATTACTTCCGCATTACAAGACTCACATGTGTGACAGCGAAGTGTGCGCTTGTCGCTATTCAGCAGAGTTAAACGCTTTTTTATTTAGAGGTGTCGTGTCTATTTCTCGTCTTTTGTATCGCCGAAATGAGTCCTGTGTGTGACAGCTGCGGTAAGCACATCGATCAAATGAATCAGCAGATTTCTGTGATGAGGAGAGAGATCAAGAACCTGAGGTAAGTGAAGGATATTACAGTTGAATATGTCATGTTTGCCATCAGTTTTGCATATTCTATTGATGTATAAGGCGCCATTTACTGTGCTTTCTTTCGTCTGTTTTGTTCACTTTGGTAGGTGTGCCAGTCACAAAATTTGTCATTTTAATTTGCCATGATCTTTGTTTACTTGTCTAACCTGTTTACACAGGCAGACGTTGGACAGTGCTATCAGAGCTCATCGCAAACACATGACATCCATCCAGTCTGCGGTGTTAAAGATTGAACCCTGTGAACCCGATAAAGAGACGACGCCATTACCACATTCATTTACATCACCACATACTGCATTAGAGCAAGGTAAGTGTTATAGATTACTATTTCTACTCGGGCCTGTCCACAGAATTTACTGGGCCCCTGAAACTCACTGAATGGGCCCTCCAAAGTTGTGATTTATTTATGATATTAATAAAGGTGTTGGATCAGTAGCAGTGGTACTGGCCTCCTTTCTAACAATAACCAAATTTGAACTGATATATTTGTCAAGTTTTTTGGGGTTCTGATATTAACATGTATTTGGGCCAGTTTTAACCCCCTTTCACCAGTTGCTATTGTGTTACCTTTTAACCAATTTCTCAGCCAATTTTGCCACTTTTAACTATTTTTTAGGGGGATAATTTGCCTCTCTACCCCCAACTTTTGCCACTTTTTAACATTTTTTTCCTCCTGTTTAACCGTTTCAACACTTTCTAAACCCTATATTTCACCTCTTTTTCTGCCCATTTTGCAACCCCCCCACTCCCATTTTGACCATCTTCACCACATCGTCTGCCCATTTTTACTAATTTTTGCCACTTTTTAACCCTTTTCCCCTGCTAATTTTGGTCTCTTTTGCTCGTTTTCACCCATTTTTGCCTCTTAACCCTTTCATGCCACTTTCAACCCATCTTTGACACTGTTGACCCATTTTCACTGCTTTTTCTACCAATTACTGCAACTTTAAACATTATTTTTGGCCACTTTTTGCATTTATTTAATCTGTTTTCATTTAAATGTCACAGTTTTTGTCTAGTTTATTTTCTGGCTGTTTGTGCACATAACATTATTGCTTAGCTTTGCAGTCTGGTTTAGTTCAGTGTGCCCATCCACCACATTGTTAACACCACCAAAAAAGGCAATTCTGTTAAAAGAAAAGAGGTTTATGTTTTGAAAAGGGATGTATTGTATTACAGCATACATTTTCACCATAGTCTTAATCAAATATAACATTATTTTCAGCAACAAAAAATAGAAAATTAAAGTTGGCTAACTTTGGAAAAGCCAAAGTGGCTGTTGAGTAAAAAAGTTAATGTTAAAACCTGTAAACATGAATGTCAGACGATTCAGTTACTTTACTAAAGAGTATTAAATGAAGGTTTTAAAATTAACATAACAAGTAAAAATCTCATGTTGGAAATGAGTAAAAAGTACGAGTGCAAGTTTCAGGAAAATGTCCCTGGGACTGTTTTTTATTTTGATTTATTGTACCGTCAGATATAATTGGTCATGCAATGTAAAGTTGAACTGACGCTATCTTTAACAATTTTGTTGAGTAATTTCTGTCATTAATCATTTATTGTCAACACATCAGTTGCTTTTAAAATGATATCAACTGATGGTTTTAATTATAAAATGATATATATGTAATATATTATGTAAAATGAAGGGGGAAGAACAATTTCAGAGATGACTGAGGTCATTTTACAAAATGATTTTCATTTTAGTTAGCCTAACCATAAACAATTTTCAAATCAGATACTCCCAGACTGTCCAAGCCATTTTGCACATGCAAAACTTAATTTGCTTTAATGTGTTTGTCTGTGCATATACTTTGTATGTAAAGGTATTATTTTGTGAAATAACATGTTAGTAGTGCAGTTAAATGCAGTTTTTTGCTTGTATATAACAGATTAAAAGCTGAAGGTGTTAGGGATTAAAAGAAGTAAATAAACCTATTACTTATATTTGTACTGAAGCACTATATTTGAGTAAACATACACCATAACATCACACACTTGGCTTTAATTTGTGTTACTATATCTAAAATTTAGTGTTTAATAACACTGCAGTAAACTGTGACTCTGTCAGGAAACATCCAGACAGTCCCCATTGGTTACATAAGTTCCTGTTTCTCTGCGAAGAATGGGACCCCCAGACAGCCCACTGTATGTGGCCCCTCTAGGGCAGAACTACGCATCCAGCAGAGAGTCTTTAACAACCCTGAGCACGCTCTGGTGGGTTTGGAGCAGTACTCACATGTCTGGTAGGTCAAATACAGTGCATGTTCTAATTCAATTGCATGAAACTTCAAAAAAAGTATTTTGAAATTTTTTGGACTGAGATTTTGCACTTGGTTAAAATGATAGTATTCAGCATTTTGTAGCTTCTCTTTTCCTCTGAAAGAAGCTGCAAATATTTTGGATTATCTGTCTATGCTGCTTGTATGGACGAATCATTTAAGATTTTTCCTACTTATTATAACTTACCAGCCCCTTCATGCCTATACATTAATTTCTGTCGCTGTGTTCTCTCCTCTTGGTTTTCACAGGATCATCTTCCTCTTTCACAAAAATGGACACCTGAGTTACAAAGCCAAAGTGAAGCCTCCTCGTCTCAACGGTCAGAGAGTTGGTGTTTACTCCACACGCAGTCCACACCGACCAAATGCTCTGGGCTTAACTCTGGCTAAACTTGATAGAATAGTAGGTAAGTATATGTTAAAAATGTCTCTATAAATGTGTTCTGTTTCTCTCTAAATATAAATTTCCATCTGTATTTATTTTAAATCAATGTATTAGATTAGGGTTGTCCCAACCTTTTTTTTTTTTTTTTTTTGCTAAGGGCCATGTACAGGAAAAAATGTAAGCCACTCAGCCACTGTGATATACCTTCTTTTTAGTGAATCTGTTAGTCAAACCAATCCAACATAGGTTTAGATATGCTTAGTGCTGGAACTGACTAAAGCACTATTGGCATGGGACTAATGGACCTCTGATAATTTTTTTCACGCCACTGTTTGGTGAGGTGCATTTGCATGGGATAGGCATGTAATGTACTTAAATTTACTGTCCTTTCTGAAGGGAAACATGAGGGTGCATCATGGCTGCAGCAATGAAATTATGATAAATTCTTATTTCTCAGGTCATACAACCAATGCAATGTTGTGCACATTGTATTTTGCAGGTGATGTTGTCTTCATGTGTCCTGTACAAACTATTAACCCGAGTTTTCAATAGACAACGTGCTTAAGTGTTTTTCCTGCTCTGTCTATATATTTTAACCTTTATCCAGATCAGTTGCAAGCTGGCCATGACCAGTAAACTGGTGAAATATCTCTCTCTCTCATTGCACGTCAAGGTCGCATAAATCACCTGTGCGTATCTACAGCTGATCAGACAGAGGAAGAGGAAGGAAGTCAAGCTTTCCGCCAGTAAATGTCTGCGAAAGGGAGATATCTGATGTTAAATATGAACCTTTCCTGCTACTTTAAACAGTTTTTATGCAGTTGATGTTGCTGTTGTTATTCTACGCTTTATATATTTGGGATCATTACGCACTCACAACAGTCCTCCTTGCTCAGATCAGCTGTTGTAGCCTAACCACTGAACACATTTAAAATCTTAAATTATGTTATGCATGAAATGTACGACTAAGTGATACTGATTCAAGATCAAGCTCTTGTAAAGAGGAGCTGTAGGGGGTGCGCAGATGGCCTAGCGATCTAAGGCGCAACCCACGTATGCAGGCGGCCCGGGTTTGAATCTAGCCTGTGGCCCTTTGCTGCATGTCTCACCCCACTCTCCTCCCACTTCTGACTCTATCTACTGTCCTCCTCTGTCAAATAGAGGCAGTAACAGTTTAAAAAATAAATCTTAAAAAAAAAGGAGCTGTAGGAAGCAGACAGAAGTACTGTAGGTATTAAGAGAGCATCAGTGCACAAATGCACATGTGGACAGCAGAGTTAAAATAAGTTAAGTAAAATAAAGCTAAATCAGAAAAAGGCACACATAAAGCCACACAACCATTAAAGAAAAGGGAAAAGAAAAACATAATTACCACCCTAAACTACTGAGATCCCGATTCAAACAGGATTAGTATTGCCTGTGGACCTCTGTGTGCACTACAATATGGTCGAAAATTTGCCCTGGAATCTTGATTCGCATGGGATTGTCCTATTTTGTTATTATTATAAAGGTCCTGAGTTAATACTAATCCCTTGCAGTAGGGCAAAAGTTGACAAAGAAAAATTCTTACATCAGAGCTTTCCATTAATGGCTGACAAGGTAAATAGCCAGTTGTTAACCCTTGTGTAATCTTCTGTCCCTCCATATTCTCCACCTGCCCAGAGGGTCAAAGATGACCCACCTTCATTAAACTCATTAAATAAGGAGTACTCACTGAATTTTAAGCCCACAATATTTTGTATAAAGAAACAACTTGCCATTCATCCCAAACTTTGTTAATATCTCGGTTGTCCCCCTTCACTGTGCAGAAGGACTGCATGCAATCACTGAACACCACTCCTTTTCTACTACAGCATACCTTTCAGTAGTGTTTCTATTGTTATTATGGTCATATATTGCTAAATTAATGCATCCTTGCTAGCATTTTTTGCAAGACATTCTTGTAGAGCCTAAATAGTTGCAGAAATGTACAGCAATAGGCTTTAAATGCATTTTATCAAAGGGAAGTGTTCAACCTTTTGTAAACATAACATACGGTATTTCATTCTTATTTTTGGTACAAAATGGAGTTAAAGTAAACTTTCTTAACCATCGCTCCCATCTAAAACTACAAACTACAGAAAAGCCGCCACTCTTTATAGAAGTGTTGATGCTTGAAGATGATTAGCATGACATCCTTTGTAAATCGGACCTTGGGATGGAGCAGATAACAAAGCAGTTAGTGCTGTTTGGGCTGCTGTATGCTGCTGTGTTCATTTTGCCCTAATTCATCAGGACATTATAAATTGAGAAATATTATTTTGGTAGTCAATACGTTTACAATTTATGTTTGTTTACAGGATTAACATTGCTGTATTTCAGGTTTTTATGTTCAGTTTTTATATAAAAACATAATATAAGCAGTTGCTTCACTCTGATTATACCAAACTCATCCCTGTTTTTATTCTCTAGGAGATACACTACACCTGTCAGACATTGACATGATTGCTGGCACCCCTGTCATGGACATCAAACCCTACATCCCAGAGTATGATTCACCTCAAACCAGGAAGGTTGTGGACTCAGAGAGTCATGATTTAGACACAGACCAACTACAATCAACATCTTTGTCCCTAGATGAGACTACAGACATGGCAAAACTAGAAAAAGACACACAAACAGATCCTCAGTTAGGCCTAAACACTGAAAGAACTAGTGATGAAGAAGACTTGGATATCCTGCTCTCAAAAGAAAAACATAGAGCTGATACCCAAGCCTCAGGTTCATCCAGGAATGCTGCTCAGTTTTCCCTTCCTAAAAACCTCTGCAGTGTATTGGAGGAGGTCAAGACATTTGTGACTCAGGGTGAAGTTTACCAGCAGAGTTGTGAGAGTGAGGATCAAGTTTCTGACTCTTCAAAAACAAAACCTTCACAGTCGAGTGCTGACCACCCCCACTTTGGAGAGGAGACTTATGGCACCATCGCTGGCTGGATCAGAGAGCCTCCCGTTGGAAGTCTGGACGTACGGTTCACCCCACATGCTGAGAGGGAATTAGCAGAATTCCTTCCTACTCACCTGCCAGGTAAACCAAACTTATAGTAAGCACTGAAACATTATACCACAAGAGGGTGCTGTTGTAAAAGAGAAAAATATGATAAGAGCATCAGAACATACTGCTTCCATTGAAAAATAAACTCTCGTGTCACACAGGACCCTCTGAGAGTAACAGACCCAGGTTCAGGTTTCTCCGTAGCCCACAGGAAGCTGCTGCTGCCATCAGAGGGGTTCTGTCTGCTGACCCTCGCTCAGTCTACAGGAGGACTCGCTGCAGAGACAGACTCTTCTTCTTCACCCTGGACACGGCTGATATCACCTGCTGGTTTGGACAGGACTTTGCTGAGGTGCTGCAGGTCCGACCTGTTGGACAACACATCCCCTCAATATGAGAACTGATACACTTAAAGCTATATTGATACTTTTTATATAGCAAAGAAACAAAAAGCCTACTCAGTGTACTTCAGCTTAACTTCCTGAGTACTTTCGTGATTCAGAAATGTGTTTTTGGGTTGTGTTGGTTTAAACTTTATCAAAGAACAACTGTAAAACCTGAATCAACCAAATAAAGATCAGCTGAAACAGATCACTTTGTGATTTTTTTGTATCAGTATTCAACAACAAAAAGCTGCATTACTGTAAGAAATTGAATTATGCGTCAATACTCTTAATTATAGTCAAACTGAAGTTATTCTAATGGGCTATTCACTCCTTCAGTTCTGGACATTAGACTAAACAAAAATTATGGTTGAACAAAGAGACAAGAGAAAGCAAACATGTTCATTCCAGACTTGCATGCGTACTTCTCCGTTTGGCACTGATAACTGGTAAACCTTGACTGTTTTCTAAGGATCTTGGGAAACTGACTCACTATCATGGACAACACAAGCTTTATTAACCAACCTCACGAGATAAATAAGTCAAGATCACAAGAAAACAACCTAAATTTGTTTGTTACAGATGCAAATTAAAGTAGAATAAAAAATACCCATGTATGTTTGCTGAGGGCTTTCATAGCCTTTTTCCTAATTTTTTTTCTACCAGTCAAACACTCACGACCAACTGAGAACACCTCTGCAACCCACATTTTGGCCCTGACCCACCAGTTGGGAACCACTGATTTAAGGCATCTGATAATGCATTTGCATCCTGAGAGACAGATTTCTGATCATTTCTCCACTGAGGTTTTTACATACAGAGGATCATACTGTTTGATGAAATTAGATCATTACAAAACAAAATCATGATATGAACAAACAAAATATCAGAACATTTTGAAGAAAAGGAAAACAATTTAAAAACATGAAATTATAGAGTGTAGAAATATAAAAGTTGATTTTCATATGAGGTCACAGAAATGAATGGGTAAAAAAGAGGGTTTGTAAGAGTAGTAGTGGGTAGTATTTTTGGAGAATTTTATTTAAAATTTGCTTTTGTGTGTGTGGTTTTTTTGGGGGCTTTGAAAATTTCCAGTACTTTCATGACAATATAGGGAATTTATTTTTTTAAGTTGGGGGTTTTGACTGGAATTTTGGGGTAATTTCCTTTTTAATTTCCCTTATTTCTCATGGGAATGTTTTGTAATTTGTTTTTGATGTTTTGGGGTTTGTCTGGAAATGTTCCATAATTTTTCATGTAATCTTTCCATAAAAAGACAAGGCTTAGATTTTAGACTAATTGAGCCCCACATATTCCAAATAAGTGGACTAAACTAAAAAAAGCAATCCAAAAAAAGTTCTGATTGAAGGAGGTTATTGATTTAAATCTAAATGCTTAAAGTTTAGTGTAGGTTTAGTAGAAAGTTTTTGAAATGAGACAATTACGATTTTAGTTTAAAACTTAAAGTATGGTTAATTATGAATTTAAAAAAAAGGAAATCCTAGTAGAAAGTTTGTAGATCGCCTTTACGTAAAAACGCCCAGTTGTAGTGACATTTGGCGCCCAGACGAGGGCAGCAGTATAAAATGCATGCTCCGTCACTATGAGCGTTTCAGAATCGTAGAAGAAGAAAACTGACCAATAGCAGGTCTGACATTTGTGTTTTGAACCAAACGCGGTTGATGGCAGCCCTGCACTGCCTTTATTTATCATATTCTGGTCTCTTGTGAATTTGACTGAAGTTTACCATCCAAGGATAAAAGGTAAAATACTTTAAAGTGAAATTCACGTCTGTATAATT
The DNA here is from genome assembly GCF_018320785.1 of Cheilinus undulatus. NCBI lineage: Eukaryota > Metazoa > Chordata > Actinopteri > Labriformes > Labridae > Cheilinus > Cheilinus undulatus. Next base: position 37,763,223 of record NC_054868.1, on the reverse strand, counting down.
CATTCAAATTTCGGTGATGCCGCCTCGACTCCTCGTTAACTTGCTATCATAACAACGTTCTGTTTAGCTAACGACTTCAGTAACGCGTACTCTTTCCTACAGTGGAAAGTTGACCATGTAATACCTTGTTTATGGTATAAATACCCTAGTTATAATAACTAGGTTATTTAGTCGTAAGCATTTATGATTGTGCTTAAAATCGGGACGTTACGTACTTTCAGTTGCCCAAAGTCGAAAATTCATCGCTCGTCAGGTGACATAACAACCTACATAATAGTTCAACACAACTGACCACCGAGCGATTTAATCAAAGTTTGAACTCGTGTAATCATTATTTCTTTCCATTTTTAGTTGCAAAATTGCTTTACCTGAACTCCAGCGCAATGTCAAGCAATTTAGGCTCCACTGTGGAAGGCTTGGTAAGGTTTTTGTACTTTTGATACTCATTGTTCATTGTTAAAATACGTCGGAATAAAGCATATTTATTTTTCTGTTGATTTTAGCCTTTAAGCAGATGTGGAGAGCGTACACCTTTGAGGAGTCTAGATAATGAAACACGTCATCTGTCAACACCATCATCAAGGATCAAATTAAAAACATTATTCAGTGCTGATGCGATTAAGACAACAAAGGTGGGTTCAACTATATATTTGGAAATACACCTGCTGTTCAAAGTTAATTAATGGCCTTTATTAATCTACACTTTTAAATCAACAGGGTGATGTGTCTGTGGGTGACCAAGAGCCCCATTTGCCGTCTGCATTAACAAAATTGATACAAACCAATCCTACCGCTACTGACACAACTGCTACAGACACAGCCTGTGGACTTGGAGATGTAACATTCAAATCTTTCATCTGTCCTGGTGGAGAAGTTGAGATCTCAAACTCCTTAGTCTGTGCTGAAGAGAGTATAATTCTGCCCCAAGATCAGGCTTTGAGAAATCCAAGTGTAACAGAGAATACAATCCTCTCTGACAGCATCGTTGTTCAGTCATGCAGCAACCATGTAGATCACCCTTATTACCAGCCTGAGATGAAGAATGCTTCCTTGGTTGAAACTGATGCAACATGCTTTGTTGACATTTCAATGGGAACACCTCACTCTGAAGACTTTGATACACATACTGGAGAAGAAGTACAAGAAAACATAACTTGGAAATCTTTTGCCTGTGAAGGAGGTGAGGTTGAAGTTTCTGATTTGACCAGAGTACAAGAAGAGACCATCCCTCTGCCCCAGGATCAAGCTTTTGGAAACATCAGTGTAAATCAATCAAATCTCTCTGACTGTTGCCAGCTTTCTGAAACAGAACATGCAGATCATCCCTACTGTAGCGCTAAATGTCATGGTAAGGCCATGTCCTTGGAAACAGCAAGTGAATCTGAAACGCCTACAGATGGATTGAGGGACATTACTTTCAAGTCTTTCAACTGCACTGGAGGTGAGATTGAAATTTGTGAAGGCTATGATCTTGAAGAAGAGCTGGTTCCTCTACCAGCTGACCAAACTAAAACCTGCAGTGAGCCAGGTAATGATGCAAGCATACTACCCAGTGACCAAGATATGCAACACTGTGATCACTTAGATCACCCATACTGTAATAGTGAAAATTTCTTGTCAACTCCAAGTGGTGACCTCTCCATTGCACAGGAATCAGTCAGTCTTGATGCTGTGGATGAGGTTAAACAGATTAGCCTGGTGGGACAAGAACGTCAACCTAGCAGGAAGAACAGCAGTGCACCTGGCTCTTTTATAAGTGTTGGAGTCAAAGCAGAGCAACATAATGGCACTAGATTTTCCTCTCTGCCTGAAGACCAGGCTGTGGTCTGCCTGCCACTGGATGCCAAATGTTTACCATCATCTGAAACTCAAAATCGTTTTCAAGATAAAGATGAAGAACCTATAAGCCATGTGGAAAGCAGTGAAGATTTTGTAGATGTTGACCAACCAACTATAAGTCCATCTTCACCTAATAACTCATCATTAAAAGCCTCAGAGAACAAATCTGTTCATTCTCAACAGCAGGAAAAATCACAAAAGAACTCATTGCACCATGAAGACAGTTTGAAGCTCTCAGTGCTTTATAAAACAAAGTCTCCTGACAGAAGTCGTCTTGCAGCCTCAGCAGGGCGTCCTACACCTGCTGAAGTGCATCAACAGCATGTCTCTGACTCACCCATGAACATTAGATCCTGTGTATCCAGTGAGGCTAAAGACAGCGCTCTTGGATCATCAGGAAATGCCCTATTTTGTAACGCTGCTGAAAAACCTCTTGTAGAAACCCTCCCTGATGTGTTAAAAGTGCTTTCAGAGTGTCCCTCTGTAGCATCAGCTTTACCACTCGGCGTCCTCACACCTGTTGTTAGGAGAGCCTCTCTGCTTCTGTTGAAGGCTCGTAAAGAGTCTGAAGTGGACAGATTTTTTGCTGACGATTCTGCTCTTGAGGATGAGAAGAGCTTGGTGGCTCCTGTAAACCTCAACCCCGCTGGCTTATTTGCAGAGCACTTGGAGAGCCCTATGCCACAGCCTCTGCTTAACTCTACAGCGCTAGCTTGCAAGGCCCAGCCAGGCCCACTCGCCGAACCAGTTGAGGATGTGGATAAAAAGCCTTGTGCTGTACCTCAGCCTGGGGAAGAGAAGTCGGCTCTGAATATTCCTTTGATTCCAGATGGTCCCCTTCAGCAGCAGCTCCGACAGATGGCAGAGTTTCTCTTCTTGGCGTCAGGAAAGATGGGTCCTGCTGCCGTCTCTGCTCCCGTTTTGCCTCCTTCTGCCTCAGTGCCATCAGCAAGAGCTTCTCCTGCTGAATCCCACAGTGTCTGCGTGGGAACAACACCTATGAAAAGGATCGACCACAGCGTCAACACGTCTGGAAAATTTGAAAGAAAGAGGGAGTTTTCTGCAGTTGATTCCTGCACCCTGACTGATCCTCTGCTGTGGAAGTGAGTGTTGTCTCTGGATTAGTTCTTTAATTCTGTTTTATTATTGCATGACTAATTCATGTTGTGGATTTTTCTGTCTGCTTCTCACCATTTCTTGGCAGTGTACCTCCAGGCAGCCTTGAGTGTCTCCCCAGACAGGAGCTGGAGCAAAGGTTAAGGTCTAGTATGATCATGGTTGAGGCTTTGGTGCAGCAGTTGGCTGCAGCCAGGAGCCATTCACCTGCCGGTACTGCCCCGTCAGACCTCAGAGAGAAACTGGTGCAGACAGATCACACTGAACTTAGTCAGGTAAGGACACATACAGACATTTTTAAGGTGATAAAAGCGAGAGATGTCATGCATTGAGATACGACATGGTCTCATTTAGTACAATATGTGTGGATTTTTTTAAACAGGTTAATAATTATGTCTTTTTTAAATAGACCATGATGCACAGAGACCTGTATTTGGAAGCTCTAAGGAGGATTGGCGAATTGGAACTGGATGGAAGTTCTCTACGAAATCTTATCCAGTGTATGCAGGACATGAAAATGACCATGGTAAGGCACAAAATAATCACAACACTGGCTCCAAGTGGCTAAATGGTTTTAAACCATATAAATTAAAGGCTTGGGCTTGTCACTTTTTTCAGTCACCATTAATTTGATGAGGTTATGTTTGGATTGAATTATTTACGTAACCTTATATGAAGTATTTAAAATAACTTCCACATGGCCGCTGCTGTTTTCAAGGTGTGTTTTTCTCCCAACAGACTTCTTTGAGTTGTGACACAGATGCTGCCCTCACTAACATGAAGCAAATAGAAGGTGTTATACAAGAGGACCATCAAAGCCTTGTTTCTCATGTATGTATACATATCTGTCACAACTTTGCTATCCTTAATGTGTGTTTTTAATGTAGTATTTCATTATACTCCATTTTTCACATTTTCCTTAGTATGGCGAGATGAAGTCTCTATTAAAGAAAACGAAGCAGACACAGTCGGTAATGATGCAGAAAGTAAAAGACGCTTTTCATCAGAGAGATGTTATGAGGACACAGATGGAGGAAGCCTTTTCAGCCAAAGAGGCGGTAAGCACGGCAATGAGTCTCTTAAATGTTAACTTAGTAGTTTAATTATGCTTTTTTTCTCTTAATCTGTTAAAATAATTGTTCAAGAGGCATTAATGCAGGTTTCAGGTTTTATGTTGCATCACTGATTATGGTTTGGACTTTATAATAATATTTAAGTGACTGAAGTAGTTATTTTAATGTTTGAATAGAGCAGAAATAGTTTGTATCAAGTGTGTTCAGAGTCAGACAACCCAAAATGAATTGTAACACAACCGTCAGTGATACTTAAGTTAAATGCAAACATCTTTACAAAAGAAAAACCATAGCCAGAGCAGGAGGTGGCTTACAGGGCTTAAGCTCCAAGTATTTTCTGAAAAACCCCAAATCATTTAGGCTGATTTAAAAAAAGTATATTACTATTGAGTTTAACGGAAAGAATGAAAAAGAAAAAATGGATAATGATTAACAAGTGGACCCTACTTATCACAACATCGACTTTTTATTTTTGCTGCAAAACTGACAAAATCAAGCTTTTTTACCCAACACCTTGTAAATATATTGCATTGTTGAAAGTGCTAACATCACACTACTTATTAATTTAACTGCATTCTTATGGATACATCTCAAACTACACATTTTACTTTTGTTTTTTCTTTTGTTCAAAAGAAATACAGTAAGAAGAAGTTATGTTATACATACGTAATTCCTCTACCTGTGTAATGTAACTTATTCAATAAATATCAGACTCTTTCTATTTTTGGATGCATAAGGAAAAAGTATTGCTCTTCAATGTGATGGTTTCACAATGACGACACTTGAGAACCATAAGGTATTTAAAACGATGCCAGCTTTAAAGCAGTTGTTCTCAACTAGTCCAGTCTTGGGACCCACCACAGGTTCCCTAATGACAAGTCGTGACCCAGATCGCTGACATTTTTCAATCAGATTTAATCAAAGATGGTGCTATTCGGACCCCAGATAGAAATGTGACAGACCAAAGAGTAGTAAAATAAAATAAAACCTATAATATAACAGATAAAGAATAACATAACCAGGAAAGTATAATGGAAGACTCTAAATGTTTCCAGGACAAATACCAGATAAAATCTAAAAACTTTCTGGGAAAAATTCCCTGACATTTCCGTTGAAAACCGAAAATACACTCCTGGTCAAAATTTAAGACCAAAGGTGGAAGAAAGTGTTACTCTCTGATGAGAAAAAGTGTAACCTTGACAGTCCTGATGGCTTCCAACGTTATTGGCATGAAAAGGAGATCCCACCTGAGATGTTTTCTATGCGGCACAGCAGAGGGGGCGCCATCATGATCTGGGGTGCTTTTTCCTTCAATGGAACAATTGAGCTTCAGGTTGTGCAGGGGCATCAAACGGCGGCTTGCTATGTGGAGATGTTGCAGTGGGCATCCCTCATGACTAATGGCCCTCGTCTGTACGGTAATGACTGAGTTTTTCAACAGGCCAACACTGAAGTTCTCAGTGCTTCCCTGACAAAGGACTTCTTCCAGGAGAGTCCTTTTTTGAAACTTTGATTTCTGTTTTGAGGGGGTTTTTCGTTTTTTTTTTTTTTTGAGCTATGGTCTTAAACTTTTGATCAGCTGATCAACAGCCTATTTCAGTTTAATTGTTGTTTTCAATGAATTGCTTACTCAGATTTTTTTTTGTCTCACTCCCATTTCTTCTTTTTGCACTTTGAAGCTCTACTTAGAACGTTCTTAAGATCCAACAGTACAAAATGTAAATTCCTGCAATTTTTCAACTGGTCTTAAAATTTTGATCAGGAGTGTATTACTGGAAAATATTGCTGAGAGTTTCTGGAAAAAGTCCTGAAAGTCCCAAGTTCTTTGTTTGATTTTCTTGGATTTAAAAGAAAAGTCACAGAGAAGATTATCAAAAGTTTCTGATGAAATGGCAAGAGAAAACTCCACAAAAAATGATAAGAAAACTCTAACTGTTTTAGGAAAATTACTCTAAGTCTAATTTTAAACAGATGGAGAAAAATTTCTGCTATTCACAAAAAATCTTGAATGATTCAGGGAAATTATTTATATATTTGTAAAACCATTTTTATTTCCTTTCTGCCATCGAAAACTTACATGGTGGAACAAAAGCATTTAAAAGACCCTTAGACAAATACGCAACCCACTGAAAACAGCTCTGACCCACCAGTAGAGAAATACTGCATCATTTTTCCTTGAATTTAAATTTGTATTTAAAATGAATTGAAAATAGTGCATTTAACCGCCTGCTAAGAAAAAATCATCTGGGAAACATGCCTCCAGATCATTCAATGTTTGGGCAAGTAAGTGGATTTTCAAAACTTTTAGCTTATCTCTTCCTAAAAAAATAATATGTCATTTGTGGTGATGCACCACTCTGTGTTAAAAATGTTTGCTATATATTTTGCAAACCTCCAGATGTCGCTCTGTAGCAAGGATTCTCTGTCACAAATGGAAAGTATAAAAGCCTAGTATGGCTTTATTAGTAATATTTATTTAGGGAGCTGTTCTGTGAGCCAAAAGGTAACAGGCATTAAGCAGGATTTGCAGTTTTCTATCTTTGGGAAGCATGCTCTTTATTTTATACTGAACTCTGCACTAGCAAGTCCACCATAGTTGATTTGGACATTTTTAATGATCATTTTCTTCTAAATATCTAACTCCAGTAACATTGCATTTGTCTTTTCCAGGCCTTTAGTGCAACGGAGCAGCTGAGGACACATTGTGCCACAGAAATCTCAGAACTGGAGAAATGTGTTGGGTCTCATCATGAGCTTTTAGTGTCCTTGAAGCAGATTTATCCTGAGCAGGTAAAGCAAACAGGCAGCTGTTTAAAATCTAATCATTATATGAGCCATTAGAATGTGTTTGATGCAATTATTTTCTTTTTCTCTTTTGCAGGTTGCATTAAATCAGGTCTACACTGAAGTACTGGATTCTGCCTCTGATGTTTTGTTAAAAACCAAGGAGGAACAGTCCAGTTTGATGACAGAAGTATGCTTGACATAACGAGGGACTCAAATAAGCCCTGTGGACATATTACAATATCCCCTCATAATAGCAGAAAATACTGTGTGCAATTTTTACAAATCCTCACAACAGCATAAACGTTGCTTTACTCATAATTATTGTTCTGTACCTTTGGCACCTCTGTGATATTTGAGCCACAAGCTACCTTTATGTTGCTGTGTGCTCTGACGTGGTGTTTTCAAATGTGGTAGTAATTCTGTAATGACACTCTTTGCCCTCTTTCACAGCTTTGCACAGTCCGAGGCCTTCTTCAAAAAGCTGCTCCCCTTCTCTGGAAGCTAAATGAGAAGGCAGCTGCTGCACTGAGAGAGCGAGATGAGTATATTTCTGAAAGGGACCAGGCAGTTGAGGAGAGAGAGCAGGTTTGTTATGAAAAGGACACTTCTTGTCCTGCATTTCTTTTGTAGTTATCGTAATAAAAGAAAGAGGATGGATGCAAGACTGAAACATTTTAATCTTCATTTTTTTTCTTCACAGATTTCAGAAGAATGGAACCAAGCTAACTTAGATCTCCAAACTGCCAGGGAACAGATTGGTGATTTAAATCTGCAGATAACGATTCTGACCTCAGGTAAAAACTGAAATAGTATGTTTAACCCCTTAACGCCTGTTGTATCATATTTGATAATACTTTTATGATACCTCTATCTAATCAAAATGATCATAAATGACTAAAAAAAATTCTGAATACAATCTGATAAATGATAAAAATGCCCTCAAGTAGATTATCAGTTACCAAAAACAACAAATGTATCAAATGAGATACACAAAATATATATATTACATTTTATGGAAATTTAGATTTTTTTGGATTTCATTAGAAAGTAAAATAAACATTTCACTTCCAAAAAATTAGAATTTTCTGGCTATAACTTGTGTTTTCAGGCTTTAAGGGATTAACTTGCTTTTTGTCATCAATTTCTCCTCATTAAGAACAGCACCCAAACCTTAAGGTCAGTTTAATCTACCTTACCATTCTTTAAAATGGCTTTTTCTTGTAATAAATTTCAGAGATGGGTGTGCTGCGTCACAAGCTAGCAGAAAGAGATGAAGAGAGGGGTCAGCTGGAGAGGAAGGTGACGGAGCTGTCTGCTACAGTTTCCTCCAGTTTGGCCTCCTACACCTTCCTGGAGCAGGCTCTAGCTGCTGAGACCACAAAGTATAACCCTGCAACCACACTGAGTGGCTCATATACTCATGCATATCAAGGGGAATTTTTGCCACAGATGGTTTTTTATTGTGGGGGTTTTTTGTTTTGATATACATAAAGAAATGCTGCAAAACTGTTCTGTTGTTTCAGGTTGCAGCAGTCGTGGAAAGACATCCAGCTGTCCAAGGACAGAGCAAACGAGTAAGTATTGAAACTGGTTTGATCTATACATGGGAGGAAAACAGTTACTTAGGTATGGGATTGGCTAATATTTTAAGATTTATTCTTGGGCCCTTATGCCTTTTTCAGGTAGGATAGGAAAGTAAAAGAGCCAGAAACTGGAATGAGAGTGGAAAATGACATGCCAGTACCCCAAGTATTACATTTTAAGCCAACCTAACTCTAGAGACAAATCTAAGACAAGTTTGTCTATACCCAAGTGTTAATACCTCAAGTTCTGTTTGAAGGAGAGCTGATCCATATGGTCTTTATGGTTGGTTGTTTATGAGGCTTGGGACCAGGAAGTTAAGCAGTATGACAGATGTGAAAACATCATAGCATGCATGTAGAACCTGGCTGTGTTTAATGAAAGATACATTCTAATGATCTTAAAACATTTTATGTTGGATTTAACTTTTTTGCAAACATAATTCACTTGTTTTTCAAATCTCAGGTGTGAGTCTAGAATGATTCCTAAGTACTCAACATCTTTGACCATATTAAAGGGCTCATTATTGATCTGAATCAAGAATGATTCTTTTTCTATGTTATTTACAGGTAGAGAAACCTATTGAGACAGTTTTTTTAATGTTCAGTGTTAAATAAGAAGACTCAAGCCATAGTGATACAGAGTGCAACAAATCATTTAACTGCTCAGCGGCTTTCTTTGCTGATCTACCTGGTGTGTATAGGACTGTATCATCAGCATACATTTAGCAATTGACAGCAGGACAAATCTCAGGTAGGTTATTGATATACATGCTAAAGAGCAGCGGACCAGCTATGTTCGCTCCCTGACACCCCCGACAACCTGTGAACTCGCACACAGATGTCGAGATAATGGTGACGTCAGCACACAATGATCTTTCGGGATCATACATGATGTGAGGCCATGCTGTCGGCCAAGGCGAGACAAGATTCTCTGACGTGGTGCCGTCTTGAATGACTGAAAAAAACAGTGTAGTCTGAGGCAACCTTTAGGCAACTGTCAACTTTGGGAGCGGAACAACTTCCCTGCCACAAATCTACAAATGTAACCTGAAGAACTTTAACTAATGACCCTGCATTTGTTTGTGTCTGGTTCCAGGTTGGAGCTTTCGCTGGGTGAATCGGAGCAGCGTGTGTGTGAACTGAGTCAGGCGCTGGCTCAAAGCAAGGTGCAGCTTGGTCAGCTGCAGGCCCTCTCACAGTCTCAGAACATGCAGATCCAGCAGCTCCAGGATGTTTGCACACAACTCAAAGGTGTCAGGGAGGAGAACGAGGTTCGCTTTTGCATTCACTATCCCATCATTTGACAGCTGTCTTTGTTACATGATCAGTGTTTAACTACACCTGTCATCGGCTTTTATGTTGGAACTCATCTCTTCATATTTACACAAGCATACACAGTTTTATTAGTTTATCTTTATTTGCTGGTAGTTAACAGGTTTCTGGCTCAATTTCTACTGTTGTATGTGTCTGTATGTCTCAGTTTTTACAGATGGAGAACGAGTTGGCGAGGGAGCAGATGGCAGAAAGTGAGCGCACGCTGAGGGCCAACTTGCAGGGGCTCCGGGAGAGAAACATCGAGTGTGAAGACCTGAAAGGAGAACTTGGTCAACTTCAGTAAGTTTAACAAACATGTTTTGCGTTCTTTAAAAACTCATTTATGATTTAAGATGACCTAGTTCAGAGTTTATAACTGTTGGTCTTGGGCGACCCTTGTCTCTCAGGTCGACAACATTTATGTAAAACTTAACCACTGTAACATTTTGTTTTCATTGGTTATTATGGGTATGTCAAAAGCTTTAGCTAGAATTCTTGCATTTAGAAGTGCACTACATATATTGTGTTGAATGATTTTATTTCACTGCTGTCCAAGAATATCTGGCTGCAGCCTTTAGATCTCAGACAGATCATCTCACAAACTGTTCTTCTACAGTGTTTCCAGTAACTACATTGCAAACATTTTAGACCAAGAAACATTTCATGAATTAAATGGAGAAAAATGTAGGAGGTCAAAACCAGGAATAGATAATGTTAAAGCCCCTTTAAAAGTAGATACATGAATGCTGGCACTCTTTAGCTTTGATAGCTATCGCTAAAGTTAACATAGCTGTGCTAGCTATGTAGGTAACGCTACAACGTAAGCAAATGTAAATAAGTTAGCTTTAGAATTTTAGCTCTAGTAAATCATAGCTACAGCTACTGTAGCTATGTAGGCTACGTACATAATGCAGCTACATGGCTTACGTAGCTAACGTTATCAGAATAGATATCCATGAGCTTTGTGAGCTTTATCTTTAGCTCCATTAGCTCTGTTATCTACGTAGCTCTGTTATCTATGTAGCTCTGTTATCTACATAGCTCTGTTATCTACATAGCTTATGCAGCTAACAGAACTACATAAACTATGTTTACTACATCAGATTGTTTCATGAAGAACAAGCTGACTTAGCTAACCCTAAGTCAGCTTTACCCTTACCTAACCTAACCAAAAGTTTAATCTGGTTTTATTCAGCAATAGTAATCCATGCAGCTATAATTCAGCTTTGACAAAACTTTCTTAAGATTTGCAGGGATTTCAATTTAAATTTTAATTTCAATTTTGCTTTATTGGCATTAACAGATCAGTTACTGCCAAAGCAGTGTAAAGAATAAAAATGCATTAAATATTTACACACAATATATCTGATTAAATCAAATAAATCTGATTAATTAGATAAAACAATAAGACTAAGAAATGAAACAAATAAAAATAAAGAATTAAAAAAAGATAAATAAATGAATAAAATTCAGTGTTTCTTTCTGTCTGGTGTTACTTTCTGTGTAATTAATGACAATGTATGCTGCCATTTTTTCTGTGCTGCAGGTTTGAGAACAAAAGTCTTCAGGAGGAGTTGGACATCACAAAATCCAAAGCTAGTAAAGCCCAGCTGGAGCTCAGAGAGCGACTGGCACAGGCTGTCAGTGAAATTACTTTACTACATCACACACTGCGAGGACTGACCAATGAACTACACACTGCTCTCAGTGAACAGGTAAAAGTGCTTGACCTAATCAGGAGCAGAACGAGTGAATGGACTCACCATATTTGTCTCACTTTCCTATATGTCTCTGCCTATGTCTAAACCTCTATGTATCTATCGGAGACAGAATATGTGGCTGTTGCTGCATAACTAGATGACTTTGATGGTGTCATAGTAGAACTAATATTTAGGTTAATTCATGAGAGTGGCATCAAGCATAAAGGCTTTGTGTACTTCTGAAGGTAAAAACAAAGAAATGTAACTTTTTCATATAGCCTATTCTTCTGACTTTTTAGAAATCTGAACCAATGAAGGATAAGACGTCTGGCATGGAGCGTCGTCACCCCTCCAGCTCCTTCGTCGACAGTGTCATGGTCGCTTTAGCTACTGAACAGGAGAAAGAAGTCCTCATGGAGACACCAGGTACTGCAGCTCAATGCATCTTTCTCAGAGTGGTTCTACATCTGCTGTATATCAGCCAGCTGTTCAGAGCTTTGACGGCTTTTAAGGGTCATACGGCATCAGACTCATTCAGTCATGAGTCATACGATTCTGATTTTAACCTTAAACACGGTCGGTGACTTTCAGACTGATACAGTGATGCTGGTGGTCAGTCAGAAAGGATCAGGATGCATTAACAGAGTTTAACTAGACTCAACCTTAGGTTTCAAAGTTACACTGAAGTATATAACATTAATCACTGTGATGTGTGATTGTTATATTTATCAAATGTAGACAGTTGTCTCTAAATCCAGAGATTGACGCATGAAGTTAAACCTGTGGCAGCACATAGATTTGAATGGCACAAATATAGATTAAGTGCTTGTTTAGCACGCCTGTGTCATAAATGCATGTTTTTTAGAAAAGGAAAGTAACAATTTTCTCAAAAAAGAAAAGCCACAACAAGGACTACATAGCAAAAGTGACTTCATAGATAATACAAATGATTAATAGATGACTAAGGCATATAGTAATTATGGATTGTAACACGCACTCTGATTGGCTGAGGATATTGGTAATAAGGCAGAATGAATCAGCAGCATTAGGAGAGTAGAGTTAGGCAGATATCATAATTTAGCCCAAAAATGACTTGGGCAATTTTGCTATGAGGCTAACAAAATATAACTCCAGATCAATCTGATTTTAACAGTCAGAAGTGATAGAATATACTACATGTCCTTGCTAGTTCCATTTTCTACTGTACTCTATTTTTTATTTTAGTTTCAGCTCCTTGCACTGTCATATCGTCATGTTTCCTTCATTTCTTTCCTCTCATAGCTGTATATGTTATTTATTGAAAATTATCATTATTTTATCATTCTTTTCTTATTTCTACATTATTAGAAACGATCAGTTTTTCCCATGAGAATATATACCCTCCAGCCTTTTTCAGCTTATGGCTTAACTTTCTCTTTAACTTTTAAAACCAGAATGTTTCTGAACTGAACTAACAAGCTGAACTACACTGACACGAACTCAAACTTGAGCAAGAGTCTATGTCCATGACCACTATTTTTGTGCCAGCAGCAGTCACTTTCAATACAGAACCAATGCAGCTGAGTTTTCAGCTCTATTTTAAATAGTACAACCTTTGGATCTGTGCCACACTTGTACCACAGTGTCACTCCTCCCTCACCTATCAATCAAAATCATGAGGGGTGGGACTTCTGATACTAGCTTTGTTAGCAATGGAAGTGAAACCCATCTGGGTGCAAATGCCAGGACATGATTCGTTTGCATGTGTTCTTGCTGATATTTCCTTCCATACAGTAAAATATAAGGCCCATGGAACTGTTTAAAAATGATCTTATGAATATTACAGAGTAAAGAAGAAGTTAACATTTATGACCTAGAACAATAAAGGCTGGTGAGAATGTCTAGTATGAGGTTGTGGGCGCTGCCAGTACAAAAAAGGCTGTCTATGGATACAGGCTTATACACCTCTTGAACTCAGTTGAGAAGGGATAATTTCACCTAACAATGGAGAAATCGAAGTTGTAGTTCACTGTCTCTTCAGTCCTCTCAGACCTGCCAGAGCTTCAGTGTGAAACGCTGTTCAGCGAGATGAGCGCTTTCACCCGCATCACAGCAGTCACCTCTAGAAAGAGCGTGAACAATGTCGAGTTTGAGCCTGAGGAGGATGAGCAGAGCAGCGAGGCCGAGCTATTTGCTGACCTTGGCAACAACGTCACAGAGCTCATCAACAACCTAAAGCTGCTGCGAGAACGTAAAGACGCTCAGCTGGAAGAACTGCAAAACACTGTGTAAGTGCTGATGGAACATGATCAGTTTGTCATGAAATCAAAGTAGCCTTATAACTCACGGAATCTGTCCTTCTCTAAATATGTTGGTAAATTGAGTTAGTTTTGTTTCATTTATAGTTAATACTCTGTTTTAAAATATATGTGTATGGGAAAAAATGCCCAAAGCAAGTTTAACAAACAAAAAGATAAAAAACAAAAAAAATCCTACAAGTCTGATCACAGATCAAGTAAATGTTTGGCAAAAAATGTCTAATAAACTGAGAAAATCAATCTCTCGTCAGTGTCCTGCTAAACTATTTTCCTTGGCTCTAGACTTCAAGAGGGCCTTCTGCCAACAAGTGTTTTCTCTCTCCATTGTTCTGCTCATTATTTTCTCACTTGATAAAGACGGTCTCGGAAAGTCTTTAAAGCGTTTGAAGTCATCAAATTGTCTGTTTTGTGCGACCAAAGATGGTGAATGTTTTCTCTAAAGATACTTACGTCAGCTCTGCCTAGAAAGCAGAAAACTGTTGGAAAACCAAAAAAGGTTAACGAATCATCAAAATAGACTTGGCTACAAAGGTAAAAAAAAAATTGTTTCAGGCAGGGTCTATCTGGGACAAAAGTGGTGATAAAAGATATTCACAAGAATCAGGGATTATGAATTTGTATTTGATAGGGCTCCCACATAGATTAATAATGATTTGCTGCCATGTTTTGTCAGACAAATACATTTATTATGAAAAAGCATTTTGAATTCATATTTAAGTCAAACTTAATCAAAGATATGTGATTTGTCGTTCCAGCTCTGTGCTGCAGGGGGAGCTGCAGGCTGCAAACAGCAGGCGCGAGGCAGAGGTGTTTGAGTTGAAGCATCAGCTTCACCGTCTGAACAGCCTGGTGGAGAAGGGCAGTCAGGCTCTGCAGCAGAAAGCACAGGTAAGAAAAGAACATGCAAATAAAGAATTGTCAAGACTTTTAAGTAACCACAGGATGGTTCTGAAGGGGAGAAAAGCACTGAAACATCTGTCTAAAACTCTTTCTCTTTACACAGGATGAGAAAACTGTGATGAAGTTGATGTCAGAAATACAAGAGGCTCAGGAAATTCTCAATAAACACAAGACAGAAAGCAACGTAAGAAAAAAAATCTATGTTTTTGTTTACATTTTTGAATGACAAAGCTTCTGCTGAAGGTGAAATCTCCTTCAATATTTAATTTTTTTGGTAGGAACTGAGAAAAGAGGTTGTTGAGCTTCGTCGCTCTCTCCAGCACTCGAAGGTGGAGTCTCAGTTCCTGTGGGAAGAGTTGAGAACAGCTGGTGGCCAATCAGAAAACTCTGCTCATTTCATGGAAGAGAAGATCCAGCTATTGAAAGAGGTATTTGTTTTCTCTTACGGCCGGAGTTACAGTGTCTTTGTTGTTTATTATTTTAATTGATTGTATCGGTTGGTACATCCCTCTCTTTTCATACACTCATTGATGGAACCCTGAGCACTTTCATCTTTGATCTTTTTCTTGTTTTTGGCATGAGTGTCATTTTTCAGGGGTGGGATGGGGGGCATTTTTCAGTACGTTTTAAATAACCTTCATCCTTCCTGTTGTTTGTTTCTTGTTATTTCTATCGTGTGACCTTTGTGTCATCATGAATTTTACAGTCTCACTGGCTGCAAAACAAATCTACCTACGTGTACAAATAAAGTAACGTGAAACTGATTATTATTATTTTTTATACAATGTGTATTAGGTAATTATTAGGCTTATTTTCTCAAAGACATCTGGTTTTATTTGTAGGTGGAGAGACTGAAGTTAAGTCTTCAGGAGGTGGAGCAGGCCAGAGTAAAACTCCTCGAGAGAGCAAAAAGACATGTATGTATCTATTGCTTTGCATACTGCTTTTTTTTTTTTTACTAATTCTGTTTTCTTTACATCTGTTTGGGTATTTTCTTATGAAGTATAGATAAATGACTATCATAAAAGGGAATTTAATCCTCTAGAATGATGATTTTGTAATTCTGTTGCAGCAAATAATCCTTCAGACCAACCAGCAGAAGAGTGAGAACGAGCTTCAGATGTTAAACAACATTATCAACAGAGTCAGAGAGGTAAGAAGGGATTTTTTTACTGCATTTATACTTTCTTTCTTTTGTATGTGTTTGTATTTGTTTGTAATGATTATTTGTCCACACAGACCCTGCTGTCTTTGCCCGAGCTGGTGAAGAATTCTGAAGAACTTCAACAGCTTGTTGAATACATTGGCTGACATGTTTATTATCGTCTGCTTGTGTTGTATTTATGTTTGTTCATTTTTAGCTCATCCCAGTTTTAAGTGTTGATATATTTAGTATGGTTGGAATAAAAATCTTTTCAATATGAAATATATTATCCTTGTTCATAGTTTTTGTTCCTCATTTCAAGTGCAGGGGCAGCGTTACAGTTTTCCCTCCAAAATCTCCTCACTTTATCTCAGAATATGATGACAGATGTGGTTTACTTTAAAGGTGGGCAATAAATCTGATATTTTTCCTGTCAGATGAAAAATATAGGACTAGCTTTATCTCGTTTCTGAGCAGTTTTGTTTGCCAAAATAAATTTTACAACTTTGCCCAGTGTTTTAATAAATCAGTCAGATGATGTTGGATGAAAGAGTAGAAAAAAATTGCCATTTTTCAAACTTTACATGTGTTTCCGTCAAATCAGGGCAAGAAAGATAAAAAAGTGATATATTTAGTTGAACTTAGATGATGTCTCCTTGTTGCTGTTGGAAAAGCATTACTGTTTCAACAACACGTCTCATCCCAGTCTAGGCACTAGCGATTAGTTTTTCGTGCATGATTCAATACGACATGCTACCAAAAATATACATTTATTTTAAAAGTTTTTATAAAGTTATTAAACACTACACACAGGCATTTTGTTTAAATGACAAAGGCAACATTTGGATTATTTTATTTGAATTCAAATATTATCTTGATCTGCAATATTTACTATGTTGTGTGTAGATATCCTAGAAATAGCAGCTTTACACCTTCTAAGGTTACACCTATGTGAGCATAACAGGGGTCCAGCCAAGGTTATAATAGTTTTGCATTGTTCATTTATTTTTATTTTTATTTCATTATTAGTTTTTACTGCAGGTTTGTTAGTTTAGTTTTTATTTAGCAAAAATGTTTCATTTTTGTTTAGTTTTTATTAGTTTTAGTGTTAATTATTTTTTTGGCAATATGAGATACTTGTCAGGGGCAAGACCCAAAAGGGATCTTCTGATATCATTTTATTTGTTTAATCTGGTGTTTTTATTCAATTCAAGACCTGAAATGATATGTGTGTAGTCTTCTTCAATCAAATCAGGTGATTTTACTCTCCAGGCTTGGATGTACATGTCAGTCAGTCAAAAACTAAAGAGGTTTTGTCTCTTATTTTATTTTGTTTTGTTAGTTTTGTAAGCACAGAATTAATCTTTAGTTTCAGTTTTTTTGTAAAGCTTAGTTTTAATTTAGTTTCAGTTAACTTATATTTACTGTAATCTTGATTTTTATCAGATTGTTGTTGTGATACCCCCTACTACACTTATCTTGAGTGCAGTACTTGCAGTAATAAACAACTGTCCTTTTGAAGCTATAATTTGACATTTGCAGATTACTGCAATCCTCATTTAATCCACAGACTTGAAGACTCAGTAGCACTCGACATGGATGGCTATGTTTGAAAAAAAAGCTCAAGTTCTGTCAACAAGGCCTTTTTTCTGATAGAAAAATTGAGTGTTGTCACTTTAACCAAGCCGTTCCTTGCAAGTCTCATCTTGTCAGTCATGCAGACCTTTAGCGAAGAAGGCTTTCTGGTGCTCAGATAAAGGACTCACCCTACTTAATGTTATGAGCTGAAATATCCAGTTACAAGTCAATTCATTTTCCTGATTAGTGGATTTATGTGGCAGATTAACTGCGTCTGTCTGTCTGTCTGAGAGCTGTGTTGATGTCTGGACATGATAATTGAGGTCAGTCACGGTGAAAACTTCGGCTCCAGACAGCACTTCAAGCCAGCTGAGCTGAAACGGCAACGCAACCACAAAAGAGAAATATGCTGGAGAGTATTGTGGTTCCTAGTCTAAATGTTTTTAATGTTCCTAGTCGAAATGCTGCCGAATATTTAAGTCTAATTAAAATAAATTAAGTGTCAATAAATTAAATCGAAGAACAAAAGTTCATTGCGTTTATTTCCAAAAGCAACCTATTATGCATTTTCATAAAGCAAAAAATACATGTTAATGCACCAAAGCTGATGCTCCTTAGTACAAGCCACTTTTGCAAAGCTCAAGACAACAAAAAGCAATAATTTATTACAAAAATTAAGCCTTTCACTTAAAGTCACCAGTAACGTAACTATTAAACTTGCACATTCAATCCATGACAGCAAAAGCTTTAAACCACACACATTAAACAAATGTACACTCCTATGTGCCTCAAAGAGCCATGACCTTTAAATCCCTATTTCAGATTGAGCTTACCAAAAATCTAGAAAAATCTTTTAGTATTAAATCACAGTGGTGTCAGGAGAAATGTTTTCATCAGTCTGTTCAGCTTGTCCTTAAAACGTGTCATGAACAAGCCTTTAAACCCTGTTCGTTTGCAGACGTGTCTGTTAACATGGCAATGAGATGCTCAGATCAAGATTCTCATCAGCTCAGATGGCAGAAACAAACCTGTCCATATTCCCGGGGTATGTCGGGTGTCTCAGGTATCCCCCAGTGCTAGGGATGGGACCTGCAGCGCTGTTATACTGGGAGAATGAGCCCAGCTGCACCGGGGAGACCCTGTCATAATGGTCCATGGACTCTGCAGGGCCGTGAGCTGAGGAATGGATGCGTCCTGCTGCCATGTACCCCTGGGCATGGTTCTGTCCATATGAGCCCTGGTGGGGGTGATGGTGATGTGGATGGCTGTTTGCTCCAGAGTAGGTGAACCCGGGATGTGTAGAGGATCGAGATGATACGGCCCCTCCGCATGGTTGGCCCTGGAAGGGAGGGGCTCCAAGGCTGCAGGGACTCGTTGCATTTGGAAGCCCTTCTGGACTGAAGCTCCGACTTGGCTGCTGCATCACCTCTGACCCTTGACCTCCAAGCATGCTGGCTGAAGTCGGGTGTCCTATGATGTTATTTATGCTGAACATGCGGGTCTGACCAGGTCCAAACCCAGGCGGAGAAGATGAGGGATAGTAGCTGGAGGGCAGTTGCTGCCCGTAGGTGGGACTCACAGTCATGTTGGGATAGACGGTGTTGGCGTATGCAGCTGATCTTGCGATCTGGACTGGAGAGAAAACCGGTGTTTCATGGACGTATGATGTGTAAGTGCTGAAGTCACAGCGCTTGAATCTTTTCCTGCGCCTCAGGAAGCTGCCGCTCTCAAACATGTCCTCTGCGTTTGGGTCCAGAGCCCAGTAGTTCCCCTTCCCTGGCCGACCTGGTTCTCGAGGGATCTTGATGAAGCAATCATTGAGAGTCAAGTTATGGCGGATGGAGTTCTGCCATTTCTTTGAATTGTCTCTGTAGAAGGGGAAGCGCTCAGTGATGAACTTGTAGATGCCGCCTAAAGTCAGCTTGCGGTCTGGAGAGTTGGCGATAGCCATGGAGATGAGTGCGATGTAGCTGTAAGGGGGTTTCCCTCTCTGGATTGGTCTCTTTCTTCTGCGACCTCTGGGCTGTTCCTCCGTCTGAGGAGGAGGGTTGGAGGCAGACAAACTGCTGTCTGCCGGAGAGTCTTTCTCAACTTTGACCACTGGCATCGTCATTGGTGGTTTAAAAAATGTCCCTCAAAAGACAGACTTAAAAATCAACTCAATGCAAATAGTGCTCAAAAGAGTAGTCCACAGTTTTGTTGAGGGTTCCCACTGTCTAAGGAAACCGGTAAAATCCTGCACAGTCAAGTTCAAAACAGTTCTGCCCAGAGATCACATTTGTTTCTAAAAACTCACTGTCTTTGAGTCCAGATCCAGTCTTTCAAATGCAGGAAAGTTCTCTTCTTTCCCGTAACCATGAAACCCTCTTCCTCTTTTGCTTTATTCCCAGAGTATGTTGTCAGGTTAAGTTGAAGAGTGGAGGTGCGTGAGTGCCATGAGGTGTGTGTTGGTTCAAATGAGTCATTCAGCTTTACCTGAGGAGTGTATTACCTCCACAGAGCACCTGAGGGGCCACACCCCCCTCAAGCATCACATGCTCTCAGCATGCCTGAGCTTTAGAAGGGTCTATTGTTCATGTGTGACAAAGTCTG
This sequence comes from Cheilinus undulatus, assembly GCF_018320785.1. Classification (NCBI taxonomy): domain Eukaryota; kingdom Metazoa; phylum Chordata; class Actinopteri; order Labriformes; family Labridae; genus Cheilinus; species Cheilinus undulatus. The sequence continues at coordinate 37,743,300 of NC_054868.1, read as the reverse complement.
CATGTTTTGTGGTGGAAATGTCTATTCTCAGGGATGAAGGATGATTTAAATACAACTTTAAAAAGCAGGTGATATAGCAAAGCACATCTGCCATCCAAATTACAATATAGTTTTTGTGTGGATGATTAAAAAGAACACTCTTTTGTTCAAGAAATAAACACTGAGTTTACAGATTTGTGGTATTCTATCTTGCCACACTCAGTGACATTGTCTGCAGGCTGTATTTTAGCTTCCAGACATTAAGCTGTGAAAATAAACACTTCTTCCTCTTAATATTCAAATTTCCCTTTAAAGCCAACCTCAGTTTACTTTAAAAAATCCAGAATGGTCCATGTTGTTTTGACGTTCAACACTAAAAGACCTCTTTAGTGGTAACTTTACCTATGTGTTGTTTTTCTACCCTGCTTCCTTGTTTGTTTTGTGCCAGTGGTTGGACTAGCCAGCTGTGTTAAGAGATGTAAATGTTCTCTAGACAAAGGCCGGCTTGTGATTTCAGCATGCAAAATGTAGGCCATCATCATAATCCCTGGACGCAACCCGAGAGACAGGAATAACCAACCCTCGACACGAAAATCCGTCATTGTTTTGATTGGTTTGGATTGTCTCAAGGAATTGTTGGGGCTACTTGCTGGACATGTTTTATAGGGCACCTTTTTCATTGTAGTTTTTGCAGTGCAGAAACTGCTGCACAAATTAAATTTAAAGTCATTCTTGATAATCTAAAAAGAAAAAGAATTAAGTAGACTGAACAATATAGTTCCCTTGCAGCAGTGACGGAGACATTGCTGAGCAGCTCTGGTGGTATGCAGTGCGGGGACTCCGCAGGGCTGGGGTTCACCACCTTAATCTCTTAAACAAACAGAAAGGAAAACACGGCAGCACACTCCCACTGCTCAACACCAGGCAGGGTGAGCAGCGTGTGTCAGAGTGGGAGCGTGGTGAGAGAGCGCGGGTTTGCTCTCACAAACACTCGGATGAAAGGTTGAGTCCTGTGTGGGGAGGGCAGAGATGTGGCTCTGCTGCAACACCTGCAGCACCTTGATGGGTGATAAAATCGGCTGTTCTTCTTATCAGGGACTGAGGGAGACTTCTTTAAAAGATAGTTACTGTATTGTGCAATGCTTGATGTTATTTCTGTCATGATGATAAGACTAAGTGATCTATTTTTATCTGATTTCCTGGAGAGATTTAAATATAAAAACATGTTTATATAGCCCTGGTCCCTGTTGGATTTACTTTCACTTGGCTATTTTCAAACAACAACCCTTTTAATCTCTTGTT